>NC_044277.2:4206731-4539231 GCF_004027225.2 Strigops habroptila
TCTTCTCCCTGCTGGAAGGAGATCGCTGGTGCTGGTATGTTCATCTCGTAGCTGAGAGCTTGCAGAAGAGGAATTGAAAAGACAATCTCTGTTCTGCAGTCAAACGCTGCCTTGGTGCAGATCCGTCTGCTTTCTTCACAGAGTTCCTGAATACTGAGTTGAGTTTGGTTTCTCAGGGCAATGAACCTCAGGCAAGTATTCTCTGGTTCGGTTCTGTTCCCCTTCCAGCAGTGCTTGAACTTGCCAGCCAGTCTGATGAACATTTGATGAATAGAGATATTAACTGATGTGAAAATAATTGGTTGAATAGCAGAGAGATCCTAATGATGCCATTCAGGGAGGGAGAAGCTGTAGTTAGCTGCTCTCTGCTGAGCAGATACCCGAGACACCCACAGGAGCTCAGTCTCTAGACATAACCCTGGAGAAAGCCAAGCTTTGCCAGTTCATCTCGTAGGCATTTTACATCGTTATTTTTGTTTGGATAAGCTTGAGTGGAAAAAATTATACAGCCTTTTATGTGCCTCCCAGTTGTACGAGACTGTTGTTTAACTCTTTATTCCACAAGGCTTTGTGATTCTTGCAGTCGACTTCACTAGGAGACAGGATCAGCCCTGCAGGCAAAATTAAAACAAGAACTAAATGCCTTGATACAATCCAAAAGCTTCTGACCTTTTTTCTTCTCTTGCTTTCACAAAGCTGATGCTGATATTCAGTAAGTCTTTAAAACCAAGCTGAAACTGAGCAGCCAAAGTCATACTCACAGTAGAAAGGTCTTAGACTTGAATTTCCTGGGAGGCAAAATGCCATTTCTTGGCTGAGGACCTTGGCTTGCTGTCACTTTTGGGGTAGTCTGAGTTTTTCCTGGTTAGAATGTGTATTTTAGGAAAATAGGCAGTGCTTCTGCATGTTCTTAATACAAAGTGATGCTTTCTGTTTAAAAATGAATACTGTTTTGTATTTGCGTTGATAGCTGTTAGCATTATTGCTTACACAGTGAGTACTTTGCAGATACTATCACTGTATGTCAGCATATGCATTTTCCACAACAAGAATGGACGTTCCTGTTCCACGCTCCTGATTTCTGACAGATGTTCCTTACTTCAGTAAATGCTATAATCTGATTGGCATTACTTAAAACAAGTAGGTACTCAGATACCTACTTAATGAGTATAAAATGTTGCAAGTATTAAGTATATTAAGTATAGAGACCTATTTAACTTTTCCAGGGGTTTTGGGGTTTTGTTTTTACTTTGTGCCTTGTCTTTTGCTCTATCCCTGCCCTCCTTCCCCCCTGCAACTGAAATTTGGCGGTTTCTGACTTTCTGTAGAACACAAATGTATGCTTTTTTGTGCAGAAAAGCCTGATCCTGTTGTTTGAAACGAGAGTGAGCGTATGTGTATTGGTTACTACTTACAATAACAAATAGAAAAGAAGTAATGTATATGCAATAAAAATCTTAGCATGAAGGAAGCACTTGGCTTATTTTGAAAGATACATACTCAGAGTGTAAAATATGGAATAACTTCTAAAATGGAATTAAAATACTCTCTTCCTATGCAGTACTTTGTCTTCACCTTCATTTTGTAGCCTGATACTACAACAAGGAAGTATGTCCTTGAGGAGAATGATTATAATACTCATGTCATAAAAAGGGTAGCTGTACCCAGCTGACAGCATCTCTTGACTCTTGGATTGATAATCTGTAGTAGTCTCATCTGTTAAAAGTATAAAGAAAAAGGCAAGTCCACGCATTCTGTTTATTAAAATTCTCCTTGGTAATGCACTTCCCAGTTGCTATTCAAACGGGTTTGTTTTCATGCATAAAACTTAAATTTAGGCTATACCATTTTTACCTCCTGGTATTTTTTTTAGCTAGTTTCTGCAGAACACTAAATGAAAGAAGCACAGGTTTTTATATATTACATCCTAAAGCACAGACCAAACCAGCTAAAGAAAACCACAGCATTGTGTTTTGTAATGAAACAAGAGTGACTTGCTCTCAAGGTCATCAGGGAAGCCTGTGGCAGAGCTGGATGTGGAAAAGCAGCTTTCCTGCGCCGTGAGCTGCAGCTTGAACCAGAAAGGCACCGGTCCTGCGTCTGTGCATCTTCTGCAGGCACACAAATACAGTCATTTCTGTTCTAAACATCACCACACCACGTTTTGCTTTATTATTGGAGGTGAATACAATCGACCTTGTTGCTGCAAGTATTTGGCTGGCTGTGTAGCACTTAGGGGCTTTGCAAACTTTACGGTGGGGGGGAGGAAGGCATCCAGGCATGTCTTCAGTTCCCTTTGGCTTTCTTCAGCCCCAGAAAGAGCTTTGTGCCTGCGCAGTGATGCAGAACATCTGATGGGCCTGCTTGTGGCCTAATCTCTCTCTCTCTCTCCCCCTTTCCCCCCCTTTCTTTTTTTCCCCTCCTCTATCTTTCTCCTTTAAATAGAGAAGAAGGCAATATTAAAAGCAGCATCTATATTTATCAAGAGTTTTGACACACACCACTGCAGTTCTGCATAGCCAGTGTATCAAGCAAATAAGATGGTAGTATTTTAGGTTAAGAATGGTAATTAAGCACACGCCGTAGGTGAGTTTGTGCTGCTCCAAGTAGGCAGATAGGTTAAGTTGAAGGCTGCTGGCTTTAGATTAATTCCCGTTTTGGTTACAGTCTTGGATAAGCCTTATGCCTTACTGCTGAGCGAGAAAAAGATTACCATGGAATATATAAAGAGCTTTAATGATCAGTGTGAGTCTCGGTCCTGTTGAGTTTTTTCTAAATACATATTTTTAGCTGATTCAGTTGTTTCTGATTGTCGTGAAACCTTTTGCTAGGAGTAAAATGGGTGTTTTCTCCCCCCCCCCCCCGCCTGAGTGCCTGTTTATAAACACAGGCTTTTGCAACTCTTGTACTTGCTGTTTTAAAAGGAAAAATAGATTGCTGTAAGCAGTTCTGATGTGAGATGCTGCAAGTTGAGAGGGAACAAACGCCATGGAGCGTGCAGTGTGTGCTTGGGGTGACCTTTGCCTTCTGGGTGTAGAAAGTATAAGGAAGTGTATTATATCTATAGAAGTATATGAAGAAGCCCTGATTTTAGAGGAGGGCTGGATGCGGTGCTGAGCAATTACTGGTACAGGCTGTGATATTTGCCCTTTATTTAAGGCAAAGGAGTGCTACCGGAGTTCTTTCATCAATAATAATCAATTATTTCGGTAACTTCATCAATAATAAGTAATAATTTCATCAATAATGGTCATTTCGATATGACTGTGAGGTCAGGCAGGCGGTGCTGCAGGCTCTCACCCCCAATTCCTGATGAAGCTTGTGGAAGTTCTGCATTATTAGGGTGCCGGCTTCTTTTCCCAGCACCAGCTAGAGACACAGAACACCTCAAAGCGATGCCAAAACGTTAGTCCTTGCGGGGGGGGACGGTGCGATGTGGTGGGACCCGAGCCCAGAAAATGGCCGGGGCTCAGTCGGATCCTCGGAGCCCGGCGGCTCCGAGCCGCAGCTCCGGCGTTGCGGGTGAATCGAGCAGAAGGGGCGGATTAGCATATTAATGTGGCGCTCGCTAATCGCCTCCCCTCCTTCCCTCCCCGCCTCCCTCGCTGAATGGAGGCAGGAGCACGCTCGCTCCGCTGCCCGCTTTCCCCCCTTCCTCGGCACCTCGCCGCCGCGAAAGGATGTTCCGCGCTTTCGCTCGCCGAGCCGTGAGGAGATGAAGCAGCGCCGCGGTCTCCCCCCGCCCCGGGCCCGGCCGCGCTGAGGGGCCGCCGGTTCTGCTCCTCGCTTGGGGACCGAGCCCCCGGCCGCTCCGCAGCACCGAGCCGGGACGCTGTATCCCGGGATCCCCCGCCCCGCTGTGTGTATGTGGTGGCTGGAAGTCGCCGGCCAGCAGGCCCCGGAGCGAGCAGGTGCCATCTGTATGGAGAAGAGCGGCTGCAGCCCATTCCCGATGTGCTGGGCTAAAGGTACACAGACCCTTATATCTTTTCTATATTTAACCCTCTCCCCCCGTTAATTTAATGTTTTACCACCTGTGGGTCTAGAGGGTTTTTTTTCCTATAAAGCTATAAAATAAAGCTATTTTCATGCTGGTCATGCGCTCCTAACCGAAGCAGCCCGCAGGATCTTCTTCACCTGACAGCTGTAATACCCTGGGTTTTTCTCCCTTTGCTTTTCAGAATGATTTGAAACCGAGGAGCGCTTGAGCTGTGTTTGGTTTTTTTTCCCTTGCACTGATGTGAGGATCTGACGGCTTTGTGTTTGATCTTTGTATGTTTGAAACCGCTGCGAGCAGGATTCTGCTTTCACTCACCTTATGGATGGAGTAGTTTTGAAGTGCTTGATCGCAGGTAGCATTTGCAGTGGAAGACTGACATCTTTTTACTTGCTGGCTTAGAAATTGTGACCCCCCTTCACCTCCCCAAAAGAGACAATACCTAGCCACAAAGCATGCATTTATTACAATGAGAGGGGGTTTGACTTGAATCATGGAATCACAGAATCATTTAGGTTGAAATTGAGGCTTAATTAGATGGACACATGAAACTCATTCCCATGATTATCTTAACTTGCATCCCATGACATGAATATTTACTCTGTTATAATCTGAAAGGTATTTGTATGTTTGTGTTGCGGGTGGGAGCGTCCAGGGATTAAGCTCGAAATTCTGCTAGTAGCCAAGGAATCAAATCTTCCTTAGATGGCAAGCAACTAAAAGGTTGTGTGTTGCTGGTTGTAAGCATAACTTTCCTCGTGTTCACTTTCATTTCAATGTACTTTCTTTTTTGGAAGAGGAGCTGGCAGTGAAGTATTGCGTCACCGTAACCTTGGGTCACAAACAGAGGCAGTTACTCCAGAAGTTCAGGGGAAACGTATCTCAACTAAGGGTTGGGTGGCTCAAGATTAGTTGTCTTGGAAAGAAGTAACAATAAATTTACTTTGAGTTTTTACTGCCTCGTTACTTGGAGGAGACACAAAAGGAGCATTTAACACTGTCTTTGTCTCGGGTGCTTTCTGCACCTTGCTGATCTGTTTAGCCTAAGCTAGCTTTTGCCACACACTGATATATTCTAGTAGCACATGTAGTAGAAATAACTTAAAAAGAAGAAATTGACCACCACATCCTGGTCATGTCTCATGAAGTACAGAATCTGTCAGTAGTAGTTAATAAACCAGTGAGTAACAGTAGCTGCAGACAAAGCTAAAACCAATTGGGCTTTTAGTAAAACTTGTTTACCATGAAGGGTTAGAACCATGCCTACTCCTGTGTGTCGTAAATTGGAAGTTTTAGGTGAATTTGGGCTTTTCCTCTTGCTGTGAGGGTCACAAAGAAGGTATTTCCCAGAGAGTAACATCCAAAAGTAGGGAAGAGAAATCATTTCAAAGAAAAAGCAAGATGCCACCATCTGTTAAGGCCGGGTAGAACAGGGGGTATCACTTTCCTCCCTCCTGCTCCAGCACCAGAGGATGAGTACAGCAGAGATGCTGCTTCTCATAGAAGATGGCTGCACTGGGCCATGATAAAAGGTATCGATCCCCCCCCGCCCCCCCCCAACTCCAGCAACTAAAATGAATGAAAACCAATCCCTCCCTCCTGCCCTGGTCGCCAGTGAAGTGTTGTCAGAACACACAACTTGGGGGCAAATTGCTCCTCCAGCCTCCTCTGCCCCGAAATGGAGACCAGCCGTGTAATGTCATCTTATTGCTTTTGGAGGGGGGAGAAGGGGGACACCAGGAGTTGCATAAGAGGACAAAGGCACCAGCATCTCCCAGCTGCCAGTTGTGAGGGTTTCTAGAAAAAGCCACATCTCAGCCTCCCCAAAGAAATAGGACAGATGAGAAACAGCTTGTGCTATATTTGTCATTGAATGGTGACCATTCCTTAGTTGATGAATACTCTGTACACTGTTCACCAGCTTAACCTTAGGGAAATGAAACGGATCTGGCCTACTTTGATAAGGGCTGTGAGATACCTGCAGTCAAAGAAAGGTAATATAATTTAGTTTGGGTAGCTTTATTCTGGCTCTTTGGCTTTTCGGTTAAAGCTTCAGGTTACCTGCAGTAAAAAAATGGATAAAACTTTTAAATAATACTTTTAAAAGTATTTTATAATGTCTTAAAATGTGGTCGTGATGTATAAAATGTGTTTTATTATCCATAACTCCTGTCTAAAGGATCTGTTCTCTTTTTGAATGCAACAGTTTAAGCTTTTGGTGTATTAGGTGTGATCTTGTAGCTAATGCTTGCTCTTGGAAATGTTTGAGTGAGTCTGTGTTCATACAGATTGTGCTTCTGCTTTGGTTTTGAGTGTTCTTAAACCTAAAATCTTCAATCTTCTTAGTGATAGTGCGTGATCACCTAATTGCAGCCGATTCTGTGTCTGTAGGACTGCATGAAAGAATAAGATAACTTGCTTTTCTTTATAAAGGATTCCTGTAATCTGTGTTGCCAGCTTTTGCCTCCTCTTTACGCTGAAGTCCAGCCTCAGTAGTGTTCCTGAATTCAGTGATTCAGCCTGCATCTGTATACTCCAGATTTGAGAATATTTTGATTGGCAAACCAAGAGAAAGTGTGGATTTTGGTTACTGGCATATTTCTTCTCAGCAAGCAAGTCTGTATTACTTCAGTAGTGATAGGAGTTAAACATGTTTGGCTGCTTCTCTCTCCCCCCCCCATTCCCAAGTAATTTGAAACTTAAAATCTCTGGTCTTGTGGAATAAACAGCCTCAAGCTGGGTTACGGCTTTGGGGGATGCTGAAGTGGGTGTCTTGGTCCCGGAGGAGGCAGTTCTTGTTATCCAGCTCAGTACTGAAAACTGGTGCCAGTATCACACAGGGCTGGTTTCTTTCTGACTGTAACAGTAGACTAGAAAAGTAGTCCTGGATCATTAAACACCTCTAATCCTTGGTAATTTTATTAGTGGTGCAATGTCTTGCACTTTGGTTCAGATACTTTTGCCAGTGACCTTTATTCCTGGGTTGCCTGTGGCAGTGCCGCTTTAAGCTTACAAAATAACTCGGTGAAAGAAATGTAAATGTAACAGTCAAGGATAGCTGGATAGCTCTGCTGAATAGCTGGGAATGCTCGGAATTATCCACCCAAGAAGGAGGAAGTTTCATGAATAACTTCCATGGGAAGAGCTCTGTTTAATAATTCATGACCAGTAAATTGACGTGATGTTGTTAATGTCATGTGAGTAGTTGGTGAAGGGCGATCGCAGCCCTTGAATTCAGCCGTTCAGCCTGACATGAAAAGCTCTGTGCTGTCTGAGGAGAATCAAACCTCATTCAGTCCAAACCCTTGATTAAAAGAAATAACTGGAAATTTAAGCTAGCCGTGTTGTGAAACGTATTTAATCGTGTGGGAAGGAGTTTTACCCTGTTTATTGCAATCTCTTGATGTTGCAATGTTTTTTGAAGTGATAAGCAATTCCAAGTTCGATGTGTTTGGATTTTTTCCTGATGAACCCTGCTGTTCCAGGAGCTGTGCTCAGATGGAACCTGATCTGCTGAGTATAAGCAAGACGGTTGGATACAGAAGAGAAAAGCTCAGTGCTGTTTCTCCTTCTCCTAAGAGAAGAATACTTGCGTGATAACTTTGAGTCTCTTTGATTTTTAGGTGATAGGTGACACTGAAAGGGGTACAGTGGTGAAAACAGAGGAAGGAAAGTTGCTGATCCTGTGAAGGTGGACAGGAAAATAGTCCCTAAATCAGGATTTCTTAAGTTTTTTGACACAGATTCTATATAAACCATAGAAATATAACAGCTATTGTGTATTAGGAAAGAAGAAAATCCCTTCTGTTAGCATGAGTGTTCTGCCGCATCTTCACGGTGAGCTCCAGCAGAGGTGAGTGGAGGGAAGCACGCACTCCTGCACTTGTGGATCTGTAGTGTAGTTTGGGAATGCCATGAAGTGCTTCCCCCTTGGTTTCCAAGGACATAACAACTGGGAAAAGAGTTTAGTCTGTCATTTGACAGTCTGTTGTTGTAAGGCTCACGACACTGTCTGCATCAGTGGTGCGACACATCAGCCATTTCCCTCCAAACCAGAAATCTGCCTAAACTCTTGTTAACCCTTATTAACTTAGTGGCTTCTTAAGGTGTGAGATTCGTAAAGTGTCAAAGCATCTCTTGGTTTATGTGTGGAAAAAAGAAACCCAGTGTTAATGTCATCAAACCCCTGCTTTTCAAAGGCAGTTTCAAAACAATTCCTGAGATGCCTGTGTCTATTTAAAATAGTCTGGAGAAGGCAGGGGGGGTTCTTCCCTTCAGGGTTACTCTACAGCATTGATGTTCTTCAATATGTATAGGAAGTATGCAGCTATGAGAGTGCTGATGGATTCCCATCAGGGTGATTTGTTTCTTACTCAAAGACTACTGGAATAGAAAATGGAGCTTGAGATATCCTTACAATGAAGGCAAGCGAGTGCTTTAGTGCTGGGGTGTTCCCTGTGTAATGGAGATGTATGATCTTATCAGCTGCAGCACCTGGTAATGAACCACTGAACCAGTGTCACATGGAATTCTGAGCTGCCTGGGAAAAACTTAAAGCAGGAAACCAAAATGGTTTAAATACCCCTTTGGAAGATGCAATAGGAAAAGGCTGAAGAGCAAAGTCTGGAAGTCGGATCTCAGAGGATGGTGCATTGATTGAAACATTGTGGTTTTGCTGGGAAGTTTAACAGGAGATTGTGGCCTGAACAGCTTCTTTGTTCAGTTTATATCTGAGACTTTTGATCACAAGTTGCATTGTGTGTGTGTATATATATTTGTTTCCTATATGGCACGTATATACAGAGACATGTGTGCACACACATGGACCCAGCATCATTTTCCATACCCAGTGAGCTTGGCAACAGTTGAGGTAGTTCAAAACCAGCATCTTTAGCTACTAAGGGGGCTTTCTTACCTGGTTTTGCTCTTTTAGTGAATGCAATTCATTGGGCAGCTGATCTTTATGCACAGCTTTTATTGCAGGGACTGGTGTAATGAAATAAGCTCTTCTGGCTGGTGTTATGTTTATAAGAAATATAGCAGCTTGTCTCAGTCCTTCCACTTGCTGAAGCGTGGCTTAAATGGAGCAGTTGCAAATTCATGTCTTGGTAAAGTTTCATTTTGACAGCAAAGAGTTTGTAGTTTTAGTCATTATGAATCTGGAAAAAGCACCTCACTGGTATCCTTAAATTCATGAGCTGATACAGATTTGTTCGTGGTAATCTATTAAAACCTCTGAGACATCTTAAATTAATACACACTCTCACATTACAGTAGACAAGCCCATACAAGCTACTGGCTTCTATAAACCAGCACAGGAAACAGAAGACAGACGTAAGGAAATGTCTTTGTAAATGTGCAATTAAAACGAGCTCAAGTACAGCACGTCATAAATGTGTTGGATTAAAGCACTTATAAAAATCCTGTAGCATTTATGAAGATGTCATCATCTTGCAGAATAAATGAGATCACTGCAACAGCTCCTGTTGAATCTGTGTTGAGAATGAATGATGCCACTTCTTCCTGACGGGATGGGGATTGCTGAGGTCAGGGAGTTAACTGGTGGTGGTCCAGCACTGATGTGATGCTTCATTTACTGACACACAGGAAGAGGGTTGGATTTGCCTCTTCTGGTATTGAAGGTAGATGTTTTAAGGAGTATTCCTGGGTGGAATTCAATCCTGCTGAATCATTTTGTTGACAGTAATCTATAAACAAACTCCATTCTTATATATGATAACCAAGGTTTTCCCAAGCACTGTCACTGCTTCCCAAAACAGTGTTTCCCCTGCCAACGATTTCACATCCATAAAACTAAGCCCTAAGGGTTTACTTTGTCTTATTTTTTGTATTTAAATTGAATTAACTCTGCAAATTAAATACTGTCCTTTGCTTTACTGAGGAAATTGATAAGGAAAACCAGCTCCTTCCATGGCCTGAGTCTCCTCATCTGAAGTACGAGAGGAAAATCAGTGTGTGACCTTCAGTGGCCATTGTTTGGTACAACTGCTCACAGCAACTGAAAGCACTTGAGTGAAGAGCTGCAGAGAGCGTCATATCAACACATGAAGAGCATAATAAACAGAAGTGTGGCATTTTGGGACTGAAAGCTCATCTTGAACTTCAGTTCGATGTGCTGTAGAACTGAAAGACCCTTTTTGTCAGGGGGAATTGAATAGTCTTAACTTCCCCTCTACATGCAGTGTTTGATGGTGCATCTTACATGAGCTGAACAGGCCCTGGGTGATGTGGCCGTTCCCTTTCAGCATTGGAAGAGGTGTGGATACATGTCCAAAACACTGATGGAAAGCTTTTGCTTCTCAACCTTGTAGAAGATGCAGATCATCTTCACTGTCCTGTTCCTTATAGTATGTGATAACCTGGGGTTGTCTCACTAATGATTAAAGAATGGTGGTGCCTTCCATCCACTGCAGGCTTTGTGCTGGTTCCTATAAGAATTTGGCAAAGCCAGTTCTACTTAGAATTGGTGGTAAAATCAGACTTTTCTTCACTTGAATCCCCGACTGGTTTGGGTTGGAAGGGACCTTAAAGCTCATCCAGTCCCAACCCCCTGCCACGGGCAGGGACACCTTCCACTAGAGCAGGTTGCTCCAAGCCCCTGTGTCCAACCTGGCCTTGAACACTGCCAGGGATGGGGCAGCCACAGCTTCTCTGGGCACCCTGTGCCAGCGCCTCAGCACCCTCACAGGGAAGAACTTATTCCTGCTATTTAATCTCCATCTCCCCTCTGGCAGGTTAAAGCCATTCCCCTTGGCCTGTCCCTACAGGCTCTTGTCCAAAGCCCCTCTCCAGGTTTCCTGGAGCCCCTTCAGGCACTGGAGCTGCTCTAAGGTCTCCCCTTCAGGAGCCTTCTCTTCTCCAGGCTGCCCCAGCCCAGCTCTCTCAGCCTGGCTCCAGAGCAGAGCTGCTCCAGCCCTCGCAGCAGCTCCGTGGCCTCCTCTGGCCTCGCTCCAGCAGCTCCACGTCCCTCTTGTGCTGTTGCCCCAGAGCTGGGTCAGGACTGAAGGGGGGGTCTCCCCAGAGCGCAGCAGAGGGGCAGGATCCCCTCCCTGACCTGCTGCTCCCGATCTGGGGGTGCAGCCCAGCACACGGGGGGGTTCTGGGCTCAAGCACACACTGAAGCCGGGTCATGGGGAGCTTCTCATCACCCAACACCCCCAAGTCCTTCTCCTCAGGGGCTGCTCCATCCATTCTCTGCCCAGCCTGTGTTTGTGCTTGGGATTGCCCAAACCCAGGTGCAGGTCTTTGTACTTGGCGCTGTTGAACTTCAGGAGGTTCTCACAGGCCCACCTCTCAGCCTGTCCAAGTCCATCTGGATCACAGTACTTCCTGATAAACCTGGATTAGTAGCTTTATTGCCAGTCATGATTCCCATGCTGGTGGAGTTTTCTCCTTTCATAAGTGTGTAAAAGTTCCTATAGCAGAGAATTTTATGGTCACAAGTAGGGTGAGTAATGGTCTGCAGTCCTATTAAATCTCTCTTTCTAGGGAGGAGGATGGGAAGGAACTGGGTGTATTCCTGAAGCCTCTCAGCTGGTTCTGAAGATAAGGGGTAATAACATTTAAGCTCTTCTCATAAGCCTTCTGCTATTACATTTGCAACTGAGCAATGATCTGTTGTCTTTGCTGTTGTGGGGAGGTACCAGTAGGAATCATATTCCTGAAATCCTAGTGTGTTCAGCTCAAAGGGGGTTTTGTCTGGTCTGTGGCGTGATGGTTGCTCCAGATAAACTGCAGAATTGCAACAAAGATGCTTTAGAGTAGAGCAGCCTTTTCAATGTGATCCTAGGGGCTGATTCCCACCCAGCAGCTTGCATTGCCGGGTGACCTCGACAGCACCTTTTTGTCCATTCAGGTGTTTGGTTGCAGTGGTCTTGCCTCATATTGGCAGAAATCAAAAGGCCCAATTTAAAGGTCTCTGCTTTATGCTTGTCTATAGCTGTGCCTCTCCACATGGAAGCATTTGTGTGCTGTCCACATCCATCCCACCCCATTGCCAGGGGGTAAATGTACAACTCGGGTGGCAGCGTGGCAGTTGTGTGTCTGCTCTTCACCCAGTGGTGGTGCAGTGCAATGTGCTGCTTTTATCATGTGTGTGGCAAAGAAATCCATGATGTGCACCCTGAGCTGTTCCGAGCAGGGTGTCCTCTGGCACAGAGGTGGGGTGAGCAGACTGTGGTGGTGCCTGTCGCTTCCCCAGGTTAATATTTGATCAACTCACTGTAGGTATTAGCAGCAGGGAGGCTCTGCTCTGTGTCTCTACATCTGTGCTTTCTAATATTAAGGGGGTTTTGCTCTAGTTATAATGGGAGGATTGAATGCCTGGAGTTTTCTTACACAGAGGTAGGAAAATGTCATTGCACTGGTGCTGTTCTGCCCTTGAGATGAGAAATTTGCACCTTCGTGCTTTTACTACTGAATTCTTTCAGCCACACTGCTTTTAATTCTGGTTTTTTTTTTATATATACGCTGTACTTTTTAGAGTATATAATGTAAAATATATAACATTTTCTGTATAGGTGAGGTTTTGGTGATTTTGTTTTAATGGTTCACAAATAAAGTCATAGTAGTTTGTCTTTTGCAGCCTTACAGTACCTGAAGGGACCAACAAGGAAGATGGTGAGGAGCTTTTTACGAGGGCCTGTAGGGACAGGACAATGGGAATGGCTTTAACCTGCCCGAGGGGAGATTGGGATGAGCTCTGAGGCAGAAGCTCTTCCCTGTGAGGGTGCTGAGGCGCTGGCACAGGGTGCCCAGAGAAGCTGTGGCTGCCCCATCCCTGGCAGTGTTCAAGGCCAGGTTGGACACAGGGACTTGGAGCAACCTGCTCTAGTGGAAGGTGTCCCTGCCCGTGGCAGGGGGTTGGAACTGGATGAGCTTTAAGGTCCCTTCCAACACAAACCAGTCTGGGATTCTGTGACTCTAGGATAACATTATATATATATGTATATATACATTATATACTCTCTTGTAGGAAAGTTTTGTTTCCATCTGTGGTATATGTGATGCTTCAGCCCTAGAAAAATCATATGAAGCAGGAATTCATCTATAACCTTCTAACTTATTACCATAAAATTCTTGCATGGAATAGTTTTCCTTCTTTTTACTAGACTTTCATTACTCTTTATATCCAATCTCTGCTCAGTTCCAACAGAACTGCTCCAGTTCTGTTGGAAATGGAAACAAAAATGCTGTCTTATTCCTTTCCTCCCCTTCTCAGGTGAGGCTGTAGATAGGATGTGGGCTCTTACCCTTCTGTGCTTGCAGGGACAGTCAACCTGCTGTAATGCCATAAAGCTGCTCGTAAAGTGTGTCCTTTGTGACTGACTGCAGGTATTACAGGTTTGTAGGGCCTCATCCTTTCAGGTGTTAAATGTTTCCTCCTTCCTTCTCCATGTGCACGTATGTATCCTCGTGCTTATCCCCTGGGCACAATGTATGTTGAAACCTGCTGGTCTCCAGGAGATCCATAGGTATGGTCATTGCCTTGTAAAATCGAGGCCATACAGGAGAAGGTGGATCCTGAGCACTCGGGGTTGTTGGTTTGTTGATTCATGTGTTTTCCTTGACATTGGTGCTTCAGTGGAATTTGGCTCTGGATTTTAGATGGACTGTTATTCCTGGCTTTGATCACGACTCCTCTGTGTTCTTTTCCCTTTCCTCTCGCTCCTTCCAGGCCACAGAGCTGCTGTTTGTTTTATCCCTGGGAACTCGTTTGTTGAGCCTGGAAGAGTAGATTGTATAAATGTTACAACAACTCGATTTATAAGTTCAGAGCTTTCTGTCAAAACAACGTGTTCTTAGGAATATCCCCAATGTAATTTGTTGTATCTCTCTTTAATCTTAACAAACGAACGAGGAGTTTAAGCCTCTCCTGCAGGAAGTCCTGGAAGAATTGACAAACCCTGTCCACAAGGTATATACATTGATATACACCTTTGTTAAACGCCTTATAGAACAAATGAAAACATCAAGGTAAATCTGTAAGTTGAAATCTGTGTTGTGCAGCAACATAATTCTCTTGAACAGAGCCTTGGGCGACGTGGTCTAGTGTGAGGTGTCCCTGCCCATGGCAGGGGGTTGGAACTGGATGATCTTAAGGTCCTTTCCAACCCAAACCATTCTGTGATTCTATGATAAAGAACAAATCCAGTTCTAAAATCACATCTTACATGTGGAAAATGAGGAATAAAGTATTTGGTGTTTTCTTTTCCTGGACGTTTATCTGCATTTATAAAAGCAACAGCTCTAATTTAAGCTCTTTTTTAATATAGATATCAAGTATTTTGCAGGTGAGAGAAAATGAAACAATTGATGGCAGATACAGCAGAGAAATAGTTATAAATCTTTATCAAAGTCCTCTCCTTTTAAATACTGTTAAAGAGACTGAATTGCTGTGTGCAAGGGAAGATGGGAAGAGGTGGTTTTAATGAACAACCTGGTACATCATAAATGTGAAGTAAATAGAAAGTGAAACAAGTTTTGTGTTTAGGTTTGTCTTTGGAATCTTTGAGCTGTTTCTTTTGATTAATCAAAAACTGGGGACTCTTCAGGTGTCTGCTTTAAATAACACTGAGCACATGTTGGGGTGAGGAAGGTCTTCACCACTTCAAGTTGGCCAGAGAAACCTCAGCTCCGGAGATCCCACAAGAAATGCTGCTGACCTTCAGCAAGAAGGTGGTAGGGGGTGGGTAAAACAAGGGAGTGAATGGGGATAGGCTGAAACAGGGAAGAAACGTGCCAATATCCGTCCTTGAGGGGTTATTTTTCTTACAGCAACACCCATTTCGTGTGTGTAGCAAGTGCAGCAGTGAAACAGTCTGTGCAGCTGGAGTTCTTGCTGGGAAAAAGCCATTGTTCAGCACCAGAGTGGAGCAGGGATGTTTCCAGTCCCTCCATTAACTGACATCTTAAATGAGGAATTAGTGTTGCACATTAATTGGAACTTGCTCTTTCTTAAACCTTTCTAAGGGTGTAGCCTTGGAGGAAATGGAAGATGGTGACTTTTGGGGGGTCTTGTTTAGGGGCTTGAGGTTTGGTTTTGGTTTTTACCTGAGGGGTAGAGTATACCGTGAAGTCTCATCAAGTATGCTGCTCTATATTCCTCTTTATTCTTCTATTCACTCCTTAGAGTGGGAAAACTCATTTCCTTCTGGAGTGTGAAAACAATTTGCAGCTTATTTCTTTGGAGCAAATCTTATTAACTCCTCGTGTCTCACATCTTACATTGATGTAGAAGGAACGTTGGCTCTGCATCTATCAAACCCCAGCAGCAGAACAGGAGGTGCATGGTGGCCCAGAGGGACAGCTTCTTGTTGTCCAGGTGGAACAAAACTGTTCTTGAAGTGTGACCAGCTCTGCTTTTTGCCCTTTGCTTCTCTCCTCACCTCTTTTTGGTGGCCATCGTTTTGTGAGTAATGTTGGCTTTGACAGAGGAATAAAGCTGCATTATAAGGGAGCTTTTCCCTTTGGATGCCTGTGATCTGTGCAGCTCCCTTCCCTTGCTCAGTGGAACACTCTGCACCCGGTTAAAATGAGATGGAATCATAGAATAGTTATGTCTCAGCCAAATGCTGAGCATCTTTAAAGCCCACCCCTTGACATTTACAAACTATGGGGAAATACTGAGAGGTTGGGGTGGTCGTGGTGCCACAGGCTGCACCAGGCATGTTTAAATTAACCTTTTCCTTTGCACTTCATTGGAGTTGCTTGTTCAATTGTGTGTTCAGATGGTCTCTGGCTCAGAAGTTCCTTGTAGAAGGTAATGTGGTGCTTCTGCCACCTCTTCCAATTCACATCCCTGGCTGAAGATGGTGCCCTGATAGTCACCTGTGAGGTGCTGTGTTGATTTTAGGTGCAGATTGCAGGTGCTCATCACTGTCTGCCTGTATCAGAAGCAAACAAGCTCTACTGGTCTATCCTGTTCCCTAGGAATTTCGTTAACTTCTGCCCATGTCCAAATTCTTGGAATTAAGAATTTTATTGATAAGAATGTATCAAATGATAAACCTGCTCTAGTAGCACAGCTACTGTCTAATGTTTTAGCAAACACTCTGCTCCTAAACCAAGGGAACTTGTAATTCTTTTGAGTAAATCAGGTAATTGCACTACTTCTTTCCTTTCAGATTCATCATAGAATGGTTTGGGTTAGAAAGGACCTTAAGATCATCCAGTTCCATCCCCCTGCCATGGGCAGGGACACCTCACACTAGACCATGTCACCCAAGGCTCTGTCCAACCTGGCCTTGAACACTGCCAGGGATGGAGCATTCACCACTTCTCTGGGCAACCTGTGCCAGCACCTCAGCACCCTCACAGTAAAGAACTTCTTCCTTATATCCAACCTGGACTTCCCCTGTTTCAGTTTGAACCCATCACCCCTTGTCCTATTGCTACAGTCCCTGATGAAGGTCCCTCTCCAGCATCCTTGTAGCCCCCTTCAGACACTGGAAGCTGCTCCGAGGTCTCCTCGCAGATGACAAAACTTCTTCCAAGTTAAAAAGATCCCAAAGATCCAATTTCAGGCAATTAATAATGCAATGAAATAGCGTATCCTTCAGTTGGAATAGTTGATAGTATTTTATCTGTCTGTGTCATTTCCCCTAAAGCTACTTACTGGACCAGTGTGATGGAGGTTTGAGTGACAGGAGGTACCTCTGACCTGTGAAATATTGCTGCTTGCATTAAAAAATGCATTATTTGCAGTGTGGAGGGTGTATGGTCACAGCAACATGCTGGTTTGGTGCAGAAATATGTGTATTTCATACATATTAAAGCACACATTCTGCATGCTGCAAGTTTGGTTTCCTCTTTTCTCTCTAGCTACAATGAAATAGTTCTTTTAAAATGAATTTAAACATATTAAGAGCACAGACTGCAAATACACAAAACCTTTTTGCCTCCTGAAGCTCCTGTGCAAAGATAGATCCTTTCATAAGAGATTTTCAGGCCAAGGATAACTCAGCATTTCAAAACCTGCACATGTTGAACCCCCCAAATGACTATTTCTGTGTGTTCTGATGGGGACTGCAGGAAGGTGGGATGGGAAGCTCTGGTTTGTGTAACACCAGCTTCATTTCTCATCACCTGCTGGTTCTGCACATGGTCAGATTGCGGGGCACAAATTGCATGTTTCATCACTAGGATGTGGTGGGGAATTGATTTATTGTTTCCAGGGAAGTAATAAAAACACTCTATAAAGTAATAGTTTCATCTTTAGGAGTGTTCTTAATACTCCTCCACAATCAAGTATAAGAAGATGCAATAAGTCTTATAATAAGTGGAGGTAGTGAAACCTTAGTTAGTTCTTTTAGGTTTGCCATGAAGTTGGTGCACCATCATCCCTTGTGTCCTCTGCCCTCACCTGATGAAGGGCAGCACACACTGGTGGTTCTGTACTTCAGCAGGTTGCTGGTAGCTCTGTCATTATGGTTGTGTTCGTTAGGGCTGTCAGAGAATGTGGGAAGTGAATTTCACTGCTGACCTTTCCTCCAAACATGCAGCAATTGAATACCTGATGCTTCTGGCCCCACTCCAAGTTGTTGTGACTCTCATATCTTGTGGGCTGAGATGGATGAGGTGAACCAGCACACACAGCTGCTTTAAAGGAACAGGCTGGAGCTCGTGGTGGCAAAGGTTGTGTTGTATTTATTGCCCATGCACTGTGAAGCACGGTGTAGTTTTGACCCAGGATGCTTGCTATGACCAGAGGAGAGAGGAGAACAGTAAACAGTGCCACACATACCGCTGTGGGGTGTTCTAGAGATGTTCCTGCATGGTTTCTTCAACAATTTGAGGTGATAAAACCCAATGAAGCTTAATTGTAACAAAACTTGTCTTGCTATGGGGGATTGAACCCAGATATCTTATCCTTTGGAGGACAAGGGCATGGAGTATAGGATAAGAGGGAATGGCTTTGAAGTGACAGAGGGGAGACTGAGATGAGCTCTGAGGCAGAAGCTCTTCCCTGTGAGGGTGCTGAGGCGCTGGCACAGGGTGCCCAGAGAAGCTGTGGCTGCCCCATCCCTGGCAGTGTTCAAGGCCAGGTTGGACACAGGGGCTTGGAGCAACCTGCTCTAGTGGAAGGTGTCCCTGCCCATGGCAGGGGGTTGGAGCTGGATGAGCTTTAAGGTCCCTTCCAACACAAACCAGGCTGTGATCTGTGAGTGAAAGAGTTGAGGTGCTGGGTTTAGACTCAGCCCTACACAGCATGCCAAGAGGATCCACCTAGGATGAAAGCACTGGTAGAGAACCCATAAATCTTACTGTGCTACAAGGCAATATGGAATCATTGCTGTTGACCCCAGAAGTCTGGAAAGGGCCCTGATGTAAAGTTTTGAGTGGATTACATGTTTTAAACTGCCTTTTTAAGGCTATGTCCAGTTTTATTTTGTGTTCTAAATAAAGCTATAAAGCTGTTGAAATGGGCCCTGGAGTGTATATCTCTCCTAGCTTGACTTAACCAGAGTATGATACTTAGCTGAGGTTTGGACTTGTCCCTGTTTCGTGTGTCAGTACATGCACCCCGGAGGCCACCAACTGGTTTCTTACCAGGCATTACACCTTTCACTTGACGGTTAAATCAAATTCCATGTTTGAGAAGGCTGATTGTGCTCTCTCTTCTGTCTTTGGGTGCAGTAGATGGGGACTTCAGGAGAAACAAATGCTTTGCTGAAGAATCATGTGGCTGGTGTTTGGGTCCTCAAACAGAGCATAGAGTCTTGAGGAGCCAAGAGCTTTGATTCTTATGGGGATCCAAAGGAATATCACATTGTTCAAGATCTTATGTGAGGAGACACATAGAACATGGTCAGTTCCAGCAATCCCACCTGTGAAAGTCACTTTTTTAGTGTGTTTATGTAGAGATACACTGAAGTGTGGTATCAAAAAGCTTGTAATGTGGAGAATTATTATGGTCAGTGTACTTTGAACTTCCATTCAAGCACTTGAATCAGTTTATTCTTCATTTCTACCTGTAAACCAGAAGCTGTAATTACTGACTTCGGAAAACACTTGAGCCAGAGCACAGTTAAGTAAAGCTTTACAGGTCATGGAGCTTTGTCAAGGTCATTGTCAGGCAACACAGCAACAACCTGGTTGTTGTCCTGCTCTGTTCCTCTCCAGCACTTGAGTGCCTTTATCTGGTGTCTGCTTCTGGTTTCAACTGCATGAAGGGAAGTTAAAGTGGAAAGGCCTATACAGTGGGATGTTGTGCAGTGGGATCCTGTTGTGCAGGGCTGAGATGCTATTCAGTCATGTAAAACTAGGAAAGGCAGGTTTAAAGTCAAACCCATAGAATCACAGAATGGTTTGGGTTGCAAAGGTCCTTGAGATCATCTAGTTGCAACCCCCTGCCATGGGCAGGGAAACCATAGCCAAACCTAAACGTGTGAGGCTGTGATAGTGCAGAGCCAGAATTCCTCACTGCTTTCTTTAGCTGCCTCTGGTTTCAGGCACTTCTGGGTTTTGATATCTGAGCCCCACACTTGCACTCTCACTAATTCTAATTAGTTTTTACTATTCTAGCAAGACAGTAAATTCCCACTGCTTCCATTTACTTATAGAGATGCCGAGAGGAAGAGCTCGAGCTATGTAAGGCTTCCATGGGGCAATATTTCAGTGTTAGAAAAGATTACTTGAATTGCTATGGCTTCACTTGCTTGTTTTGCTGTTCACAGGAAGGGCTGCTGCCAACCAGTGGTGAAGCTTCAAAATAAAGACATTTAATTGAGTTCTTTATTTCATAGAACCATAGAATGGGTTGGGTTGGAAGGGACCTTAAACTCATCCTGCCACGGGCAGGGACACCTTCCACTAGAGCAGGGTGCTCCAAGCCCCTGTGTCCAACCTGGCCTTGAACACTGCCAGGGATGGGGCAGCCACAGCTTCTCTGGGCACCCTGTGCCAGCGCCTCAGCACCCTCACAGGAAGAACTTGCACATCTGTCAGACTTGCACCACTCCAGTTCTCTACCACTTGCTAGAGGAATGCAAAAGATGAGCAGCAGAAGGTGGAAGGGGAGGTGAGTGTTTGCTTGGCTTTCAGTGGTGCCAAGGGACCACGGAGCAGGTTCAGAGCGCTGTTGAGAACTTAGCAGGGTATCCAGCTGGATACTTCAGTCTAATTAAAGCATATACAGACCTTGATTTTCTTGTATTCCCAACACAGCTGATGTTTGCTCACTATTAGACATTTAAATATTAAAAATAGGAATTGGTGCCAACTCCAGAGGGAATTGTTGATAGCACAGGTTATGCAATAGTACAATAAAATTGGGTTAAAATGAGTGTGTGAGGTATGTTGGGACTTAATCCTGTGGGATCGTTACTGAGAAGGATGGGTACTGTGTTGAGTGTTGTAGGATGACAAGAGTGCAAGACGTCTCCATAGAATCACAGGATCCCAGGTTGGAAGGATCCTCAAGGATCATCTGGTCCAACCTCAAAGCATGACCTAGTGTAGGTGGCCCAGCACCCTGTCCAGCTGAATCCTGAAAGTGTCCAACATTGGGAAATCACCGCTTCCCTGGGGAGATTATTCCAATGGCTGATTGTTCTCATTGGGAAAAATTTCCCTCTTGTGTCCAATTGGAATCTCCCCAGGAGTAACTTGTGCTCATCACCCCTTGTCTTTTCCATGTGACTCCTTGTAAAAGGGAGTCTCCATCTGCTTTGTAGCCACCTTTTAAATACTGAACATGGTGGTAAGGTCTGCCCTGAACCTTCTCTTCTCTGTGCTGAACAGTCCCAGCTCTCTCAGCCTTTCCTCAATGGCTTCCCAAGCCTTGGATCATCTCTGGCTCCTCTCCACCCTGTCCACATCTTTCCTGTATAGTGGGGACCAAAACTGACACAGTATTCCAGCTGTGGCCTGACAAGTGCTGAGTGGGACAATGACTTTACCTCTGCTGGTGATGCCTTTTGATAGAACCCAGCATCCTGGGGTTACACGTTGGTACCTTTGAACTGCTGCTTTGCAGCACAAACCCTTCAGCTGATTGTCAGTACCCTGAACCTCTCCTGTCTCTTCATCCCAAGGTGCTACCCAAGCACCAGGCTCCTGCTTCTGGAGCACTGAGCAACAGCAATGTACGGGTCCTTAAGACAGCCTGTACATGGAGTACGCTCTTGTTTCAATTAGTTTAGTTAATACATATATTAATTAATTAAGTGTAAGGTCCTGCAGCTGGGTTGGGGCAATCCCAGGCACTGCTACAGGTTGGGCGGAGAAGAGATTCAGAGCAGCCTGAGGAGAAGGACTTGGGGGTGTTGGTTGATGAGAAGCTTAACATGAGCCGGCTTCAGTGTGCGCTTGCAGCCCAGAAACCAACCGTATCCTGGGCTGCATCAAAAGAAGCGTGACCAGCAGGTCGAAGGAGGTGATCCTGCCCCTCTGCTCTGCTCTTGTGAGACCCCACTTGGAGTACTGTGTGCAGTGCTGGGGTCCCCAACATACGAAGGACATGGAGCTGTTGGAGCAAGCGCAGAGGAGGCCACGAGGATGCTCAGGGGCTGGAGCACCTCCTGTATGAAGACAGGCTGAGAGAGTTGGGGCTGTTCAGCCTGGAGAAGAGAAGCTGCGTGGAGACCTCAGGGCAGCTTCCAGTGTCTGAAGGGGGCCTATAAGGATGCTGGGGAGGGACTCTTCATCAGGGACTGGAGTGATAGGACAAGGGGTATCGAATTCAAACAGGGGAAGTTTAGGTTAGATCTAAGGCAGAAGTTCTTTACAGTGAGGGTGCTGAGGCACTGGAATGGGTTGCCCAAGGAAGTTGTGAATGCTCCATCCGTGGCAGTGTTCAGGGCCAGGTTGGACAGAGCCTTGGGTGAGATGGTCTAGTGTGAGGTGTCCCTGCCCATGGCAGGGGGTTGGAACTGGATGATCTTAAGGTCCTTTCCAACCCAAACCATTCTGTGATTCTATGAATTCCTCCTTCATGTTTCATCTCCGAAAACATTGATGGAATTGATATAAATTTACCCATGCTGGCAAAACATGCTAAACATGTTTTGACTTTGGTCTCTTTATCTTTTTCCTGTTGATTTTTCTAGTGTATTTCTAAAATGCTTAACTCTGCAAAGAAAGACAAACTGTACATTTCTGTATTGAGACATAGAGCTTCTGTTTAGGCAATATTCCCTGGGGAAAAAGGTGTTGCGAGGAACTGCCACTGCTCTTCCATTTCACATTGATACAGTGAAGTATTTGGTGTGTCAACTTAGGCTCAAATAGATACTAAGAACTCAAGTTTGAAATGGATTTCATGTGGCTGCCCAGGTTGCTCTGTACTGACCTGGGGCCTTGATCAATGCTTTTGACTGCAAATAATGCACTTAAAAATACATTTATATATGTCTGGGGGAGCAGGGCAAGAGCAGTGGCCAGGAGGGGATCAGAGAAGAGGCAGCAGGAGAAATAAATGCATGTTTGGATGTAGCCATAGCAGATATTACCAAGAAGAGTGAATACAGCTGAAAGATGTCTATGGTGGAACAAAGGATCACTGCTTTTATCTTCTGCTTTTGAGCATCAGCATTAGCTGAGAGACAGAGAACAAGAAAAACTCAGTAGAAACAAACAGGGACTTCCCAATGCGACTTATGGAAATAGCTGCAATTATTCACCGTTTCTGAAGGCAAAAGTGATGATAATAGGAAAAAAATACCCTTTCTCCTCTCTTTCAGTGTTTGTCCCTAATTTGAAATCACAAGCCTAACGCTTTTCTCCTTAAATCCTCATCTTTAAATATGTAACAAGATGTTAACATCAGGTGAATGCAAAACACCTTGTGCACAGCAAGCTCACTCCCTGCTTCTGTCCTGTGGCATGTACGTGTGCTGGGAGTGCTGCTTTGAGCTTTTCCCACTCTTCCATTCGCCTCATCTTCTGGGAATGGGACAGTTGCCACCACCAGGCTCACCCATGCCACGGGAACATCTAGTTGCATATGCTGTGGCTGTTTCCTTAGAAGAAACATGTCTTTTAAGTACTGCCAAGAAGGATTTTAGTGAGTCACACACGTCATATCCAACAGCAAGTGTTGGGACCAGATCTTATGATAAATAAATATATAAGGAGATTATAGAATCACTGAGTGTTGGAAGGGACCTTAAAGCTCATCCAGCTCCAACCCCTGCCACGGGCAGGGACACCTTCCACTAGAGCAGGTTGCTCCAAGCCCTTGTGTCCAACCTGGCCTTGAACACTGCCAGGGATGGGGCAGCCACAGCTTCTCTGGGCACCCTGTGCCAGTGTTCTCATTGTAAGGAAGAAAATCTCTTCCTTACATCTCATTTCAGTCTACCCTCCTTCAGTTTGAAGCCATATGAAATGAATATGATATGAGATGAATGCCATATGAGATGGCATATCAAAAGTCAGCAACGTGCTGACTTCTAACACAGGCTCCTGAAAATACAAACTTTGTCCTGGGGAGCATAGTTAAAGTTGTACTTAACATCCTTCCTTTCTGGGAGGTTGAGATAGTCAGTTAACATTTGCAAGGTGAGCTGCAGCAGGAGTTAATACGAGCTGTGAAAATGGATTGAGCTTGAAATTCATGAGACGTTTACTATGTGATGTGAGATGGATTGTGGATAATTCCGAGGAATTTAGAGTGTGAAATAAGAATTGATTCTTAATTACTAAATTGCTGAGGTTAGAGTGGACCTGTGGAGGAGATCGTTTGGTCAGGGTCAGCTACAGCAGGTTGGTCAGAGCTGTGTCCAGTGAAGGTTTTAGTATCTCCATGAATGGAGACTCCACAACCTCTATGAGCAACCTGTTGTGGTGTTCACCCACCCTGTGTAGAATCATAGAATCACCTGGCTTGGAAAAGACCTTTAAGATCATCAAGTCCAACCTTTGCTCCAGGGCTGCCAAGGCCACCACTAACCCATGTGCAGTGCAAACCTTTCTCTTCTATTTAAATGGGAATTCCCCTTTGTCACTTCTATGCCCGTTGCCTCACTGAGCATCAAAGGGAACAGTCTGGCTCCACCTTAACTGGTATTTAAACACATTGGTAAGGTTCCCCTGAGCCTTCTCTTCCCGAGGCCAAACCATTCCAGCTTTCTTATCCTCCTCTTGAATAACAGATGCTCAAATCCCCAAAGTGTCTTTGTGCTCCTTCGCTGGGCTGTCTCCATTATGCCCAAGTCACAGTGTTCCCAATACCCCTCACCAGTACTGAATGAAGGCAGGATCACCTTTCTTGACCTGCTGGCATTGGTGATGGAGCTGGTGGCCTTCTTTGCTACAGGGGCTCATGGTTGGCTTGTTGTCCACCAGAACATCCAGATGTTTCTCTGGGAAGCTGGTTTACAGGTTGGAACAGGATGATCTTTCAGGTCCTTTCCAAGCCAACCCATTCTATGACTCTATGCTCAGTCTACTAAAGCAGCCTTGTTCGTCGAGGATGCAGGTGTAATCTGAAGGCTGTTACTTCTTTTTAATAGCATTACTAGGTTAAGCTATTTTGAAGTCTTGTAGAATTATTACACCAGGGCCAGAGAAGAAATGAGCTCTGAATTTTTAGTGTCTTTTTTTATAGATTCTTTTAGTTTTTAATAGATTTTATAGATTCTCACAGGTTTTTATAGCTTTGACTTGAGATGGACTAAGTTATTTTGCAGAAATGTGACCTTTAGCTCATGGATGTCGATGCCTTCAAGCCTGAGATGGGGATCAGAATGTGGAGCTTGAGCAACGTTAGTAAATGTCATATCTACAAAGGACAAGGTGAAGGCACAGTGTGAGGGATTACAGCTTGGTTCCATGTGGAATGAGCTGGGTAAGGCTGTGGTGTTGACCATCTGCCAATGCTACTATGAGGAACTGTTCTGTTTATGTTTTAATGCATTATCCAGCTGCTGATAGAGTCATAGAATGGTTTGGGTTGGAAAAGACCTTAAGATCATGCAGTTCCAACCCCCTGCCATGGGCAGGGACACCTCACACTAGACCATGTCGCCCAAGGCTCTGTCCAACCTGGCCTTGAACACTGCCAGGGATGGAGCATTTACCACTTCTCTGGGCACCCTGTGCCAGCGCCTCAGCACCCTCACAGGAAAGAACTTCTTCCTCAGATCTAACCTGAACTTCCCCTGTCTTCATACATTGGCATTGAAATGATTTCCCTTCTGAGACTTCTTTAATTTTTCTCTCACTTTATTAATCAATTTTTACCTAATGGATTTAAATATTTTTTATGATTTCTGACTGACTCATTAGTGGGAACGATTTAGTTTCTGAAGTACTCGGAGCTCGTAGTGAAATGTGACTTTGAACTTTGATTGTGCTGCTCAAAGTCATAATCCTGCCTTCGCTCCTGATGATGGGGAACACGCAGCGCGCAGAAGAGGTGTCAGCAGGAGTCACAGTGGCTTCAAGGAGGATTCAATTAGTTGTCATTTTGTGCTTTTTGGGAAAAGAAAGGAACTTGTATTACACTTTCCTACTTGCCTGATGTAACTGGTACCTAAGCAATGAAAGGCAGGTATTGAAAACCAAACTGTATGAAAACAGCAGCTCAAAAACGGTAAAAAGTGATTTCTTGTCATTGATCTGAGAAGTGCAGAGTTGTTGGATTTGTTTTATTGTTGGTTTCTGGGGTTTTCTGAAAAGCTTTCTCTTCTAATCTCATTTAACTGTCTCCCAGACACTTCCTGAACCTCCAGTACTCTGCCACTTCATCTGAACGATAACACACATCATAGTCTAGTAGCAACTGCAGCATCTTAGGAGACCCAGCAAGTATCACCAGGCCAGGATTGGTTTGCTTCACTTCTCCCCCCAAGGCTGGGATAAGTCTTTGCAGTACTGAGAAGCAGGGGTGTGTTTTCTAAAGGGTGTTCTTTCTGAAGCGTGAGCATTGGGATAACAATAGGCCTTGCTTTTGGAAGCTCAAAGGGCTGGCTGGCACACAGCTTCTCGTGCAAACACGTTTGACCACACTTATATTAGACCATTAATCTGGATGTTCCCCAGCTCTTTTTCCCCACAACATCCAATAAAATACAGTAGAATGAAGGCTCCGTTACATGGTAGAATTGTGCAATGATTTGGGTTGTAAAGGACCTTAAAGCTCATCCAGCTCCAACCCCTGCCACGGGCAGGGACACCTTCCACTAGAGCAGGTTGCTCCAAGCCCCTGTGTCCAACCTGGCCTTGAACACTGCCAGGGATGGGGCAGCCACAGCTTCTCTGGGCACCCTGTGCCAGCGCCTCAGCACCCTCACAGGGAAGAACTCCCCAATATCTAGCTTCCTTATACTGCACAAGACTCCTGACTTATGTCTAATCTAAATCTACCTTCTTTTAGTTGCTTGTAGTTTGTTTCTGCTCCGTAATAGCATACTACATGCCTCTTTAATACCAAGAGGGCTAAAGGTGCTCTTTTAAACTGAGCTCTGTAAGGGCAGGATTACAAACCAGGCTGGTTTGAGTTTAGAAGAGCCCAAATAAGCATCGTGGCCATGGAATCTTTGCATTGTAAAAGAACCTACATGTTGTAAGCTGGTTGTTTAACTCTCCCGGCTGGAGAGCAGCTCTGGTTTGCAAAGCTTTGGCCCAGGGCAGAGTTTTACAGTCACATTACAAGCTCCAACCCAGGGGCTGGTTTTAATGGGAATGTTAATAACCAGAGCTACAGCATGTGTTTCTGTACCTTGAGCTATGCAATTTATTGCTCTTTTGGTACCTCATAAAGTAAGCATTGAGGTTTTTAAAAGAAGCTGTAAGGAACCCAATGATGATCAAATCCTGAAGGAAAACTGCTCTTCTGATTTTGCATCGGGGGTGGTTTTACCTTTTAAAACCTTTGTCCCATAAAACCTGGTGAAAACTGACAATAGCCTGTACCCAGCATGGTCACTGTGATTTTTCATTCCACGTGTTCCCCTCAATGTGATGAATATATAAACAATTTTCATAGTGTTTTGCCTGTGCATTGGAATTACACCGCCTAAGAGCACTTTTGCATGGAGAAACTGATGTCTTTCATCACTTTCCTGTTTGCTGCTCCCAGGGGATGCAGACTGGCCATATTTCAGTCTGTGGTCAAACATCTAAATGCTTGTTTCGGTATTTTCCTGCAGCTTTGCCGCCTATTCTTCTTCTGCCAAATAAAACCTGATGAATGTGTATAATCATAGAAAGGTTTGGGTTGGAAAGGACCTTAAGATGATCCAGTTCCAACCCCCTGCCATGGGCAGGGACACCTCGCACTAAACCGTGTCACCCAAGTTAAGTGGATGGAGTACAGTGAGTTAATATTAAAGCAGGCTTCCTTTTAGTTCTCCTTTAGCAAAATAGCTACTCATCTTGGTGTGGTTTGTAGCATATCTTCCTGCCATTTACATAGGTAAGGTTGAAGCTTAATGCTTTTACTCATGACCTTGAGGGAAGGTGGGTTCTGAAGGAGGAAGAACACAGGGCGGAAGCGAAGTGACCCATGTGTGAGCCTGGAAACTGCCGTTTCATTCCAGCAGTTGCACTATTGAAGGGCTCCATCTACACGAATTTGTCCTGATGAAACTCTTTGCCCTGTGGCTATTTTAACCACACAGGAGAGGAGCCTGTAGTGAGCAGCATGTACGGTCATGTCTTCTCAGTGTTACTTTGCCACAGGGGAGATTCTTATACCTGCTTCAGCTTTCAAGTCAAGGTTTGTATGAAAACAGCTTGCAAGCCCTTTTGGTGGGGATAAGTCAAGAGTAACGTTGCTGAGGGATCTGCATCTGTTGGTGTAGGGTGGATGGGAGGAAAGGTTTTAATGTGAGCCTAAGGTTGGCTTAAAACATTGGTGTTGATTGCCAGGAAAGAGAGCAATAAAGCAAAGTACAAAAAGCTTTAATGGTTTCTTGAGTTTTTAGGCAGAGGCAACGGGGATGTGAAGCTAAGCTGGACGTGGGACATGGGAGAAGTTCCTCAAGGATCAGGCACTAGGATAATGTTGGGGAGAAAGGGACTCCTTGGCCTGCTCTTACCATCTTCCCTGAGGGCAGGACATCAGAGGCCTTTTGTCTGAGCCAGTGCTGCCTGTTTTAACTTCTCTCAGCCCTGTTGCCTGGATGCAATCCAACCATTTCTTCAAGACATACTGCTCAGATGGGCTGTTTGTTGCCTCTTTGTCTTGTAGGTCTAAATTGGGTAAACTCTTGAGATCCTTGTGTTAGACTTCGGGTCCTGTTTTAGCCTCTAGCAAATGTTGTTATCTTCAATCTGAAGATTTCAAGCCTCGATATTAGTGGTGCTAGATTCCTGTTAGCTGAGCTCATGCCGTGGTTTGACATGGGTGGTGAGCTGGTGTAATGACTGGTTGTGGAGACGTCTTCCCTCCTGCCCCTGACCACAGCCTGCTTCTGCTTCTCCTCCTCTGTGCTTGTCTAACATCTGTGGCAACTTCAGGCAGCTGTGGTACAAAACTAAGCCAACCCTAAAACCCAAATCACCTTTCTTTTGTTCCTGATAGCTTCCTGAAGCTGTTTTCATGGAGGGTGGCGTGTTGGTGGCTGAAGCTCTGTGGAAGCCAGGCATTACACGAGCTCAGCTGGAAGCATCAGGCTCTCTTCTGCCTCAAAGTAAAGTAAATGAAGGCTGAGGCTCTGAGCAGCAGTCCTGAAGCAGTCTCCCTCTCCTCCAGCCCCTTCCACAGGCCAGCTTTACAACCAGCAAGGCGTTCCGAGCACCGTGTGTGCCAAAAAGAGCAAGTTTAGTTTATTTTTAACATCTCCACAGTTCCAGCACTGCCTCCCCACTGGCTGCTCGCTGTGAGGAGGAGGAGGAGGAGGTACAGAAAGCTCCATGCACTTGTCCAAGGCCTGGAGCAAAGCCCTGCAGTTCTTTGCTGTTTCCAGCCAGCAGACTGGAATGATGCTGAGTGTGGCAGGCGAGGGAGGAGGTTTTGTTTGCTCTTTTTCTCTTGTGCTGCATTGATTTCTCAGACACCATCTGCTTGTGGCTGACTAATCTGCAGCAGTAGCCAAGAGGCAGCTTGCTTTTTCTCTTAGAGATGCAGACTCATCCCGTGGTCCATGTCTTTGCTACCAGACTGGAAATCACTTGGAAACTGGGCTAGTTGGGGATAAAACTTAGCCACTTATTCAGTAGTTGATGAGAGGATGGGCAGTGGTGGTGGTAATGGTTCCTCGGTGAATAATCAATCTATCTCTGGGTGCTTTTGGTTCCCAAAATAACACAAAACAAGTTGATGTGGCAGTGGCTTAGCCTTAGACAGGAGAGCCTGGTGCTGGTGTGCAGCTCCTTAGTGGAGAGCCTCCAGTCTGGGCTGTCAGCGTTTCCTTATACTGATCTTTAGAGGCTTGTTCCAAGACCAGACTTGGCAGATTTTAGGAATGGGAACTCCTGTTAAAACTGGAAGGTGCTATTTGGTCTTGAAGGCTTTGGCAGCAGCCAGGGTTAAGTCATTGAGATGCTAAAGGAAGAAGTCTTGCTAAAGGTACCACTTTTGTTAATGATTTTGGTGTTCAAGTTCACTCGCTCTGGTAGGCTTTTATGTTTGTAGATGTGTAACTATTTTAGGAGTGGACTCCAAAAACGCAACTAAATCTCCTTTAAAAATGAGTCTTTATGGATTTCTGGTAAAAGCTTTGTAAGAATCAGTGTAAGCTTCAGCTCTAACTAAAACCAATCTCTTTCTTGTTTCCCTTTCCCAGAATATGACAGATACCTAGCATCTAGCAAAACCATGGCAGCCGCTTACCTTGATCCCAACTTGAATCATACACCAAGTTCAAGTGCAAAGACTCATCTCAGTAGTGGGATGGAGCGTTCCCCAGGGTCCATGGAACGAGTCTTAAAGGTTTTCCACTACTTTGAAAACAGCAGTGAACCGACGACGTGGGCCAGCATCATCCGGCACGGAGACGCTACTGATGTCCGAGTAAGTCTGGTTTGGGCATTCTCAGGCCGTCTTTAGCTGAAGTGTTAACTTCATGCTCCAGAAATGGGAGGTTAAAGGCTGGAAGCAAAAAAACCACAAGCTTTGCAGTTCGTTTTAAAAGAATTACCTGTTGTATAGTGTGAGTAACTTCAGGAAAAGCTTTATGTGGTACCAACTTCCCTTGAGAACAAACAAAATCTCATGTATGATTGTGTATTATCCTAAATGAGAACTCTTCCCACTTCTGCACAATAGAAACTTGACATTTACAACGGTGGTTGTCAGTCTGAATACCACTGCTGATGGATGTTAGTTGGCTTTTGGCACTTTATACTCCCCAAAAGCTTGTGTGACACTTCACGGGAGGAGTGAGAACTGGGATGAAAGTGACATTAAGTGACACTTTTCATGTTAAATAAGTAATTTACATATTCAAGTGTAGTTGTGTATATTTACGTGTTTAAAATGTTTAAATGTAATGTGTACATTACAAAATAGCCTTGTTTGAACACTCGTTCCCCCATGCTGTGGGGAAATGGAACTGAAGAGTCCATTCTTCCCCCCCTAAGTCCCTTTGTTCCCCTCTCCCCCAGTCACCAGCTACTTGTTTTTACCATGTTTGTCCTCCAGTTAGTTGTGCAAAAACCAAAGTTGGGCATTTTTAAGATTAACTTTAAGTATCTGTGATCTGAGAGGTGTGTGGAGATGTTATGTGTGCACGAAAACCAGTGTTTGTTCTGAAGCATAATTCTAACGTTGAGACCTTTGCTTACCATTTATGACGTTTATTCCTTGAATTTTTGAGGTGTTGAGGTATTTAAGCTGAAATGAAGCTCAGTTTAACATGTCAAATGCTTTTAAAGCTTCGTGGTTTGGTTTCTAATGATCCTCCAAGAGCAGAATCTTGCGTGGTGGTAGGTGGTGTGGAGGGTTGTTTTCTTCTCTGAGGTTCTTACTATAGAAGCAGGTTCCCATCTGCTCATTCCTTCCAACGTTTGTATTCTCTGCATGTGCTTCAAATTCTACTGCAAAGACACGGTTCCAATGTGCTGAAGGGAGTTGTCAGGAGTTAGGGAGACCTGTTGTCTCCTTCTGCCCACTATTTCCTTCGTGCAAGAGAAAACCAAGTGAAAAAGACTGAGGTTTTGAATGTTTTCTCATCCTCTTGTTTATTTTCTAGCATGGCTGCGTATGAAAGCACCAAACAGCATTCCTCACAAGGAGATCTTGTGACCCTGATCACAGACCTTTGAAATTCAAGGATTTTCACTGGTGCTGATAAGAAAAGCTCTCTCTTGTCAGTTTAATAAGCTCAGATCTGTGTTTAGGAACTTGGTGAGCAGACAGAACAGAGGTACAATGAGAAGAATCAGTGTCATCAATAGCATAAGCTTATTTTTACATGGAATAGGGGTTTTTGGATGCCACTTCCAACATCTTTGCTGACAAGATTAGTGGTTTGAGATAGCTAATGTGATTGATTGGTTTCATAAAGTGTATGACTTGGTACAAGGGAAGAAAACTGTGTCTCAGTGTGACTTTAACCTCGCACGCCTCTATTATGGATGGATGTCAATGGATCTTTACGTGGTACCTGAAATCCAGGTTATCTTTCCAGAGAAGTACATAGAAACATGAAAAACAAAAGCAGAGATTACATCTCTGGTTCCTCCAGCTCAGAAATACCTGTGGTTATGGGCGTTAGGGATCCAAAACTTCCACTCCCTGTAAGAAATTCAGTGCTGAGTTCAAGTTGCAGCGTTACAAATCCTTGTTTCAAGCAAAAATGTGTCATATCTTTTCATAAAAGCAGGAGCAAAAGAACAGGAAAGTACCAGTTACTGGGGACTTGCCTTAATGTTTAGCTTTCTTATATGCACATTTAATGGGATTGTTGTTTTCTAAAAGTAGTGGAATTTTGGTATTGTTCTCCTTTCCTGATAGAGAAGAATGTGATGGGTTGCTTTTAAACTTTGTTCTTTTAATAAATATGGTTCTTTACTTTGTTAAACTGGGGCAGTGAGTGTTGAATGTGCAGGTACTCTGTACTAGAGATCCAGCACTGATGTATTACCGTGTCCTGACATTTATTCTAGAAACAGTAAACCCTTGTTGGAGGAGAAGCCTACATTCCATTGGAATGACTGCTGTTCCACCAAGCTGAATAATTTAAGGTTAAAATAGCCTTTAAGGGGTTTTATGCTTTAGTTTTATCCTCCTTGCTTTTGTGAAGGAGCTAGTCTGCAATGGAACTACATAGCATTACAAACTGAGGAGGAGGCTGGTGCTGGGTTTGGCCTTTGGCTTGTTCCCAAGATGCTCTGTAAGACTATTCAGAGGTGAATGTCTCTGAGACAGCTCTGCAGTGAAGAGGAAATGGCAAAAGGGTTTTCAAGGCTGCTCCCTGGTTAGCACAGCTCCTCTGGGATGGTAGCCCAGGAACCCTTCCAGTGTCCAAAGGAAGTCAGACTTGGTCTGGAATCTCCAAGGAGCCAACTCCAGGTAGTTCTGCTGGTGAGGCAAAGGACTTGGAGGAATGTGCTAACACCAGGGGAAAGTAAGGGTGGAACTTCCCCTCCGGAGTTGTGATTTCCAACATCTTCTGTTTCTAACACAGTTTGTCAATGGAAAGCATGTGTTTTGACAGTGAAAGAAGGGAGGAAAGGCTCCTTTATATGTCTTTTATGGCTTCCTGAGAGTAGTGAATACCTTATATACCTTCATCCTTGATCATGAAGGGAAACCCTTTTCATTACAGAACTCGCGTTAAGCTCAGATGAACAGGGCTTAGCTTTCCGTAAGCAGCTAGACTAAAGCTATGATTTCATTGCTGTTTGACTTGAAATATCTTTAACCAAGACAACAGTGTGGCTATATATATATGTAGGGTTTGCTTTGAGAACTTCTGGCTGTGGATCTCTGCTTATTCTGGATGGATTTAGTCCCTCAAAGACAGCTGTTTCCTCGGAGGGATGAGTCTGTATTCTGCAATGGATTCAAGGGCAGCTTTTCAATTCTTGGAAATGCTTTCTTGGATTTCAAAGAGCTGGCATGCTCTCTTTACCCTTCTTTTTCCCCTTGGTGTTATACTGAAGACATGCTTCATTTCCAAAAGAAGAAGGAGGAAAAAAAAAAAAGGCTTTTATGAATGTGCAGACAGTGGTCTGCTACCACAAATTGTGTCTATGGATAGCCATGCATCGCTGGAGGAAGAAAGGCTGTTTATCTTCCCTATTTATCTTGGCATGGCTTGTTTGGATGTGTTGTCTACGTGCATATTCACAGTGAGGGATTTGCAGCTTTGGGGCTGGAGAGGATGCAGGGCATGCTGTGCCCTGTTCGCAGCCTCAGGTGTGGCATGCAGGAGGGTGGGTGTTGCTGAGATGGAATGTCTTTGGTCTCAAGTGCACCCTGAAAGCAAACGTTGCCACCACATCTCGGTCAGCAGTTAGGAGTAAATCACCTTTCTGCTTTCCGGAGATGGGGTAGAAGCAGAATTGGGTGTTCCATATCAAATATATTCTGCATTTGATAAATGAGTGCAGTGCATTTAGATTGAGGGCTTAGAAAACAGGCATTGGAAACCTTGTGTGAGCCCTTATAGATGGCTTTTAGTGGAAGCTGCATTCCCACCCCAAAGGTACCCAGCTCGCATCCATTACACCTTCTTTTAAACATCTAGCCCTTAAAGCTTATTCTTGAGTAGTAGTTGTGAGAAGTACAGATGACATTATTTATGTGGAAATAACAACCAGACATCTCAAACCAGGCTATTGCCAGACATGTGTCATACCTTGATCCTCACACAGGTTGGTTTTCTTCCAATTCTGTCAAAAATATAAACTGGATAGAGATGGCACTAAAACTTCAGCTGTCAGCTTTATCCTTACTTCTGGAGTTAGAGAGCAGCGTGGTTAGAAGCCTTTGACAAATAAAGACAGTGTCCAGTGCTCTCTTAACCTATTCATCATTCAGATGCCTTTTTCTCCCTTTTCTATGCAGTACCACCCTGACATGTTGGCTTCTTGAATGTTGGCAGAATAAGAACACAAAAAGCAGAAGAAAGAAAGAACATCCTTAGCTAAGGATATATCTAATTTAAATTTGAAGTCAAGGGGCATGACTTGCCTCTGTCCCGTCTCTACATCATAGACAAAGAGCTATTTCATCAGCTTCCCTACTCACCTGCAGAATCTTACTTTTCACAGGTAGAAGGCATGGATGTGAGGTTGGAATATTGTGTATTCCAGTCACCTCCCAAACTGGGAATTTGCAGGAGGAGAAGAAATTAGGAGGAAAAAAGTTGTTCCCTGTGAGGGTGCTGAGGCGCTGGCACAGGGTGCCCAGAGTAGCTGTGGCTGCCCCATCCCTGGCAGTGTTCAAGGCCAGGTTGGACACAGGGGCTTGGAGCAACCTGAATCCTGACTGTGCTTCAGCCCTTCTCATAGAATTCCAACTGATTCTACACAAAGGGCTGAAGCACATTCAGCCAAGACATCACTAAAGCAGTTTATTAAACTGCATTACTGCGTTAGGATTTGTTGCTTGGCTCTTCCCTGTTTGCTTCTCCTCTTCAAGCCCCATCATGTTGCTGCTGTTGTACTTCTACCCAGCAATACAGGAGAACTGAGTGTGTGACTGGAGATCCAGTTTGTGGTGGAGGAGTGGAAACAGGCTCTATAGTTCAAGTGATACCCTGTTAGCCAAGTGTTTCTTCTGGCACCCGTGCCAGCTTCCTTCTTGCTGTTTGCTTCCTCGTGCTGTGGCCTTAGCTGTGCTGGCATAGGTGCTGTGACTGTTTGGCAAACTCACTCCAGGTTAAAATGAATGATTGTCTTAGTCTTGCTTTTAATCCACATCACTTCTGCAGTCTTGTTAGCTGCATCCTCTTGCAGACTGGCACAGTTCAGAAGACTGCAGGAGGAAAAGAAATACCTGTTTGTGCTGGCACTGCAGTGCTGCTGAGGGAATAAGAGTATTAAAGCCTTATTTGTGAGCATCCCTCATCATCCGCTGCAGCATTCCTGCTTTCCAAACGTTGCTCGGGAAGGATATTGCCTGTCTTGAAAAAGGGCAAGAGGTTTATCAGTCTGACCTCAGTCACTGAGAGCACTGCCCGTGGTGTTCTAAATATGTGCCTCCCTTCTGAGAACTTCTCAGTACAAGAACTCAAACCTATGGACCTGCAAATGTAATCAGTATAAAACCAGCACGTATATGGTCCTGTGATGATCAGTCTGAGTCTAACAGAGACAAAAACACCTTTGGTCTTTAGAATGACTGTTTTACTTGTGCAAAATACTCTTGATGTCCTTGGATGAGACACACATCCAAAATAACATTTTAAACCAATATAAATAGCCCTTTGGCATTTTCCTAAAACACCTGCATCTGTGGATGGCTTCAAGTGAACAGCACATCCTGCGTTAGTGTTTAACCATGCAAGTGCTGCATCCAGGGAAGCTCTTACACTTTGCAAGGATAGGGGCCTTTCTACAAGGGCATGTAGTGGCACGACAAGGGGGAATGACATTAAGATGAAAGAGGGGACATGTGGATTAGGTATTAGGCAGAAGCTCTTCCCTGTGAGGGTGCTGAGGCGCTGGCACAGGGTGCCCAGAGAAGCTGTGGCTGCCCCATCCCTGGCAGTGTTCAAGGCCAGGTTGGACACAGGGGCTTGGAGCAACCTGCTCTAGTGGAAGGTGTCCCTGCCCGTGGCAGGGGGTTGGAACTGGATGAGCTTTAAGGTCCCTTCCAACCCAAACCACTCTGGGATTCTATCCATCTATAGTGAGTTCTGGATGTTAAGCTTCTGGAAAACTAAACTTCTTGTCAACATTTAAAATACTGTTATTTGGGAAGTGTGCAGTAAGCTCAGAGAAGTGCTGATTCACCCAAGAAGGCTGGAATGCTGCTCCAGCTCTGCTCCTTCAGTGCTGTCAGTGTGTGCTGGGAGGTTCCCTGTGGAATTACGGGTGGCTGTGGAGAGGTGCTTTGGGTGACAGATCTGTGTATGGCTTAAGTGAGAATGACACTGAGACACTTCCGTGGATGTGTTGCTTGAGGTGATGGTGTTGCATGGTGACAGAATCCCAGGCACTACAATAAGGTGTTTTCAGGCTGTAGTGTCACTATATACTTGTTGCAGGGCTTCAGTGGCAAAGTTCTTGTTCAGCTGCATCAGTCCCCAAATCTTGTTTATTGTATAAGGTCCAAATGTGTTCGCTGGATCAGTGCAGGAGAGAGAAAGTAGCACGAGAATGAGAAGAAGAAGGATAAGGGCTTTCCTCTTTGAATGTCAGACATGGGTCACCAGAGGACAACCTGCCTTTTGGTGCTGGGAGGGAACGCTAGAGGCTTCCTTTATGGAAACTCTAAATTCGTTTGCATCAGAGCTTTGGAGTTTACTTTTGTCCAGCTTCTAATTTAAGCTCCCCATATAACAACACCCAGGATTTAACACTCGATGTATAAATAGCATTTGCCTTATTTGAAGTGCTTCACAAACATGAACACAGTGTCCCTGTGTCAGAGGTGCTACTTAGAGACTTTTTCTAGTGCAAGACACTTTCTCCTCCCTCCTAAACAGGGAAATGAGGTTTGCAGTCACACTGGGAGTATATTCCAACTTCAATTTACTCACTGTAGCACATCAGCTTTGTTAATTTACAAGCAGGCAGTTCATTTTCCCCCCAGTTAGAGAAGCACAAGGTATTGCTGACACACACTGGGAGAGCGGGGGGGATCTGGTGCCTTTTGGCCTTTCTCTTGTCTTGATTTTTCAGCAGCCTCCTGAACAAACTGTGCTGGAAATTCTATTTTTGGGCACATTCTTCTAATTGAGGACGAATATTAATCTGGTTTTAAAATTAGCTGTGTTGAAGATCTGTGGGTTCTTTAGACACATGAGTGCTAATCAGGTTTCCAGCTATTGAGAAAGCTGGTTTTGGGGTTAAAGGGAGGGAAAGGTGACCCACCACTTCCCTATTATTGACAGAAGTTCCTCTGAGGACTTCCCATTCTCTTCTGCTCAGCTGTACAGCCTATTTTATGTTCGGGATGTCAGTGTTAGCTCTGGAAACCTAATGAAAGTCAACGTGATTACAGACAACAGCATTCAGCTGGCAGATGGTGGTGTGGCTTCCTTACAGTTGGAGGGTGTTTATGAGAATGACAACAGACACATGACAACTCCTCATGGAAATTTCTATTCGTGTGGGTATCTTGCATATACCCAAAGTGAAATCCGGAGAAGGTTGCTGTTGGAATCAAGCTTTGTAAGTTTATAATCCAGGTTGAGACTTTGGTGTCCCTTACCTTCTTCTTCCCCTCTCAAGAATGCATCTGAGGAGCTTCCTGAGCTACAAGGCTGGTTCTAGTAGAGTCTGGAGAGATGTCAGGTTTCCTTGGCTGTGCTTCCAGTTAAAGGAATGACTTATCCCAGCAGGATCTTGTTGTGCAAGTGGTTAAGTAGTTAAACTGTTCGTCTGGAAACATCTGATTAAGCATTCTGATCACTACCACAAGGAACATCAGGCGTGCTTCTGGCACGGCTTCTCATGTCGCGGCCATGAAAGACAAGAGAAGCTGTCACCCATCCCGGAGTGATGGCAGTGGCTTTGTTTGACACTCCATTTGCTCTGTGGAGTCTCAACGTGGTGTTTACTACCTGGTTGGAGTTACACACACTGACCTGGTTGTGGCTGCGGTGCCAGTGCAGGTCTCGGACATTAATCTTGGGCTGTTTGGGAACAGCCGCCAGATAAAACAAACCCTGTCCCACTGCATGGGAACTGTTTATAAGCTGCACTTCCTCTGCTGGGAGTTCATGTTGCTGAGTGAACCCACTGCTGTGGTGCTGGTTGATGCTGGTAGAAGATGTGGCTCAAAATGTTTTAACACCCAAATTCTCTGGTTTATTTTAATGAAAAAGTAAATAAGTGAATAGATGTTTCCCCTGCAGAGATGCCATTCTGAGTGTCTTCATCACTGCATTTGCTTATTTCTCCATTTTTTGGTTCTGGCTGTGGTTGGTGGTGGCTGGAATGAGCTCTCAAATAAAAGAGAAGCCACTTCAGGTGTTTGTTGCACAAAAAGGCTCCGGGGAGCCCTCAGAGCAGCTCCAGTGCCTAAAAGGGGCTACAGGAAACCTGGAGAGGGGCTGTAGGAACAGGACAAGGGGAATGGCTTTAACCTGCCAGAGGGGAGATTGAGATGAGGTCTTAGGCAGAAGCTCTTCCCTGTGAGGGTGCTGAGGCGCTGGCACAGGGTGCCCAGAGAAGCTGTGGCTGCCCCATCCCTGGCAGTGTTCAAGGCCAGGTTGGACACAGGGGCTTGGAGCAACCTGCTCTAGTGGAAGGTGTCCCTGCCCATGGCAGGGGGCTGGGACTGCATGAGCTTTAAGGTCCCTTCCAAACCATTCTATGATAAGTCTCCTTCCCACATGATAGAAACAGTCTTCCACATGCGTCCTGTGTGCTTTGCTGTTTGTGTCCATCTTCCAAGTTTGGGCTCGCCATCGCTTGGCAGTGGATGTCCAGCGCCTGGACATGGAGGAGGACAAAGGGTGTTGGGAGACACGGTGGTACTGAAGCAAACGATGCTTCTGAGGTTGCTCAGACCACTGTTATTGGAGACAAGGTGCTGGGCTTGATGGAAGCTCTTTAGACTCAGACTCCCTGAACTTACTGAGCACAGGTTGTGTTTCCTTCGTCTGGAGAGCTTTTATTGTTTTCTTACATTTCACTGTGTTGCTTCTGCAAGATTATTTAAAGGTTGCAGCTTGAGGAGATGTGTGAGCTGATCTAACAGCTCGCTGTCACCTCACCAGAAGCATGATTCCACTCCTACATGTGTCATCTTCCCCCTCTATTCAGATTTAGTGCTTCCTTAGTCTCTTTTGCGGTTAGTTTTCTGCTTGCTTCATTTGCAGAACCAGGGTCTGAAACGATTCCTTTGGGATATGAAATAATAAGTTTTGGGAAACAACATCATGCTGTAAAAAAACCTTTTGCTTCACTCACTCCAGGAGCCCAAACTCTGGCTCCTTATACTGACTCCGTGTTGATGTTGCCTGAAAATCAGTGCAAGAAGCAGCAGCTCATTGCTCTCTGTGTATATACGTGTGTGTGTGTGTATATGCATGGTTATACACACTCACACACGAGCATTTTCAGGCCATTACAGAGGCAGAAGCAAAGGACTCTGAAGTCCTGAAGGAAGAAGTGTGTGGGAGCAGCAATAGCCCGTGCTCCTGCTGAGCTCTGAGCTCTGCAGGGATGGGGATGTGCTGCCTGGCAGAGACAAGCCTTGTCTTCTCCTGGGCTGGGAGGCAGCGGCTCTGATCTCCTGCTGGCTTTCCAATGTGGATAAGAGGGGGACAGCCTGGCGGGCTGCACCTTGCTAATCCGTGATCCACTAACACAGCTGAATTTCAGTTACCGTGGGTTAGAGCTTTCTGACATGGATGGGAAGCAGCAAAGTGTTGTGATTCGTTTTGAAAGGTTCCTTTCTTGAGGAGAGAGCCTCAAACACTGAGATTTATCGCAGAGCCAACAAGTAGGACATTGGTTTTGTTTGAGAGTCTGCCCAAATAATTGTTGCTTGCCTCCTATTATAAGGGATCTGTGCTGAATCGCAGGAGAAAATGAGATCAGGGAAAAGGGGGAAAGAAACCAAGGGGCTGTGATGTGGCCTACCAAGTCCTGCTGTTGGGGCACTAATAGGCTGAAAGTCTGAGATGATTCTTCATTTGCAGATAAAGAACTACTTAAAAGGCTGGTAGTGGGTTTTTTTGAACAAATACATCTTGCTTTCTTCCACAAATGTGCTTTTTATATTTTGGCTTTTATGTTCTTCTGTTTTACACAGAGGAAATAGTGGCTTAATTCTTTTAAGGTGAATGGAAATGTATTTACTGCTGGTTTTGCTGGTAAAACTTCAGAGATTGTAAATGCTTGTCTGAAATAGTAGCTTACATTTGAACATGCTTGATATCCTTGCTAAAGCTGATACCTGATTTATTACTTAGTGTTATGTGTAAGTTATTACATGGTAATAATTTACGTTGTAAAAGTGTGTGTTTCTCTGTTTCAGGGCATAATTCAGAAGATCGTGGACAGTCACAAAGTGAAGAACGTGGCCTGCTACGGGTTACGGCTCAGCCACCTGCAGTCTGAGGAGGTTCACTGGCTACACTTGGACATGGGAGTATCCAATGTGAGAGAGAAGTTTGAACTAGCCCATCCTTCAGAGGAATGGAAGTAAGGCTGCACATCTGCTCAGTGTCAAAACTGAGCCACGGAAGTCTCTTTCCTTGTAATAAAACTATAACTGCTTCATAAAGAAGAATCTTGTGGTGGAATAGAGGTGGATGGGGGGGGGAGAAAACCACCAAACTTTTCACAAAGGGGTGTAAGTGGTGTTTTGTTTCTTTTAAGGGGTTTTTGTTGTTGGAAGGGGATTCCTGCAAACTGAAGAGAGCAGATAAGTGTAACTTGGGATTTAGAGGAGGCATAAAGTAGGAACAGACATCACAGAATCATAGAATGGTTTGGGTTGGAAAGGGCCTTAAGATCATCTAGTTCCAACCCCCTGCCATGGGCAGGGACACGTCACACTAGACCATGTCACCCAAGGCTCTGCCCAGCCTGGCCTTGAACACCGCCAGGGATGGAGCATTCACCACTTCTCTGGGCAACCTGTTCCAGCGCCTCAGCACCCTCACAGGGAAGAACTTCTTCCTTATATCCAGCCTGAACTTCCCCTGTTTCAGTTTGAACCCATCACCCCTTGTCCTATCGCTACAGCCCCTGATGAAGAGTCCCTCTCCAGCATCCTTGTAGCCCCCTTCAGACCCTGGAAGCTGCTCTGAGGTCTCCACGCAGCTGCTCTTAGTCATCTTTGTGTTGCACGTTCTCTTATGTCGATGCTACAGTTTATTTTTTGTGGGATGTGCATCAGTATTTTTCCTTCTGTACTACTATCCTTTCCATGATAGTAGTGCTGCATATAAGATATGAATAATTTATGCTGTGGAAATTTGTTCCGTAGAATACAAGTGTCAGTTCCATTTTTACGTGGCATTACAGCTTGCGTTGGGCACCTTACAGAACAAAGTTAATCGGTTTTACAAGCAAAATTTGCCATTGTTTTGAAGTTTGTGGAAAGGAATTGTATAAATACTCATGGAAGAGCTAGAATCAGATGTAAATTATTCAATACCTTTCCAGAGTGTCATTGAATGTTTTATCACATATATGCAGCCTGACATACCTTCGAAACCCACAGAGATTTGCTGTGCATAATCAAAACGCCGCTGTCATATTTGTAATACCATAACACAGGGTGTTTAAGATCATATGACAGTCCTTGTAAAAATATTTAGATTAGTAAAGGGGGAGAAGTCTTGGAATGGTGCTTACATCCTATAGTGTTAATAAACCAGTAACTGCCTCTCATGTGATTTGGTTTTTTAGTCATCTAAATTTAAAGGGCTGTATATTCACAGCGTTCAGAACTCAGATCTCAGCCCTGCTCCTGGACTGATCCAGATGCTGGAAGTTACACTGGTTGTCAATAGGTTGTACATAAAGTTACCAGAGTAAAATCAGTCTCCTCTATAGGCAGCTTTTGTTTGGTGCTGTATAGTTTATAATCTGCCAAGGATGAGGTAGTGAAGGGGAGATGCAGGGCTATGACCCTGCTTCACATGATAGAGCTGTAGTTAGAGCTTAGGAAGGTTAAATAATAGTGAACAGGGTGCCCAGAGAAGCTGTGGCTGCCCCATCCCTGGCAGTGTTCAAGGCCAGGTTGGACACAGGGGCTTGGAGCAACCTGCTCTAGTGGAAGGTGTCCCTGCCCGTGGCAGGGGGCTGGAACTGGATGAGCTTTAAGGTCCCTTCCAACCCAAACCAGTCTATGGTTCTGTAACTTGAGGGCAAGGTCACCCAAAATTCTGTCACTTCACTTCCTATGGCAAACAGTTCAGTTTGAGGAACACACAAGACTGAGCTTTGCCAGGGATAAGTTGTTACATTGCAAAGTGAACAGGAAATCATGGCTTGTGGGAAGTCTTTTTTCACCCATCCTCACATTTGCTTTTATATAGCACTCTGACCTTCTTGCTATGAAAAGACTTGTATTTCACACGAGATAGCAAAGGGTTGAACTATCTTGTGGTGCTTTTTTGTTTGTTTTCAATGAAAATCAGTAATACTAATATTACTTTTTCCTACCAGGAGGAAAGATTGGCACGAAAGGTCAGACAGAAACCTTGCATTGACTGTGCCTACATCTTCACTGTACTTCTACCTCAAGGATGTTTGTGCTTCTTAACTGTATTAAGCCAAATATCCTTCTTCCATTTCATTTCATTCTCTGGCAAGGAAAATAATTCCATCCAACATCAGAAAATTCCATATCCATCTAAATCAGGATGGAAAAATGATCAGAGTTACAATTATTGGAACTTCTTGCTTATTTGTTTGTAGTGGTTTGCTCAGGAAATAAGTATTCTGGAGTCTGCTGGTTTGTGTCATGGGGGGTAATGCTGTCTTATTTCTTTGAGTTAAGCAGGATTTAGCACTGCAGAAGCATTGGAGAATTTGAGTATAATTCCATGCAATTGCTTTAGAATAACCATAGTCTTCCAAATCCCATCTGCGAGTGTTCCTCATTGCTGAAGTCCAGCGACAGTGCTGCTGTTGGGTTTATCTTATGGAAGAATAAACTGTTCAATGTTCCTTAAGCATTTGCCTGTACGATACCTGAGCGTGTGAGGTGATCCCAGATGACCAGTGAAATACAAACCAAATCCCAGGGCTTTTGAATTTCATTTTTAATTTCATTTAAGGCAGTAAATGTTGGAGTGGATTTGTTTGCTTTAGGTTTCCTCTTAGTGCTTATGCTTGCAAGGCATGTGTTAAACTCGCTTTTGGATGAAAAACTTCCTTTTCACTTGTAGTAGTATTCCTGTTTTAATGATTGGATGTTTTTAGGGGCATGAGGGGGGAAATGGGAAAGAGCCTTCATCCCTTAACTTTCATCTTTACCTCTGTACTGCCAGGTAAACTAGGGTTAGGAGGATGTGGGACTCTTAAATCTTGGATAGCATCAACCGTCATCATTTCTTATAATTCTGAGCCTTAAACAGCAGTCACACTGTCTCTAAAGATGGTGTTTGCCCAAAGCACCTTTCCGTTTGCTGTCCCACAATGGAAATCCCAAGAGGTTCAAGTAACACGTTGTACATGTTGGAACACATTGTATGTGTTGGAACACACTGTGTTCCCCAAGGGGTAGACACCTTCCGGATCCGTAGTTAAGGTTTGTAGGCAAAGCAGGTCCTTGTAACCAGATGACACTCGTGCTTTGGCTCTAACAGGTAGAAGGTGCCCCAAAGGAAGTCCCAATCCTTGGCAGTCCTGTGCTCTTAAGTTTCGATGCAGTACAAATGCCTTGGCACTGGCACAAAGCCCAGAGCACCTGCAGCATGATTCAGTGAGTTAAGCTGATGTAACAGCTCTGTACCTCTCTTCTCCACAGTGTGCCTTCTCCCTCTTTTGCTTCCAGTTATCCAGTCCTTTTCCTTTCCTTTCCTCATCTTCTATGGGATGTGCAGCAGGTTGGATGAGCCTTTGTGGCTGATGGTCAGAGGAGAGGCCACTTAGTGGAGGTGGGAGATGAAGAACCTGTAACCGGGGTAAGCAAGTGGACCACGTGTTATTTAAGCAACCCAAGGAAGGCTCCAGATCAGTGATTCCAGGTCTTACTGGGCTTTAATGACCCCGACACTCACTGGAAGAGAAGCACAGCAGGATGCATACAAACTGCCCAGCATGTTCCTGGGTCTTCTGGGACAATTCTTAGCATAGGTGTAAGGAAGGCTTACAAAGTGATGCTCACCTGCATCCAGTTCTTGCAGCGTGAGCCTGGGCTGTAGTGACCATGAAATAGTGGGGTATCAGCTCCCAGGGGGGATCAGAAAGGACTGTGTCATAGTTTAACTGCAGCAGAGTACAGATCCTGGGTCTCCAGAGGACTTTCAGTGGGAATCCCATAGGCAGCAGCTCTTAAGAGCTGGATCATCCTTCTGGCTTCAGCAACTAAGTGTGTGTCAGACTGCTTATGTGCTCTGGTGTAGATGCAGAGCAGTAAGTCGGATAGTGATCTTCCAGTCATAGTTGTCTCAAACATAAGGGATCATCAGCTGGGATGCTTGCTCGGAAGGCAGGCCTGGTTTGTGAGAAAGGGCCTTGTCATCCTCATCACTTGGCTGTGTTTCAAAGACAGGAGATTTAGAGGAAATTGAAAATCAAGCCCATCCTGGAGTTGGCCTTTGGAAGTCAGCTCCTTCATTCCCATAGGCATAGGCAGAGATTAGGTTATTAATGGGCAATGAAGGTCGCTCTCAGTGACCCTCAGCCAGCAGCCAAACTGTTTGGCCTTACCTCATTTCTCATGAGATCCTGTTGCAGAAAGCCGTACTTCTTATGGCTCCTCAGTTAAGAACACAAGTCCCTGTAAAGCTGGAAGATTGCTTTTCCAACGTTTTCTTTATTCCCGAGAGAAAAGGTGTTCTGCATCCTAGAATGACAGAATCGTTTAGGTTGGAAAAGATCCATAAGATCAAGTCCCACTATTAAGCCAGCACTGCCAAGTCCACCACTGAAGCATGTCCCTCAGCACCACATCTACACGTCTTTTAAATACCTCCAGGGACGGTGACTCCAGCCCTGCCCTGGGCAGCCTGTTCCAATGCCTCAGCACCCTTTGGGGAAGGAATTGTTCCTCATCTCCATCTAAACCTCCCCTGGTGCAGCTTGAGGCTGTTTCCTCTTGTCCTGTCACTTGTTACTTGGGAGCAGAGACCAGCCCCACCTCACTACAACCTCCCGTCAGGCAGTTGTAGAGAGCGAGAAGGTCCCCCCTGAGCCTTCTCTTCTCCAGACTAAACCCCCCCAGGTCCCTCAGCCGTTCCTCATCACACTTGTGCTCCAGGCCCTGCACCAGCTCCGTTGCCCTTCTCTGGCCCCACTCCAGCACCTCAATGTCTCTCTTGTAGTCAGTGGTCAAAAACTGAACACAGGATTCAAGTATCCTGGTCTAGATCAGGGTGTCTGAGACACTATGTGTGCTGTATGTAAGATCATCCAGTTCCAGCCCCCTGCCACGGGCAGGGACACCTTCCACTAGAGCAGGTTGCTCCAAGCACCTGTGTCCAACCTGGCCTTGAACACTGCCAGGGATGGGGCAGCCACAGCTTCTCTGGGCACCCTGTGCCAGCGCCTCAGCACCCTCATTGTAACAGATTTCTTCCTTATGTCCAATCTAAATCTCTCCTTTCAGGTGTTCTCCACCTCTCTTGTATCTTCTACAGTCTGAAGGCTCTTTTTAGTTTAAGAACGTGTTTTCTGTGCACAAGAAGACTGAGTGTGCAGTTTTCTTGATGAAATAAGCTTGCCATACTATGAAATAACGTTCTCTGGTCTGTGCACAGTGTGTGTGTGCCTGTGTTTGCAGTTTCTGAATTTCCTTATTTCAATGATTTCTGTTGAGCCAGTGTGTTTTCAATGATTTCAAAGCAGAGGATACTGCAACTCCTGTTGCAGTGGAATCCTAAGCAGCAGTAACTCCTCGTAACTTTCTATCAGATCCTCATCTAAACCTTGATTAGAGGCAGCCAAACCACTTGCTGAAAAGAAGTTCTAGTCCTGCTGAAACCAGGCAGATTGAAATGTTGCAATATTTGCTCTTATCATCATGAGTAGATTGTTAAATATACTTATTTTTGGGAAGGGGTGTAAAGAGTTTTATGCTGTACTGGCACACCCAAAGGGATGAGGACATTTGTGATCAGTATTTCATTGCAGGAATGTGTTAGAGGAGGAAGCGTGCAGCGTGTGTCAAACATTGTGGGCTGTTACCACAGGATAAGCAATAGTAATAAATGTAGGGATTGGAAGCAGAAGTTTAGGATTTGAGAAGCAATAGAAGTTTGGAATAAGTCATGGATCAAGGCCAGTTCTGAATCTCCTTCACTCTGTGGTGTACTGTTAACTTGAAAAATAGGACTGTCACATCAAAAACTGGTTAATTCAGCTTTTGCATGGATCTTGATGGTGAATAAGGAGGTAGGAAACCTTCTTACAGAGAAATCCCTTCTGGAACAATTCAGACATGATCAGCACTTGATCAGAGCAGGAGCAGGGTCATGTTGCCCCCAACATAAGAGGGCCCCGGAGCTGCTGCGAGGGCTGGAGCAGCTCTGCTCTGGAGCCAGGCTGAGAGAGCTGGGCTGGGGCAGCCTGGAGAAGAGAAGGCTCCTGAAGGGGAGACCTTAGAGCAGCTCCAGTGCCTAAAGGGGCTCCAGGAAACCTGGAGAGGGGCTTTGGACAAGGGCCTGTAGGGACAGGCCAAGGGGAATGGCTTTAACCTGCCAGAGGGGAGATTGAGATGAGCTCTGAGGCAGAAGCTCTTCCCTGTGAGGGTGCTGAGGCGCTGGCACAGGGTGCCCAGAGAAGCTGTGGCTGCCCCATCCCTGGCAGTGTTCAAGGCCAGGTTGGACACAGGGGCTTGGAGCAACCTGCTCTAGTGGAAGGTGTCCCTGCCCGTGGCAGGGGGTTGGAGCTGGATGAGCTTTAAGGTCCCTTCCAACACAAACCAGTCTGTGATTCTATGTTCCTTGAGTAAGCCCTTGTTTTGTCTGTAGGATGTGGCTGCTGGTGAAGCTGTAACTCTGATTGCTACTCTTCCTTGGAGCTGCAGGATCTGTGTTCATCGTAACCAAAGAGAAAAGCTGTTGCAGGGGGTCCCATCAGTGGTTATGGCAGCTCATCCGCTGTCATTGCCTAATTGGGATCTCCCTTCCCATGGATCCGGACCTGGTTGTTATCTGCTCCAAGTCTTCATGGTTCAGTCCTCACTTAAACTTTGAGAAGGCAGCTGGGCTCTATGTTTGCTTCTATGGCAGAAGCATCTTTATGAAATGTGAGACACTACATTCCAGTTGAGTTCTCTGAGTAGTCAAAAGAGGGATTTTCCCTTTGGTTTTCTGACTTTGCTTTGATTTGATCCTTATTTTTAAGAGTGTTTGAAGTGCTTTATGTGCGAGAAAATCTCAATTATTATCTTTGTTTCCCCAGTTTAATCCTCTTTTTCTTGCTTTCCAGATATGAATTGAGAATTCGATACTTGCCAAAAGGATTTCTAAACCAGTTCACTGAGGACAAACCAACTCTAAATTTTTTCTATCATCAGGTATGCCCAGTTCTAATGCTGCTGAGTTTGGTGGGGCTTGGGATGATTTTGCTGAATTTGGCAAGTTCTGGATTTATTTATGCAGATAACATTACTGCAGAGACAGACACTGGTAAAATTCAAGGAAGCAGAAAGGGCAGGAAGCCCAGGGCATCCCTCTTGAGAAGTGGTGAGGAATGTTTTCCAAAGCCAAGCTAATTCTGCAGTTGTCTTCTTTACTCAGATAAAAGTTACTGTTGTTCAGCTGATTTCTTGCACTTATTTCACACTTTATTAAATTGCTCAATTTCTTTATTATTGCCAGCTGAAGAAGTAGGCAGTTTCACTACAATTCATAGAATTCTAGTGAAAACATGGAATGTGTTTTCCACTCTTTAGGTTACTTTCATTCTTTGAGTATCTGTTACTGATTAGTAAAACTACAGGATAGTAGAAGTTTCTATACATTAAGGACCTAAATCTTCATTTTGTTCACTTAAATACTTTGAATCTGGTTTTTGACTGGCAAGCTCCAAGTACAACTTCATGCAGGTATCTTTCAGGGGAGTCTGGACTAGGATGGTTATAGAACTCCATAAGAATAGACTTTAAGAATTGATGCATCTGTGAAAATTCCAACCTGTTACTTATTTGCTACATGTTAGATGGGTCTTTCCTACTCTCTGTGTGGTATGTTGTTGATGTTCATATGCTCCGGTGTTGTTAAGAAACAGTTTGTGTTGCTAATAGTGACAAGTTGGTGAACCAGATGTCGTTTTCTGTCATAGTTTTAAGCCAAACTTGCTATGTGGAGGATTAGGTTTAATCTAGATTGTTTAAAGGAGTCGTTTGCTGGAGTATTGTCATGGTAGAGATGGAGTAAGGTGGGAATGAGAAGCAGGGAGAGGGGGGCTTGTGTTGTCAGGTTAACATGCTCATGCTCATTTCTTCATTGTCTTCCATCCCTTGTTGTACACACATACTCCTGCTTCTGGTAAATGGCTTGATTGGTTTTGAATGTGTAGTGAAGTTTTTGTATTGATGTATGATGAAGTTGGCTTCTGAAGAGACAATTGTAGGGCAGTGATTCTCGGGATGTAGCATCCTAGTTTAACTGATCTGGGTAATACAACTTTTTAGTACTGCCACGGGTGGTTGTAGAAAGAACAAAATCCTGTTTCATTTCATTTTAGCAGCAAGTGACTTTCTTCATACTGGCTTTAAACATAGATTTTATAGTGATAGAACAAGGGGGAATGGCTTTGTGCTGAAGGAGGGTAGATTTAGGTTAGATACTAGGAGAAAACTCTTCCCCGTGAGGGTGCTGAGGTGCTGGCACAGGGTGCCCAGAGAAGCTGTGGCTGCCCCATCCCTGGCAGTGTTCAAGGCCAGGTTGGACACAGGGGCTTGGAGCAACCTGCTCTAGTGGAAGGTGTCGCTGCCCGTGGCCGGGAGTTGGGACTGGATGAGCTTTAAGGTCCCTTCATCCCAAACCACTCTGGGATTCTGTGATTTTTTTCCTATGATGCAAAAGTAGGTGATGACTTACAAAATGATTTCCTGCACTCCATCATTCCTCAATAGCTGGGAAGCCTCCTGCAGCATCCTCTCACTTGTGCCTCAGAGAACTTCTTTTTTCAAGCGAGGAATTTAAATTGCCAGAGGAATATTTTTTTTACATTTTCTGAGAAACACATTTTTACTAAATTGTGGGAAATGATTAGAAATAGATCCAAATGGCTCAGAATAGCAGGAAGGTTTAGAAGGTCATCAGGAACTGATATGCAAAGACGATAGCTCCGAGGATGTGACGATGCCCTGAATCCTGCTTCTGTTACAAAAGGAAAATCAGAGGTTCTTGTCTCCTTGCTCCACACACCATTTTTGTTTCACTTCCCCTTTCTTCTCCACCTTACCCTGAAATAGTTCTAAATGCAGTTCTTCAAAAGTCACTGTTCTTTGTTCTGGGGTGCTGCGATGTATTTGGGTCTCCATTGTCGTGGAAATCAGGCACACAAATTTCCAGAGCTGTCATTCTTTGTCCATGAGTGTTTTGCTTCAGAAGTCTCACTTGGTCTCTTGAATAAATTAGGAAAATGACTTTTATGTGGTGAAGAGTTAAGGCAATGCCACTGGCTCAGGAGAAGAAGGCAGGAAATGGATTTGAGCAGTAACACGGCATCATAAAGCAGAGCTACAACAGGGGGGGACGTGGAAAACCAAGGAAAGATGATTTTTCACATTCTGTCTCATTGTCATTCCTGCAACATTTTAACATCCTCTTTTGCTTACCACAGCTCTCAGTCAGACACATCATGTTGTACAGAGGCAAGAACAGCAGAATGTGCTGAAATCATACATGCACACATCGATATCTCAAGCTTTCTGCACAGAAATAACCACATTGGAGATAATGAACATAGGACCTAGTTATAGAAATCTGGCAGAATAACATTCTGTAATCAAATTGATATTTCTAGATGTAAGTAAAAGTCAAATACATTGCTACGTCATGTGTTCTGAGTGAGAAAACAGAAGATTTAGAGGTCCAGATGCTGCCTACGGCTAAATCTTTCTTTTCAGGATGAGGCTGAGAACCTGTTTCTAACTTGATAACGTCTAAACACATGTTGTCTGATTTATTAAAATGTATAGCATCAGATGAAAAGTTCATGAGGAGGAAAAGAAATCTGGTGACCTCTGTCACCCTGAATGGTCCGTGGATTTTAGAAAATGAGATTGTATTCTTGAATGGGAGCTGCAGAGCAGTGGTGTTGTTGGAAAAGAAACAGTTTGAGTAAAAGACTAAATCCTCAAGTGATCGTCATCTTCCAGAAGAGCACAGAACGTTTGTAAAGATAACAAAATGTTACCTTAATCACTGTCAGCAGACGTGGTTTATTCATACAATTAACCCAAACCACAGTTTTCAGGCTGTTAAACTGAAAACTGGCAGGTTTCTAACTTCACATGCATGACTACTCCCATTCACTCCACTGAGTGCATCGCCCTGGATAAACTGGTGCAAACATCTCAGTCTTCTCCGCTTGGACTTAATATGTGAAGTCTTTTATTTCATTTTTACCCTGATTTTCACTGTTTTCGGGATGCTGTGACCTGGTTTGGGGTTAGATATTCTTTGTTTTCGAGACTCCTGAACAAATCAAGAACCTGTGAGTAGAACTATAGCTCGAGGTGCCGCCGTTTGTCATCGGCGGCGGTCGTTTTGCCATCGGCGGTGGGTGTAAGCTGGTCTAATTGGAAGTATAAAAGCAGGGCACTTAATGAGGCTTTTCATAAGAGTGCCCCTGGTTTGCAATCTGTACAGCAAAGGATTAAAATCAGTGTGTGTGAGGGGGGAACCACACAACTTGTGTGTAACATCAGAATTAGTCGTACGAATATTGGTACCATGTGGTTTGTCAAAGCAGAGAATCACAGAATCCCAGGTCGGAAGGACCTCAAGGATCATCTGGGCCAACCTTTCTAGGCAAAGCATGATCTAGATTAGATGTCCCAGCACCACGTCCAGCTGAATCTTAACAGTTTCTAGTGTTGGGGAGTCCCCCACTTTCCTGGGGAGATTATTCCGATGGCTGATTGTTCTCATTGGGAAAAATTTCCCTCTCGTGTCCAGTTGGAATCTCCCCAGGAGTAACTTGTGCCCATCACTCCTTGTCTTTTCTATGTGACTCCTTGTAAAAAGGGAGTCTCCATCTTCTTTGTAGCCACCCTTTAAATACTAGAACATGGGGATAAGGTCCCCCCCTGGGCCTTCTCTTCTCTTGGTTGAACAAACCCAGCTCTCTCAGCCTTTCCTCATATGCATCTTGTGCTTCAGGCTGTGCTGCAGCTTTGAGCCTCGAGATGGGGTAGAGAAGCTGACACTTAGGCCATTCCTCTTGACTGGAGGAGTTGTGTGTTCAAGACATGTCATTTTCCATTCCAGTTGAGAGCTCTGATCAACAGCCTAATGCTAGAATTGTGCCTTATCTTTCACTGCTCTGTTTGGAAGGTGTCAAAGGTAGTGCGTGACAGGTCTTCTGAGGTGTCTTCTCTTCCATTCAGTGGAGCATTTGGTGGTGATGCAGCACTGCCTTCATTATTCCCTTGGGCCCAATTTCGGCCAAATCAGGCAGATTGGATCCCACCCAGTACTGTTTGAATTGGGAGGTTAAAGTGTTCAGAAATCAGGAAACCCCAGATTTATGGTTGCCTGCACAGTTGGCAGATGCTTGCTGTACGGGTTTTATGTCCCAGCCTTCAGCTGTGTCCTGATGTATTGTGTGCCCAAATCTGAACCAAAGTGAGCTCTAATCTCCTCCCCAAAACCTTAACTGTGAAGCACACAGGATTCCTGAGTAAAAATACCTTAAGTTAATTTTTATCAGTAACCTTTTATATTTGTTCTTGTGGACTGTTTTCTGAATCTCGAATGAAAATCTGTGTCTTCTATATGAATTTTTTCCATTTTTGAAGAAAACTTCAGAGGAAACAAGCATAAAGGTGCAAAAGAGGAATTAAAGAATCAGTTTTTCAAACAATGAAAATCAGACTTCACGTTTCTCTTGTACTTTGGGGGAGGATTTCCAGTTGCTTTCGATAAGCATTGGTGAAATTCATTGCGAGTGTCTTCCTTTCCCTGTGTTCCACTGATATATGGCTGTTGGGAGGTGGAAATGAAGGGGTCAGGCTTCTCTCTTTTGCCTTAATAGCTGAGTGAAGAAGGAAAGCCATGTCTCACATCAAGATACAGCTTTGAAAAACACTCATATAATGAGAATCAGACGTAAGCTGCTTGAATTGCCTTCCTTTTATCGTGGGACAAGAGCCTGCACACATTTATCCTTCAATAACACGTTAGCCTCCAGTAATTGGAGATGGTTTATCCCTTAATGAAAAGGGAGTAAGCATCTGTATAGGAGGTGGAGAGGGGGAACCCAGCTCTTGGGCATCAGCTGTTCCATTGTCGCTGTCCTTGTGCTTCGAACAGAGGACTCTTAAAGTAATTTTGGGGGGTTTATTAAATACCAAAGAACAAGAAAAGGGTGTTTTTATCAATGTAAAATTCTTCTCTATGCTGCCTCGTTTAGCCTGCATTGTGGAGCTGCCCTGGAGGTGCATATATATATAAAAATATATATATGTATATATATACACACACATACATATATATACATACGTACGCTTTAAAAGTATTTCCTGATATGAAAATTGTCTTTTATATTGTGGCAGATAAATGCGTTTATTTTTATAACACTGTCCCCAACATGTAGGAGATTTTAAGTCCAGACAATTATTGTAACAACTTAATGAGTAAAGTTTTTTAAAGCATGAGATATAATTTGAAGTCAGGCTGGGAATTAGACTCTTTAACCTAATTAAATAACAACATCTAATAAAACTAGGAGACCTAAAGCAAATGACTTTGACAGGAAGAGCTTTGGAGGGAATCAAGGACATAGGAGAGCAGTTGGCATCGTTCCTGATCCAGCAGCCTGTTGACAACAGAAAGTAAACCAAGGAAGAGTTCATGATTGACACATAAACTGTGTCCTGCAGGGAAGTGGTAACACGTGTAAGAATTGCAGCTGCTTATAAAGATATTAAAATATGTAGTTAAAAAATGATAAATATATAAATCAAACTGGACATCACCTGTTCCTCACAGCTTGCAGAAGATATTGGAAGTGAGATGTCCTTTATGGAATTTGGTTTCTTGCTGCAGTCACACCACCTCATAAAGTACTCATTGTTCAACTGTGGGATTTACACTCTCAAAACCAACATTCTTGTTGTAGATCTTGCTGTTTGTGTAGTCGTGCAGCTCCTTTGATACCTTCCAAGTGTGCTGTGTCAAATGCCTGCTTTCTGCTAGTATGATAGGAATGTGAAGCATACTCCTATTCCTAAATACCTCTGAAACAGTCAGCCGAGCTCAGGCCAAAGGAAGAAGTGGCTGCTTTGATTTCAAACGTCCACCTGTCAACTGGAGCGGTGAGAATAGTGCTGTGGGCTTTCTTACAGTCATATCTGAGTTGCTCTTCATTCAAGATGAGAAATCTAAAATGCTCGGGACATGTTTCTGTGCACTGATGCGTGGATATGGCTTTGTTAGTGATCTTGAACAAAGTGTTATTCCAGTCACTGGATTAGGTTGTAAATAACGTGCATCAGGCCCAAAATAAAGTAGGCTCACGTTGATGCTTGGCCTCATTTGTCCTGGAAAAGCAAAACTGTGTCGGAGAGGAGAAGTATAAAATTAGCAGTTAGCAAGACATGCTTAGTAGGTTGAGTATTCTATGGCTCCCAAGAGTATAGTCCTACTTTAGTGGAGATCTGAGAGGCAGCAGTGTCTATTGCAGTGACATCTGGAGATCAGCCCACTCGGACAGAAGGGATCATTTTTAGCCATTCTGTCCCTAACAATGCCTCGTCAGAAGTTGATTTCCCCCCACCCCATCCCTAATGCCCTTCTTATTAACAGAGGAGCTTCCAAAATTAGTTAGAGATGTCAAAGATCACCTCTAGATAATACAGAGCCTGTGACCTTGGAAGATGAAGGGGAGGAGCAGCTGAGGGCAGATGGCAAATGAATGTTACCCTGATACTGAATCTGTGCTTTTAACTCGGCTACAAGAGGCCCAGCCCTTAATTTTCCCTAATGTAGACCTATCTTCTACAATAAGTCTAATATTATCAGATGGGTAAATAGGGGAGGGAACAAACGTGTTTCCCTCCTGTGCATGTTTAAAACCACCATTATGATCATTAAGGTGGCTCCTAAAAATATTGATGACATTAGAAGCTTGCTTTGGGCTTTTGCGCATATGGTACTTCATTCAAAGCAGATGAGGCACAAAGCTGAGGGTTAATTTTGCATAAGATTTGTGAAGCTGTAGTGGTGTGGGTTGGAACCCTATTCTTTCAAGCTGATTGTTCTGATTCTGTAATGAAGAAAACTCGGTGTCCTACAGGAATCTGCTGTTTTAAACAAGGATGGGCTCTGTTGTGAAAAGGTGGAAGTACCGTCTCCTTTTGGAGTTGGTGGTACAGATACAAGCAATTATATTGGGCAACCTAGTCTAGTGGAAGGTATCCATGGCAGGTGCTCATGGCAGGGGGATTGGAACTAGATGATCTTTATGGTCCTTTCCAAACCATTCCATAACTGTTCTTCATTCATCTGATGATGTATCTGTCCCAGGGTACACTACAGAATTTCTGTGGTGCATTTAATGGTACAAGAACAATCTCAGCAGAAACCACAGAATATTTGAGATAATTATGTCCACGTAATGGGTACCACACAAGAGCCGCGTCGTGGATCGTGATGGACTTCATGTGGTACCTGCTGCAAGTGTGGAACAAAAGAGGGAAATTCTTCCCAATGGGAACAATCAGCCATTGGAATAATCTCTCCATGGAAGTGGTGGATTCCCCAACATTGGACACTTTTAAGGTTCAGGTGGACAGGGTGCTGGGCTGTCTAGAATAGGTCATGGCTTTGCCTTGAAAGGTTGGACCAGATGATCCTTGAGGTCCCTTCAAACCTGGGATTCTATGATTCTATGAGCCAAACGCAGTTGGAACTGCAGGAGTACCCTGAACAGAGAGCAGCAATGTTCATTTGAATGTGAAACTGTGGGGAAACCAAATACGGTCTATGCTTCAGTCCTTGTCTTGATCACATAAGTAGTTGTTGAAGATCAGCTTTTCAGATAGATATATCGAGGAATTCTGGACTTTGATGTTACAGAGGCTGGAATTTAAGAGTTGGTAAATTACAGGGAAAAAATTCACTGGACTTTTGTAGGACCAGCATCACCAGAAGTGCTGTGTGTCAGTGTGAAACGTAGATCTGATTGAGCAGTTCTGGGGGGGCTGAAAGTGAGCTGTTCCATGCAAAAACCAAAATACCTTCAGGTATTAGAAACTTGAATGTTTAAAAGCAGGAGCTTTAAGCAGTTCAGTTTAACACCTGAACTGTTAAAAAGGACAGTAAGGGAATTACTATTGCAGATAGAGAAGGTTAAGAGGAAGGTTGTGTTTTTAATACAATGCCACTAACAGAGCAGAAGTACGTTTCTGAATATAAAACACACCTAAAAATATCCGGAGAGAAGAAATGGATAAGGAGAAAATGATGTAATGGAAATCTTTGTTTTCCATGCTTCGTTAGACTATTATAATTCTTATGCTACTTACTAAATGGAGTACAGAAGGCATTTTGTTTCTTTGCTTATCTAAATATCTTGTGATTTCTTTTGGTTATGCACTTAACTCTTTAGGGGGTACTTCATCACTGAAGTGCTGTTTAAACGCAGCTTTCAAAGCAATGCCACTTGGAAACTAAAATCAAGAAGGACTCAATTGTGTAAGTAGGTCATAGACATTGAAAGTGAAGCGGGAGAAATAGATGGCTTATTTTTAAATGTCCTCCTGCAAAACTGGAGATTATCCTGTGGGAAATGTCTGGGTAACATGAAATGAGCCAGGAAAGCCAGCGCAGCGGCTGATTATTGGTGTTCGCCCTGTTTGAGACACCATTTGCTACTACTGTCGCCGAAGGATTTTCACCGTAGTTGGAAACAAAACTCAGTGGAAAGTTTGGTGATTTTATTTAATAATTTCTAAGGATATAAGCAAAATTAAACCTAAAGTATATATTTTAAGACACAGGAAGTGGGTTTAGATTTTAAAGCCCCAAACTCCTGGAAAGCATTCAGTACCCAGTTCAGGATTGTTTTACTCTTGTTCCTACTAAAGAAACCCCCGTGCAGCGCGGTGGCTTTATGCACTGCACTGCAAGGCACTTGTCAGCCTGAGAGAGCCTTTTCCTGGAATCCTGCAGCTGCAGGGAAAGCTCGTGTGCAGAAAACTGCAGCAGATGGCTCCTGAAAGTAGCAGCTGGTATATAAAATCCAAAGCCTGTGATAGATTTCTTCTTAAATCATGTGTGCTAGCGCAGGGCTATTCTCTGCTTTCTCCAGCCTCCCAAACACGGGCTTGCCTCTGTCTCCAATTCGTGTTTTAAATTATACCAGCTGGAATTTGCTGGCCATTTATAGAGGAAAAGGACCATTATTTCCCAGTGAATTTGGGGAAGTTCGATGTTACACCATCAGTCATTTGCCCATTCAAGTAGAAAAACAAATATGCTAAAAGTCTGACATCAGAAACGAAACTGGGCTTTTGTTTAGGTGCCTCTTTTCCTTGTGGAAAAAGCTTAGTTCAAGGTTCAGTGTTCACCTCCTTTCTTTAGTTGCGATTTAAGAGTATTTTTGAACTTTCGTTGCTCAAAAGGCCAGAGACATAACAGAGACTTTTGTTTTAACTGATGAAGAATAGTAACAAAAAATCAGTAAAACTATTGGTGAGAATAAAAAGTAAATAACCACAGCGAATTCTCACTGAGTATCAGGACATTAATATGCCAGGGAATACATTATGGCATGGGATTATGTTGGATGTCTAAATTCTTGTTGGCTTTAAATACTGCTGCCTTTCAAAGCATGTATTCAGTGTACACAGGCAGTGTCTATTGGGGGGGGGAATGACAGTTTTGTTTCACTTTTTATTTTAGTAGGACACATAAAAAACTTCTTTTTCCTGCCTCTGAGAGGCGCAGTTATGGTTGGCGTTCGTGTTTTCCACATATCGCATTCCTTCCTTGTAGTAGCCTGTAGCTGTCATGACCAAAAAGATAACTACAGATTTGAAGCCCAGGGCACAGTTTAAGTCTTTTTTGCCAGCCTGTGAACAAGCAAATGCAAGTACAGCTACTTCAGCAAGGCCAAGTGCAAGGTCCTGCACCTGGGTCGGGGCAATGCCAAGCACAAACACAGGCTGGGCAGAGACTGGATTGAGAGCAGCCCTGAGGAGAAGGACTTGGGGGTGTTGGTTGATGGGAAGCTCAGTATGAGCCAGAAATGTGGGTTTGTAGCCCAGGAAGAGAAACGCATCCTGGGTGCATCCTCTCCACTCTGCTCTGGGGACATCCCCCTTCAGCTCTGGGGCAACAGCACAAGAGGGACGTGGAGCTGCTGGAGCGAGGCCAGAGGAGGCCCGGAGCTGCTGCGAGGGCTGGAGCAGCTCTGCTCTGGAGCCAGGCTGAGAGAGCTGGGCTGGGGCAGCCTGGAGAAGAGAAGGCTCCTGAAGGGGAGACCTTAGAGCAGCTCCAGTGCCTAAAGGGGCTCCAGGAAAGCTGGAGAGGGGCTTTGGACAAGGAATGTAGGGACAGGACAAGGGGAATGGCTTTAACCTGCCAGAGGGGAGATTGAGATGACCTCTGAGGCAGAAGTTGTTCCCTGTGAGGGTGCTGAGGCGCTGGCACAGGGTGTCCAGGGAAGCTGTGGCTGCCCCATCCCTGGCAGTGTTCAAGGCCAGGTTGGACACAGGGGCTTGGAGCACGAGGGAGCTCTCCCAGGATCATGTCTGTGGGGGGAAGCTTCTGCAGGCTTTGGTCAGAGTTTGTGTACCTGCCACAACTGTAAATCTCATTTCAACTTGTTAGAACATTTACCAGAGCAAATCTGAGGGAAGATCTGAAATCACCACCCCAGTTTGCAGAAGATTATTTTTGCCTCTCTCTTCCCTTTAACTGTTCTCCAGTGTATTTTTCTCTGCAAGTGCAGATAAGCACATTCAGCTAGAATGCCAAATTGGATAAGTAAGTGGAAGCAAGTGTGTTGCAAGCAATGTAAGCCAGAGTGATTCACTTAAGATGTAATATTCAGGGGTTTTGATTGTTACCAAATAAAAGTATGTAGGCTTTTAGCAGTATAACACTTCATAATCCTAGTGTAAATCTTAAGTGTTGCCATGTTAATCTTTATGCATTTTTATTGCTAAAACATGGTAACCATGAAGTATGAGGTGACCACAGGCTTCATGGAGTCTTCATCATTGCCAGAGCATCTGGTCTCTAATACGTGGTGTAAGTGAAGTAAGACCATGCAGGAATACCTGGAAGGCTTTGTTGGGTTGGTGGAAATCAGTACAGGTTTCTTTTTTGGCTGGTTGGGATTTTTGGGATCACTGTTTCAAAACTAGGTTTGTGTGACAAGTTGATACAGTGTTCTCTTACAAACTAGGTAAAATTAAGGTTTATTAAGTAGCATCCTACAATTTTTTCTGGTTTAGCTTTTGGAGAGATCCCCTTGTGAACTGTTGAAATGGGGAGCAGAACAAAAGCAGTGGTACTAAGTCTGCTTGAAGAGTATATGTATCTTGGTGGTGTACTCTTCAGCCTTCCTTCAGGCATTACAGACTGTTAACTGAACTTCCAAGTAAATGTCTGCACATTCCACCAAGGAGGGCAGTTCTGCAGTGTTAACACAAGCTCACAGGTAACACCATCTCCAAAACCCACAGCTCAGGATTCATCCTCCCTTTTGACATAGAATCCCAGACTGGTTTGTGTTGGAAGGGACCTTAAAGCTCATCCAGCTCCAACCCATGCCACGGGCAGGGACACCTTCCACTAGAGCAGGTTGCTCCAAGCCCCTGTGTCCAACCTGGCCTTGAACACTGCCAGGGATGGGGCAGCCACAGCTTCTCTGGGCACCCTGTGCCAGTGCCTCAGCACCCTCACAGGGGAGAGTTTTTTCCTTCTTCTAATTCATAGCGTACAGAAAAAACTGGTAGAATTCTTTAGATTTGTCAGAGTTTCATTTTCCTGTCTTTATATGTATATAGGCTTTATACTCTCAAAGAGAGGGCCTTCTTAAACAGACAAAAATTAGTCTCAGTTCTCTCATTTAACTATTAACAATAATAATAATAAAAGTAATAATTGAGCAAACACAAAAGACTTCGAGGAAAACTATTCAATAGCTTGTGGCAATGCATTTAATTACCATGAAATTATCTCTTGTGTCTCTTCCATTTAAGATCTGCTCAGGCGTTTTCCTGTGGAGGTTTTGCAGCTTGTGCTGAACCTCTTGCAAAACTCTTATCTAATCTTTGCATGAGCGTTAGTTCCTGCATTGATCTAATGCCATCTCAAAGAGAATAGTCAAGAAAAATTAAAGGTGATAAGAGAAGTTCTCATTAGTATTCTGGGAGTAGAAATTGAGTCTGCTTTTTCCCCCCCGTAGACTTAAATGAAATGTAAAGGAGAATGTGTGCAGACAGGTTTCTGAAAGAAGGAAGATAAAATTCATTAATTCTATCAATTCATTACCTTTGCCATCCATAATAGGATACTGCTCAACCTAGTTAGACCACAAGATTATGGCCAGAGGCTTCCTGAAGCTTATAATCTCTTTGTATACCTTCTAGTATTTAAACACAGTAACAAATAGGTGTATATCATGTGCCTGCAGTGCTTCATGAAAATCCAGTGCAGCTATTTTTGATGAGAGGATATCAGGACTGATTTTGTGAACAGTGCTATTAGTTGCTTGTGGACACTGGAGGGGAATATTTTTTTCCATGTTTTCTTATTTCTTATGTTATTTCTTAGGTGGATAAAAGCATTTTTATCCCACTCCTCAGGTTGAGTAACAGTCAATGAGAAAGACCTAAAACTCCACATCACAGTACCAAGGAACTTCAGAAACAAGTGCCCTACATGCACAACATATCAGCAAGGGAGAGTCTCTGTTGACTGAAATGTGAGGTGGAAGGACTATGTGTAATTTACTCCACCTTTATGGAATATCTGTGTTTGTCCATCTCTTCTGGACTGGGATGGGCAAAAACCCACCCTTTTTTGTGCTTGTCACACTACCCAAGTTGCGCACTCAAGTAGCAACCGTCTGCTTGCAGCGTTGTGGTAAAAATATCTCACTCTTGTCTTGCAAAGAAGCTGAGAATTTTCACAATACTTATTTTTTCTCCCGAATTGTTGGAATTCATTGGGGTTTTAAACTTCTCATAGTCGAGTTCTGGTGCCTGTAGTTGCAGAGTCAAACTGGGAAAACATGACTGGAATCTGTGAACGCTCACAAGCCGGAGGGCAAGAGAAAAGCAACCCCGATCTTTGAATGTTTGGGTAATGTTGCTTATTTATTTATGGGTAAGTAGTTACTTGAGGCTAGCAGCCTTTTAAAACATGTTTGCATGAAACTGAAGATGTTCTTCAGCTGTTTAGTTTAACAAATGAAGTACTTCAGTACTGGGTTCTACAAGGCAATGAGCTGTGAAGAGAAATGAATACATCTGAATATCATATTCTATGATTCTATATTTGATCATGATAGTCTAGTAGCCTCAAATTAGTATAGTTTCTGCAAGGGGAAGTTTTACATGTGAAGATTGGAAAAATACTGTGATACCCTCAGTTCTTTTGGTGTCTGAATACCTCAAGGAATAGGTCAATAACACGAGATTTCATGTTGATGCAAAGTTGTTGAAATGGTTCAAAAAATTAAATGTGTAGTTAAATAACAGTTTAATTATATATAAATGAAGTAGCCAATGGATATTTGATTTGGGTGGATGTGAGGCAGGCTAGCTAATGCTACAACCTCCCTTCAGGTAGTTGGAGAGAGGGCGATTAGGTCCCTCCTGAGCCTTCTCTTCTCCAGACTAAACCCCCCAGGTCCCTCAGCCGTTCCTCATCACGCTTGTGCTCCTTCACCAGCTCCATTGCCCTTCTCTGGCCCCGCTCCAGACCTCAATGTGTCTCTTGTAGTGAGGGGCCCAGAACTGAACACAGGATTCGAGGTGCAGCCTCACCAGTGCCCTGTTCAGGGGGACAATCATTGCCCTGGCCCTGCTGGTCACACTATTGCTGATATATGCTCTAGGTCTTCTTGGTTGCCTGGGCACAAGCTGCTCATGCTAGGCGACCCCCAGGTCCTTTTCCATGAGCAGTTTCCAGCCACTGTTCCCCAAGCATGGAGCATTGCATGAGGTTGTGACCCAAGTGCAGGACCCGGCACTGAGCCTTGTTGTACCTCATACAATTGGTCTTGGCTTATTGATCCGTATCAATGATATGTACTGTGGATGCACAATATGCGTGGTCATATCATTGACAGTTCTGTCTAATTTAAACATGGTTGTTTATAGATGATTTCATAAATGAGATGTTTCATCCATTAGAGCAATGACTGTTACTTGGGTAACACACACAACTCTGCACTTAGGGGTCTTCATGGCTTTGAATGAAAATATGGAATCAAAACATCTTGGCTTCCTGGAAGATGCATCTCTCAGCTTGTATCATTTATAGACTTTGTATTTACCAGATAAAGAGTCTGTGGGTGGGGACGGGGGGCTCTTTTATTAACCTTTAATTAGATAAAACCTTGTACGTGTTACCAGAAAAGCTCAACTAGAACGCTGTTTCACATGAAAAGTTGGTTTGGTTGGTTGGTTTTTGTCTTTTTTATTGTAAGCATAATGAAGAAAATGATTAATTCTATGTATTTTGTGTATTACTACCATAGGAATACAGATTTACTGTTTCCATATGTGTATACAAATAGCAAACCAGATGATGGTGAAGGGCAATTATTTCTTCTCCCATCTCTCTCATCGGTATTGGTAGGAGTTGAATTGAGAGGAGTTAAAAGCCTCGTTGCTTTGTCATATTGAGTGCCTGGGTGAGTTCAAATCCAAGAAGCTTTCTCCTGATGTTGCAGCTATGTAATAATTAATATTTTCACTCTTGCACAGTTTATCACATTTTTCTTTCACATCTTTCAATAACACATTAATTTTTTACATCCACTTCAGAACTAGGAGGGTCTCTGTGTTTGTTGCTGGATCCAGCTGGCACATTGATGAGGGAATCCTGTGGTGCATGCTCGTGTGTTCCTGGGAGGATGCTGCCTGGAGAGGACCTCCAGCTGCTGAATCTGCTGCTGCACCTCCTTATCTTTTAAATTATGGATTTCATAGCAGTAGCAGTTTGAAATAGGTTTTCGTACAACTTGTCATCACTCCAAAACCCCATTTTGTGAAGTGTATTGCGTTCATGCCATATAATCTCCTCTTTGATCTCCACGTCAGTCATGTGGGATTTTGTGATACTTCAGGATTTTCTGCAGCTTCAGGATCTTAGGATCTCAATGGCAAGTGTATGATTTCATAAGATAGAGGATAACGTGAGGCATTAAAAGAGAAGTTGTACTTCTGGAGAGATATGTTACTGGTGAAAAACGCCTGTTGCTCAGAAGACAGGATTTGCAGAGTTAAGTTCTTCAGCACTTGTTCTGTTCTCTCTTATTGTGTCTTTTGGTTAGTAACTGTATAAATTACTTCAGATTACTTTCAGTGCTGAAAGTATTATGTAAAAGGTAGGATTTCTGCTTACATCGATGTTACTAAATAAAACAAGTTCAGGATTAAACTTTGACCCACCATAATCCATCTTGTTGAATACTTGGCATGCTCTGCGGCACAGCTGGGGGACGATGTGTGCCAACCATGGTCCAAATATGCTGGTTTGACCCAACCATCCTCTGCAGGAGGGATGGCCATTTGGCTTCCTCTGGGTCAGAGCACGCTCCTTGGCCTGTTTTATTTCCTACTGTAGATGGTAGCCATCTAGTTTCACTCTTGTTTCTTCTTTTTGTTTGGTAAAACACTATTTTAAGTCAGTGTTTAGTATGATTTTCACATACAACTCTTTTTACTTCCTGCTATTTTTATTTTCACGGTATGGATGGATATGCATGGACATTTGTCCATTTTATATGCACCTACAAAATAGAAGCTCTTGACCAAGGTGGTTCAAGAACACCGCATACGTTCACATGTCTTGAATGCAGATGCAACCTTCTGCTCAGCTTCCTGTGAAGGTTTTGATTATATTTAATACAACCTAGACAATATTGATGTATATAAGGAAGTTTTTTAATCAAGTTCATTGCAGTTGAAATGGATTTCTTGGAAAAGCTCAAGCTGTTTGTGGAGAACATGAACATAACTTGTGTTTTCTCTTCATGCACTGTAAATAGTGATTCCAAAGAACTAAACATAAGACTTATTTATTCTGAAGTTGTTTGGGCAGTGTTTCAGCCTTTATTGGCATTGATCTCCCTGTGACATGTACCTGCTTCTTTTGCTGCAGGTGAAAAATGACTATATGTTAGAAATAGCAGATCAAGTGGACCAGGAAATTGCTTTGAAACTAGGTTGCCTTGAAATCCGGTAAGCTGATCATTTCGTTCATTATTCAACATGTTTCTGACAGAATATACACATTAATTTTGAAACTGCTTAGAGTTGATCAATGTCTGACCAATGCAGTTGAATAAAACATCATAAGACTCCTTTAGCTACGAAGTAGGTTGAAGAAAAACTGAATAGACTGTATTGTAACCAATTTCTGATGATATATAAATTAGCATTAATTCTGAAGTTTTCATTAATTACATCTTGATGCTGCCTTTGGGGTGAATTCTTCATCTGAATAATTCAAAGACCCATACAGTGAAGTGTATTTAAAAGAATAAAAGTTCTATGGTGTTATTTAGCAAATAGTCTTGTCATTGTGCCTGTATAAATCCTACAGCTAAAGAATATAATTAAAGATAAATGCTGCTACCTTTCCTCTCTGCATTTACTCACGTTTTAGTGTGCTGTTTTCAAATGATTAAATCATAAAAGATGCTTTTTGGTGGTTTTGGTGTTCCTGTCAACTGTGTAGACAGCTGGAAAATAAAGACATATTTATCAGATGAAGAGATTGTTGAGCTAGTTCCCAGCACAGCTTCTGAAATGCATGTTTGGGGTTTTTGCTAATTTATGGAGAATTTCCAGCCTGAAACATTTGCTTTAGTTCTGCTGTTGTCTCACACAGGGAGACTAGGGACAGAAGAAGTAAAATTGATAAGAATTAATGACAAATGTACACTTGTTAGGGAGTAAATGTGTCCTTTGAAGAGTTCTTTCCAAACTAAAACACAATTTAGGCTTATGAAACTTTGAGGTATCACAGGAGAAGCTGCTGGCTGCTGGAAGTGGCCCCAGAGAAAACAAAATTTCTTGTAATGTAGCTGCAAACTCTTTATGCACTTACAATGTTGTTGGTGCCTTATTTCAAAACATGAGTATAATAATCCACGATTATTTGGTCGGCCAAATTCTCGTGCTGGAGCTCTTCAGGGTGTTTCCATGAGAGATTTCTCAGAGATGACTACTAAGAACTGGTCGATTTAGATTACGTATAAGTAAGAAATTTCATATGGTGTAAGGAAGTTAGATCTTAGGCAGAAGCTCTTCCCTGTGAGGGTGCTGAGGCGCTGGCACAGGGTGCCCAGAGAAGCTGTGGCTGCCCCATCCCTGGCAGTGTTCAAGGCCAGGTTGGACACAGGGGCTTGGAGCAACCTGCTCTAGTGGAAGGTGTCCTGCCCGTGGCAGGGGTTGGAACTGGATCAGCTTTAAGGTCCTTTCCAACCCAAACCATTCAATGATTCTATGAGTACTGGTCCACCTTCTCAGTGAAAACAGTGATCCAAGCCCTCTCCCAACAACAGCTACTTATTCTTGATATATCTATTACTTTTTAAATGTTAACATGTCTGGATTGACACTGGTTTCAGTATTCCCTGCTTCCTCTGGTTCTCCCTGTTACACGCACAGGCAGGAATGCTGATACAAAGGAGGGAGATATTGTTGGAGGTAGAAAGGAGCTGCTGAAGGCAGGTTAGACTTTTGGTAGCAGCCTAGTTAAGCTGGTTTAGAGTGCTTCTGTAAATGTAGAACTGCTCTAGTCATGTTTTGTACAATAAAAATCTGATCTGTTGAGGTAGGAGAATAATGTACTGATTATATTTGAATTAATTCTAACAAGGTTTTCTAATGGTAAGTCTCTTAAAGATTTGACTATGTTGATGTTGTAGTTTTAGGCTGGATTATCCAATAATGGTTGCTTTCAAATATTTTTCCTGACTTCAGGAGATCCTACGGAGAGATGAGAGGCAATGCATTAGAAAAGAAGTCCAACTATGAAGTGTTAGAGTAAGTATGATGTTCTAGCTTGAACTCTTTCTTCATCCAGACCATTAAATACAGTAGATAACAGAAATTTCCATTGTAACTTTTTATCCCATTGAGTTTGTTGAGATCTTCAAGTGCTTTAATATAAGAAAAGGATGATGAAGCCAATCAAGGTATAGAAGTAGGAAAAGCACCTTTACTTCTAGACCAGGGAAGCAGGGTTGGAGTTGTTCAAACTTGATCAAGCTTATTATGATTCTCTGCAATTTTGCTAAAGTTTATGGGTTCATCAAGTCTAATTCTGAGGTGATTTTGTTTCTAAATGTTTTCCTGTGCGTTCTTCAGTTGCAACTCATCTGTGGTAAAGTTTGAGTCCCTTGAAAACATTTGTGGTATTGGTTTTAATTCTCTTTGTGATCTATATGTGGATTTCCTGAATTGTGACCTTGCAATTAGCAAGTTTACTGTTTATGTATCACAAATTTTAAGAGCAAGAAGCATCCTTACACTGGAAGTATTTTGGTTACTGCTGTGGTTTAACCCCAGCCAGCACCTAAGCCCCCATACAGCCGCTCATGCACTCTCCCAGGTGGGATGGAGGAGAGAAGCAGAAGAGTAAAAGCAAGAAAACTCATGGGTTGAGATGAAGACAGTTTAATGGGTAAAGCAAAAGCCACACACACAAACAAAGCAAAGCAAGGAATTCATTCACCACTTCCCATGGTCAGGCAGGTGCTCAGCCAACCCCAGGACAGCAGGGCTCCATCACACATAACGGTGACTTGGGAAGACAAACACCATCACTCTGAACATCTCCTCCTTTCTTCTTCTTCCCCCAGCTTTATATCCTAAGCATGATGTCCTGTGGTATGGAATATCCCTTGGGTCAGTTGGCATCAGCTGTCCTGGCTGTGTGCCCTCCCAAATCCTTGTGCACTCCCTGCTTGCTGGCGGGGTGATGTGAGGAGCAGAAAAGGCCTTGACTCTGTGTAAGCACTGCTCAGCAATAACTAAAACATCCCTGTGTTATCAGCACTTTTTCCAGCACAAATCCAAAACATCACCCCATACCGGCTACTATGAAGAAAATTAACTCTACCCCAGCAACAATCAGCACGGTTACATAGTCATCTTGTACAGTAGATGGCTTTAGTCCAAACAATCTAAAGGACAAGGTCCTTTAGACACTTCAGGGCTTGAAAACTGATATTATTTGTATTAATTTAGAGGAACAAATTTCATACAAACACCAAGGATCTCTTCAGTACTGATGATCTTTGTGAAAAGATACTGCACAGTTTAACATAAACTAAGGTTAAAAGGTTAATGTAGCAGCAACGTCTCTATTTTTCATTTTATGTTTAACAAAACACATGTGCTAACTCTTAGAGTTGTGAAATCAGAGAATTCGGAGCTGGAAGGATGAGATTTTTCACTACTGTGAATAAAATCACAAGGATTTTTGAGGAAAATTAGGATTTTAAGAGGTAAAGATACCTTTCATGAATTGTCTGTTCATTTATATAGCTCCTGCTATTTATATAGTGCTCCTCTATCTGTGCAGAATTTTTAAAGCTTTGGTTTTGTTTGAATTAAAGGGGTTTTTAAGGATTTTAGTTTTCTGTCAGTAGTAAAAATACCCTGGTTGAGGAAATGCAGGAAGCAAAATGAGAAAGGACTTACAAAGATGAACGGGAAGAGCAGACAGACAAGGCTGAAAGGTGATGTAAAAGAGATTTGAACGTCCTGTGAGTTGCATTTTACTTCTGGTCCAGTAAGAACTTGAGAAAGGTATTTTTATGTCACGTATTTGGCCACTCAGAAGCTACAAACATTAGTACTTAGGTTAACAACTTTGGGAAAACTGAGACAGAGGAATCCCTGCCCATGGCAGGGGGTTGGAACTGGGTGATCTTTAAGGTTCCTTCCAACCCAAACCATTCTCTGATTCTATAACAGATGCCACCAAGTATTAATTAATAATTATAACAGGTGAGAGCTCCTGGAGGGCTCAACATGGAGCTGCTTCCAATTGAACAGTGACTTGCTTCTTTCCAACTCTTTTCCATTGTGTTTTCCAAGCAGTAACTGGTTTGGTAGGAAATAACTTAATTGCTGCTGTGAAAGACAAAGCAAAGCAAACCCCTGACACGCAGAATCTAACAGCATAACTTGCCATGTAGAATTGGAAATGTACAATTGTGCACTTCAAGTTTTTGTATTTTTTGTATCTTTGAGAGGCAAAGTGTATTTTTTATGGGATTTAGCTGGGAGAGATGAAGGATAAAAGCACTTTAAAGTGGCTATAGATAATTACAAGCTAGTGTAAGAGTCTGCGAAAGTGCCATTGTTGCCCAAAATGTTCTTATTCTATCTTACCACCTTAAGAGCTTGTGAAGGTTTATCTACACAAGTTATATTTATTTCTCAAGCGAGGCTTGTTGTTTACTTGGGGTTTTTCACTAGTTTCAGCCCATCATGAGGCACTTCACCAGCTGAGTGCAATTTTTAAATGGCACTTTTTGCATCTGCTGTGATTGCTCCTTGCCTGGCTTTGTCACACGGCTACTTGGTGTATATTTGTCTTTGATCAGATTTTCATACAAGACCAAATCTGGATGGGAAATGCTAGATAGAATCAAACTGTTAAGTAGCCTTTAATAGTTGGGCCTTCATGTAATGAAAGAAGAATTTCTTCATAATAAATGTGAAGGCTGTTAGCACAGAACAGGGATAATTACAAGTACAAAAATGGGAGCTATATGAAGGAACAGCTGCAGCCACAATTTTGTCAAAAGCATGTTAAAGTCTGTTATGTTAATCTAACATTACTTTTTTGTTGTAACTTCAATTGAGATCAAAAACAGAAATAAAGATATATGTTGCCTAAAGCTGCTTATCGTTCTGTGACAAGCGGTATCTGTGTGTAGTTGGTGTTTTATTAATCCTGTTGAAGTTTATACATTAAAAAATACATTTGCATGTAAGCCCACAAGTGGGATGGAGTAGATGAGGTTAAAAACAAAGCTGTCATAGAACTGTATGAACCAGGATCTTGCTGCTAATTATCTCTTGCTGGCAATCAGAAAGCAGATGTCTGAGTTCTTAATGTGGAGGACTGAGTTGGTGTGTGTCCCGAGTTGGCCATTCCACCCCACGCAGTGCAGCTGAAAAGAGGGAAAACAACAAGTTTGACGGGTTTTGTTTAAAACTGTTTGTATGTGCCAATTTCCAATGGTTAATTCTCTTATTTATAGGTACCCAGAGCTTATTGTTGCCCATGGCGTGAAATCTGTATGCTGCTTATGTTAAATTCTCCTCCAGTAAATAAATTTGCTGTCACAGTTAAACATAGGATATGCTTTATTAACATTATTATTATTATTAATTATTTATTTTATTAAGTTATGCTTTGTTGTGCTCTGCATAAGAATTTCTGCTGAATTTGTTACGTGCAGTACCAAAGGCTACTCTACAACTCTCCTTAATAACAGATCAGCTTGTTGCAGCCTTGGGCTTTCGTAGTTAAGATGAGTAATACTGGAGTGATGCAGGGTGCTTCATCTTTGAACACACCATTTCTCTCTCAAACGCTTAATGTTAAACTAATACATCCCTTGTCAAAATGTCGTCATGTTATTTAGATGGTAATAGTGTGTTAGATTTATTTAACCATGTGGGATGATAAACCGCAGAGCATTTGCATTTGAGAAGAAATGCATCAAAGGAATTAACATTTATGAAAGTTCTGTAATCTTCCAGCTCGCTGTCATTGCACAGATGCCAGCGTGTGCTGCTGCATATGAACATTCTCCTCTTAGATGAGGATGGTTTTAGTATGTTTTGTGAAATGGGATACTACTTGTCTTTAACGAGAGCTTTAAAAATACCCCGCGTTATTAGATTGAGTAAGCTTTTTATGTTGACTTTAATGTTGGCTTTCTTCTTGTGCCATTAGGTAGCAGTAAATATGTACTGTGGCTTTTCTTCCCTTTGCCAAATGCAGAAATTCCACATGTATTTCTGTGTCTGTTCAAAGCATGCAGTCATGGAAAGCTTGCTTTCATACTTGTTTCAGAAGCAGATAAGCATGTTTAAAAGAGATTGTAACTTCTTCTATGTAGAGGGAAAATGTTAGCAACACTTTTGAGAGGAGGAAGCTCTGAGTCCTTTTCTTATTTACATTTTTCTTCTAGTTTTTCCTTTTTCTCCATCAGATTTTCTGCTGATACTATACAAGTAGTATCACGGTCATGCAGCATTTGTTACACCTGGTTGTACAATGATTTTCTGCACTAACACCTCTTTGGCAACCTCTCAGGCATCTTCCTTGAAGCTCACCTTTAGTTGTAGTGATCCACACGTCAGACATAAACTGGGTGCAGCCACACAAATATTTAATCCTTACAGCTCTGGGTTTCAAACCAGGGCTGCAACCCCTATCTGTAAGTGTGAAAGTGAGCTTGATGTATTTCAGTTTGCAAAATCCAAGCTCGTGGACAGAATTGGGGTTCTGATTTACAGAGGCAAGAAGTGAGGTTTCTTGCAAGAAAAATTTTAGCATTAAATGCTTAAAATGAGGAAAAAGAGTAGGAATAAAAAACCCCCTCTAATTACAGTGCTGCAAAGGGTAAAACAGCAGTGGAACAGCAGTCAGTGTGCTTACTGAGGTGATATCTTCCCTTTATGTTGCATCTTCTAGTCTATTCTAATAGAAGTTTTCATGTTGTTCCCTTCTCACCTGACTGTAAGAATATTTTTCCATGTTCTTTAACTTACTAGAACATGTACCAGTTCTTATTTCAAGACTTCTCTGTGCCCAAGCCAACATTTCAGATAATACACTTTCCACACCAGGTACCTGTTGTGAATGCAAAATCTTTTTGAGTTTAAAGCAGAAGATACCACTACCCTGCATTTGCTGTGGAGTGGCTCTGGTTAGCATTTTAGTAGTACTGTGTTTGTTACTCTGAGATGGTCAAGGTCCTTGCTATGAACATTGACTATATTGTATTTGCTAGTTAAAAACTAACACAAACAAAACGCAGACCCAAACCACCCTGAGAATGAGCACTATAATACTGCCCAGGGGTTGTTATATTAATGCTCTGTGTGTTTCTGTTTCAGGAAAGATGTTGGTTTAAGAAGGTTTTTCCCGAAGAGTTTATTAGATTCAGTAAAGGTAATTACAGTTCCAGTCAATTGTGTTCCACTTACATAAGAAACCTGAAAATTACACAATCATTTTCACCATAAAGTCAAAATGGAATTGCTGTGTCATGGTATAAAATACCAAAGGTGATTGTCAGATTGGTAGGTAGGGTATAAATCCCCACAGTAGAGGTGTGCAGTTGGCAGAGCTAAGATAGCAGGGATTTACGTGGCCTTACTGAGCACAGGTACACCTCTGCCTCTTAAACCTTATGGACAGAAGTTCAAAACAAGTCCTCAAATCCTCTAATATCAAATACTTATTTTTTTGCCCCCTAAAAGTGCAATGAGACTTCTGGAGAAAGAGGAGGGGGACATGAAGGAGAACAGCATCTTTTTAGTGGCAACTCAATCAACCATATTCTGCCTCCCTTACTCAAGTATCTTAACTCATTCAAGGAAGATTTCCAGTGATTTCTACTTAGGTTAATCCTAGTTAAGACTATAAACGTTAGTTGAGTCTCGCTTCCATTGAAGTCCATATGTTCCCAGAATAAAGAATGCAAATTTTTCTCAGCATGCTTTGAAAAGGGGGATTAAGGATGGTCACCAAGTATTTTTACAGTCGTAGCTGTCTGATGTGAATGTCTTGGTAAAAATCTCTCTTAACCATTCCTATGTGAAAGTATAAACCATAAACTGGTATTTTAGAGCTAGTTTTCGTAAGCAGGGATAATAGAATTCAACTTCAGGTTTAGTAAGTTTCTGCATTGTCATTTAAATGGATAAACAGAAAAGGTCTGTCGGGAAGGGGTTTTGTTTCAAAAGACTTCTGGAAATCAGCAGCTAATGAAGTCAAGTGGATTTAAGTAATCCCTCTGCATTTTAATTTAAGCAATTATCTGCAACTGTATTCTCTGCTAAGGGGAGAAATTGTGGTGAAAGGCTCCAGACGTAAAAGAATGACTGTCTCAAAAATGATATTACGGAGCCAGAAAACTGACCAACAAAGGAAACTGCTCTTTAAAAATCATGAAGAGAATAGCAGAAAGAAGTAGCAAAAAGCATTGTCAGAAGGTGAAGTCGAGTAGAAGCTTGCAAAGACATGAAAAAAAACATTGGATGTTTGAAGAGGGAAAACAAGGGAAGGAAGAGCAGGTCTGCTTTTTAATGAAGATGAAATCCCTATGAAAAATAATCTCGGATTGGTTCAATTTATTAAATGACTCACTTTGTGAAGACCAGTGATTTTGAGCTGGCAGGCAAAGGAGGGCTCCTGGTGGCCATGAAATACAAAACTAATTGTTACTGACATTAGGAGATAGTAGCAATACAGAGGATATCACTCCATGTATGTGAAGACCAGAAGGCTAGAAAAATTAAAATCAGAATATCTAACACTGCAAAGTATGAGGTGATATACAAGGGTTTAAAAATAGCAAGTTCAGCTTTATTGAGGTTGTTAATTAAATAACTAAAGAAGAGTCGGGAGTTTAAACACGTCTATATGTTAGCTGATGACAGAGTGTCTGTAGGACATAACGTAAAAGAAAGCAAGTGCTGTCCTAGGAAGCATCTAGGGAGGTTTCTCCAGGAGGAAACATTAAAGTCATTGGACAATCCACTATATCTCATATGTGCTGCAAATAGTTCTGTTTATCCATGTTCAAGAGTAAGTCAGTCTAATTCAACTACAGAGGAAACGTTATTGAGTCAACAGGCCTTCCATTTTCATTACTTCAATAGAGAAGAAGAAACCTTCCTGTGTTTAGCTTAATAAACGGTGCCTTAAAGATGACATTACTGCTAAGCCATGTTCTCTGTGTGTATCGTGGAATCATAGAACAGTTTTGGTTGGATGGGACGTTAAAGCTCACCCAGTTCCAACCCCCTGCCACGGGCAGGGACACCTTCCACTAGAGCAGGTTGCTCCAAGCCCCTGTGTCCAACCTGGCCTTGAACACTGCCAGGGATGGGGCAGCCACAGCTTCTCTGGGCACCCTGTGCCAGCGCCTCAGCACCCTCACAGGGAAGAACTTCTGCCTCAGAGCTCATTCCAATCTCCCCTCTGGCAGGTTAAAGCCATTCCCCCTTGTCCAAGCTCTACAGCTACAGCTGTGTTGATACTACCAGGTAAGAGAAAGTTGACTTGAGTTAGTAGGAAGGTCTAGGTTGCTGTGGTTTTGTATTGGTGCATGGTTAAGAAGTTGGGAGAAATGAATAATACGGAAAAAACAGTTCCTGCAAAGGTTAACATGTTGTCTTCTATTATGATTTATTCAAAACATGATTGGTTGGATATTCCCTCTATAATGTATGACAGAGATAACGTTGTTCCCAAGCAGAAGTTAGAAGGCAGAACTGTTATTGATATTTTGAAGCTGCTTTTCTTGAGAATTGTCTGCAGCTGATTGATAAAGAAACTGTCAGTGATACTCTGAGCAGTGATTGGATTTGAAATAACTGATCTTTAAACGTTGTAATACACAGGCCAAAACACTACGAAAATTAATCCAACAAACGTTTCGACAGTTTGCCAACCTCAACAGTGAAGAAAGTATTCTGAAGTTCTTTGAGATCCTCTCTCCAGTGTACAGATTTGACAAGGAATGCTTCAAGTGTGCTCTTGGTGTAAGTAAGGAATGTGCCAGTCACCAGAATACATCCTGTCATCATGAGTAATTGGTGTTGCTTAGTTCTAAGTCATTGCTTGCTTAGTTCCTGGTTTGATGTAGAGACGATTGGATTTCATTAACAACAAAGTGTATTTATGGATTTTATTTAAAACTTTCTCAATTGACTGTTAAAAAAAGCACCATTCATTAGCAGGGTGAGAATTGTATGTTATTAAATACTTTTATTGGTGCTTCATGTGTGAAAGTCAAGCAGTTTTTAAGCTGATTTGGTGAGGAAATGAGACATCTCAGCTGCTGCTGTTTGTCATTTTCCCCCTAATGCCTTTTAATCTCTATCAATTCCAAACAACTCTTGAGAAACAGCCTTAACTCTGCAAGCTTTGTGAAAATAGATACTCAAGTAGAAATTAGAACATGACCATCAATGAGAGAAGAGGAAATACAGGAAATACATAGTTCTCATGTAGGCCTAAGATAAAACACATGGAAATGCACTTTGAGTAGCAGGGATCCCCAGGAAGCCAGTCATGAGGAGTTTTGCTACGTATAAACCTACTTGATTTTAAGACATTTTAAATGGTTTGAAGAGTTTAAAAGCTTCTAGAGATGAATTGCTGAAAACTGCCATTCTGAAATTGGAGGCTAGTGTTCCATAGCAGGCTCTTATCTTACTATTGAAATTCTGCCCTATCTTTCTCCTTTGATTCTGAAGTCAAGCTGGATTATTTCAGTGGAACTGGCAATTGGTCCGGAAGAAGGAATCAGTTACCTTACAGACAAGGGGGCAAATGTAAGTCTACTTTTATTTTCTTCTCTGAGTTACTGTCTTAACCATGACCTGCTGTGAACTGAACTTCACAAAGAGGGGAATGGCAAGTCTCATCTTTGAGTTAAACATAGAAGAGCATCTACAACTGTTGCTCATGTAACTCATGATTTGGGATCAGAGAAAGTGCAGTTGGGTTAAGTAGAGAAACTGTGTCAGCCTTAGCACTGAATTTGGTGGCTTTGGTACCCAGTGAAGTGCTCACTTGCAGAATTTGAAGCTTTAGTGGTGACTTTCTAGTAATGAAACATGCAACTTGTTCTAAATTACTCTCTTCTTTCTTAGGAGTGTGTAAATGAAGAGCTTGTTTAATCAGTGTCTGGCATTTGTGCAGTCATTGCTGGCTCATTTGCTTTGCTTTTTACCCCTAATAGCCTTTTCATTACTTGATCCTGCCCGTATTACAGTGTTTCCTGTACACCTGCATGGTGCAAGGAAGTTATGTTCAAACAGGTTTTTCTAGCAAAATGTTTGGCACCTTTATAGTCATGACTTAAATTGAGCCCATGTCCAATTTCTGTTGTAACTAATTCTAAGGTAGTGAAAAGGTTTGGAGATCAGGAATCCGTACCCAGCCAAGAACATACCTTACAGCAGTGTGGAGGTATGTTAAGTATGCTGTGAGTGCAGGTTCCATGTGGTTAACGTGTTGAGATTGCCACCTTGACCTCCAAGAGGTTGCTCCTACTCTGTGTACGTACTTTAGCGTGTGGCTGGAGTTACTCAACAGTGACCTCTGTAGGCAAACTTGGTGCTTGGTTTCGTTTGTGTATGTTGTTACCCAGAGCCTGATGAAACTGAAAGAAACAGAGAAACAGATTTTTACAGCGGTAATTTGCAGATGAAAGTCTCCACGTGCTTTTGCAACACCAGGAATAAAGGCAGAGTATTTTGCTGTGATTTTGCCATTTTCCTCACTTTTTCTGTTGCCTTTCTTCAGCCAACTCATCTGGCAGACTTCAATCAAGTGCAAACTATTCAGTATTCAAACAGTGAAGACAAGGACAGAAAAGGGATGTTGCAACTCAAGATAGCAGGTGCCCCTGAGGTATGATATTGACAGCTGTGATAAACTTCCTAGTTTTGGTTTTCCTGGGAAGGGGTGGAGATGAGTACACTTTTAATGAAGATAGTCTGTATATTGTACTTTCGTTCTGGTCCATAACTTTATACTGTCAGCATAATGATGGTGTGCTAAATGTACCCTTCAGTTCTGCATGTGCAGGTTTAAGCTGGGGACTTCTCATCTGTGTATGTGTTCAGAGACTTCAGTTATTGTTAAATTCTCCTGCTTCTCCTGCACTTACAAACCAGTGCATTAGGTTTTTATGTTTTGCATTCTGGCTATTCTGTGGTGGTTTGGTTTTTCTTGTTCTTAAAGGAGAAAGAGAGGTTGAGTGTGAGCAATGTCATATTCTAGTCAGATGTGTTTGGTTTTAGAACAGAGCTCATAACATGTTTCGAGTTTTGCATCTGTGACCTGTAGACTTTGGTATTTGTAAAAGAAGCCTAATGTAAAAATACTATTAAATCGAACTTAATAGTAACCTGCTTATGTATATGATGCTACTTCCTAAAGAGGAAACTGAGCAATTTCACTTTTGTGAAAAGGGGAAGTATGAAAGAGGGAAAATTGGTTCCCTCATGTCACATGGAGGCAGAGCTGGAAGTGAAATCAAATCTTTTCCTTGGTCCAATGCACTGGAAAACAATCACTGTGGTAGGGAAGGATTGAGGGCAAGTTGGCAAATCTGTGCAGAGGATGATGGATGTTGGTGGTATTAAAATTACTGTCTGTATGTCTCTCATCTCCTTTACCACTGTCTATCTTTTTTTGCAATTGGGAAGGTTACTTTTTAGGGCAAAGAATAAACTGCTGCCAAAGGGTAGAAAAAAGATCCCACCTGTAAGAGCTGTAAGGAATAAGCAGCTTCAGAATTGTCGTAATCCTAGCTGTAAAGTCATACCATACGTAGTGAACAGTGCTTGACTGGAAGTTTAGCTAGCAAGGCACTTAATAAGCCCAGATTAATATTACGTTTGGGCGGAGGGTTTTATCAGCTGTGCTTTCTGAACCTTGCGTTCTACATTTGCTACATAAAGGGTAAACCAAGACTCTTTAGCAGTTCTTTACACACGCTTGCAAACAGTAAACACAAAAATGTGGGTGAGCGGAGTTCTGATGCAATGACACAGCTGTTCTACTCAGTGTTTGCAACTGCAATAATACCTCTTTGTTGGTGCCTTGTTTTTTTCCTGCTTCAGCCTCTGACAGTGACAGCACCATCCTTAACCATTGCAGAGAATATGGCTGACTTGATAGACGGATATTGCCGGCTGGTGAATGGAGCTACGCAATCTTTCATCATCAGGCCACAGAAAGGTAAGGAGGTGTTTCATTCTGCTAGTTGCTATAGTTGTATCTACTGAGAGATTACTTTGCACTTGAATGGAAGAGAGAAAGTAGAAGCAAAACCCTTACTTGAAGGAGACCCAAGTAAGGTACCTTACTCTTGTGTTTCAGGGAGGAACCGTGAGGTATTTTTGTTACGAGAAACACTGATAGTAAATGTTATTCCATCAAAAATCACTTAATTTAGACTGGTTTTCAGCAATCAGTGCTTTACACAATGATTTTTACAAACTGAACTAGCAGAAGTAAATTGTAATTAAAGGCACTCCTAACGAAGATGTGTTATCTTGAAGTGTGATTTTCTAATATACAAGTGGAAATTCAGAGATTAGTTGAATGCATTTGGGTATGGTTTTCTCTGGTGATAATTAGTCATGAGAAGTGTCATAAATAGAACTAAAGCAGAGGTGCATTTTGTGCTATTGATCAGTTGTTTTTGTAGCAGCCCCACAAGCTGGAGGCAGTGAGACAAGGGTCTCACAAGATGCAGGTACCCTTGGCTTTAAAGAGAGAATTTTAATTAAATTTCATTAGAATTAGTCAAAAACATCCAGGCAAAGCTGCTTAAGAATGGAAATTTCAATCTTCCTCTGCTAATCTTTGCTTGTGGAAACTCATCCAACTTCTTTGGTTTCTGAAAGAGTGAATAAACTACTTCCTTCTTCCCTGTTTGTAATACAAGAAAGCACATGAACTGTCCCAAAAGCTCTTCAGACTGAAGTTCACTCCCCTTTTAGCCATGTTTTTGTGCCTTTTTTCTGATCCTTCACCAATGTGATATTTGCAGATATTTGGTCTGTCCAGCCTGCATTGCCAGTGCTAATATCAGCTTGTTCCTCTGCTACTAGAATGGCTTTTCTTACCTGCACATAAATGCTCTTAACTCCACAAAAGATCACTGCCTGGATTTCAAGTTCTGTCACAACAGCAATCAGGGGCCATCAAGATCTTCTAAAGGACATGGTCTAGTGTGAGGCATCCCTGCCCATGGCAAGGGGTTGGAACTAGGTGATCTTAAGGTCCTTTCCAACCCAAACCATTCTATGATTCTACGACATCATTAAGACAGGCTGAGAGAGTTGGGGATGTTCAGCCTGGAGAAGGCTCTGGGGAGACCTTAGAACAGCTTCCAGTGTCTAAAGGGGCCGACAGGAAATCTGGAGAGGGGCTTTTTACAAGGGCATGTAGGGATAGGACAAGGAGGAATGGCCTTAAAGTGAAAGAGAGGAGGTTGAGATTAGACATTAGGAAGAAGTTCTTCCCTGTGAGGGTGCTGAGGCGCTGGCACAGGGTGCCCAGAGAAGCTGTGGCTGCCCCATCCCTGGCAGTGTTCAAGGCCAGGTTGGACACAGGGGCTTGGAGCAACCTGCTCTAGTGGAAGGTGTTCCTGTCCTCTGCTGTTCTTGCCCCTTTAAAAGCACCTCCCGGGCAAAATCTGTACAGGATTTACTGTGTCCTCTTCAATACTTGCTTTTCATGATGCTTACAAGCAGCTGCCATCTAAGGTTAGCAGGGGGGTGTGGGTCCTCGCTGCTGCTGTAGGTGACAAAAAATGGACCCATTCTATTTGCACTTTTTCTTTCTAATTCTTGTCTCCTCTGACCTGGCTTACATTTTGCTGTTACATCATCTAGACCCACTAAACCCTGTGAAGGGCAAGATCTCTGACTTGTCTGTGTTGCACAACTACACCCTGCACTGTGGTTTGCTGGTAGGCGTGAATGCCAAATACATCAATGCATTTAACGGAGTGTGTTTATTTGTGTGATATGCTTATTGGTGTATTTTAACATCGAGCAAAAGAGCAGTGATTGAGTTCAAGGAACATTATGTAGCACTTTGGGAACACTCCTCTTTATGCAAACATGAAGAGACTCCCTCCAGTTAAAACAAATTGTGGGGCTCTTTTGTCTGAGGTTTCTTTTTTTTTTGAAGTCTCATAACAATACTCAACATATTAATTAAACATTTTATAGGAGAGCTGTCCCCACCATGATCTGCATTCCCAGATCCCTCCCGCAGTGAGCTTTGATTGTATAAAGCACATCAGAAACGAGTCGTGTAGCAATTCTTGATCCAACAGATGCATTTTCTCCTCTCTTTGAGCTTTCCCATCCACACTTTGTTGTAAATTTACATGTTTATTACAAGTCTCCTCATAAATTATCCCTCTTAATTACTAAAAGATCCTTTGGTTTTTGATGTTATCTGTCTTGCTATGCATTAATAATCCAGTTTCTCTTATTTGGTGAAAGCACTTGGTAATGTTTAAGACCTGGGCTGTATTTGGCATATGCCAGATCAATTTGTTGTATTTTCCATAAGTATTTTGGTATACAGGTCTGCTTAAACCAACATGGACACTTTAAACTTAATATTTGTGTGTTCATTACCACACTGAGCTCTTTACAGGCAAAGAGCACAACTGAAACAACTGATTAAAATTGGAACTGATATTAAGTGCCTGTTTACTGATGGGACTGTGCACTCAGCAGCTTTTCTGTGGTCTTCATCCTGGTGGCTGAATTTTGTATCCATTAATCACTTTAAACAAGTTTTGTAGGTATTGCACAATTGTCAAAACTCTTATAAAAGGCTAAAAAGACTCTGGAGGGGGGAGAAAAAACCCAACACCTGAGCAACCAAAATAGTTATCTGATTGTAACTTCTTTATGCCAGAACTCACCTTCACATTGAAACATTCCCTTTGAATCTGGGATCTGGAGCTGGGATTATAGGAGTGGTGGAAGGTACTCAGTGTCAGTGCCAAGGTTTTGGTAGTTGAGTGGCCCCTGCAGGAATACAGATGTGGCTGCCCTGTGCCTGTCACAGCTGCTTCCACACTGTTCCAGCCTTGCCTCCGAGACACACACGCTTGATAATTATCATTAAAACACACATAATGATAATTCTTTATGACTTCCACTTACATCAGCAAAAATTCCCAACATCAAAAGTATCATCTAGAATGATTTGGGCTGGAAAAGACTCTTAAGATCATCAAGTCCAACTGTTAATCAAACTCTACAAGTCCACCACTAAACCGTGTCCCTGAGTGCCACATCTACATGTCTTTCAAATGCCTCCAGGGATGGTGACTCCACCACTTCTCTGGGCAGCCTTTTCCAATGCTTTGACAACTCTATCATCACAAAACCCAAAGGAGAAATAGAACAGTATATACACAGTAAAACTACTCTCCTTGTCCCGTCACCACTTAGAACAACACATTCCCAACACCAGCATCCAAGCTCCCCATATTACTACACTCCCTGATATTCTCCAGTCAGCCTTTTTGGCTGATACCTCCTTCTTTTGCTGCCTTGAACTCCCAAAGCTCCAGGTCGGGCACCAGAACCATGGCTTAGCCCTGGCCAGCAGCAACCTCAGCCGCTTACTAACCCCCCTATTGAAATTGAAATATATCACCAAATGAAATATATTTGGGTTGTGAGACACAAGGTTTGAGCAACATCCACCCCCCTGCTGCGGCGTGGGGCCCCCCCAGGCTGCAAGGGGGGGTCTCTGCTCCTGTGGGGTGTCTCCAGGGCTGAGGGGATCCCTGCTCCAGGCCTGCAGCACCTCCTGCCCTCCTCCTCCTCCTCCGCCCTCCCTCGGGGTCCCGCTGCTGCTGCTCCCTCCTTGGCTTCCTCCTCCTCTGCCCTGGCTGGAACCAGTTTTCCCCCTGGCACCCCCCGCTTGGCTGAGGGGCTCAGCTGGGTCCTGCGCTGGGGGGCAGCCCCACAGCCAACATTTGGGCACAGACATCCCACTACAATCAAGCGTATCCCATTTTTTTTTTAATGAAAATAGAATTGGGCAAAATGTTGTGGGTTTCAACCTGTGAAAAACAACATATGCTTTTATTCTGGTGCTGTTAGTAACAAATTTTGACTTCAGACCTACAAGGGTACTAATGAATGTCTCGTATTCTATTTGGGATGTAAGCTGTAAACTTATATCCCAAATATATATAAGATGAGCATCAACTTGGAAACACTGCCCAAAGTGAGCAGTTTGTACCCAGAGACCATGTAGGCGTCTATAAGATCAGCCTTGATCAGCCATTTCAACAGTAGTTCCATGAGGATGGGTTTTTCTTGAATTCTCTCCAGTGAAAGGGGAGGTGTCTCGAATACTGCTTAATAGTAGGATTTATTTCTGGCTGCCCCTTTTGGGTTTTTTAACATATGCTTTTCCAGTTCCCCCTGTCCATATCTGCCCTCCACTTGATGCGTATCTCCAGCAGCCGGAAGGGGAATGTTGTCCTTGTAGCTGGTCATTGCATACATCAGATTATGGCTTCCGATCAGTGCCATGTGCTTCTTCCTTCTCTCCAGGGCTGAGCATGGGCTGTCCACCTCTCCCACCCCCATCAGCCCAGAGAAGGGCCCAGTTCTGTTCAGTGCATGACAGTGTGTTGCTCTGATCCTAGTGAGAACAGAATGATCATCATCATCACAGACTGGTTTGGATTGAAGGGTCCTTAAAGCTCATCCAGTTCCAACCCCCTGCCACGGGCAGGGACACCTTCCACTAGAGCAGGTTGCTCCAAGCCCCTGTGTCCAACCTGGCCTTGAACACTGCCAGGGATGGGGCAGCCACAGCTTCTCTGGGCACCCTGTGCCAGCGCCTCAGCACCCTCACAGGGAAGAGCTTCTGCCTTATATCTAACCTATCTCTCCCTTCTGTCAGTTGAAATTGTATTACTGGTGAAATACACTTGCAGTCTGTGGTTTCTACAGGATTAGAAGGTGATACAAGCATAGAAACTTCTGTGTTAACTTTGTTAAACTGCACAGTTATCTTCATCATTCCAGATTTTCTAAATCAAGATAACGGATGCACAGTTAATAAGCAGCTATTCAAAATAATTTTCCTTGCTTTTTAATATGTAGCTCCACTGCATATTGAGAGTCTATGTCACCATTTTCTGAAAGTGGCTATTCCCTGTTCCCTCAGGTCACTTTAACAGTGCTACAGTGATGCAAAGGGTGAAATCCATTTTGATTGCTCACCTTCTTTCCTTCCCTGCATCTGCTGTCAGTCATCAGTGTTTCACTGAAGGATTAGTAACTTCCCCATCATACCACATGGATACCAAGTGTCTCCTCAAATCCAGGAGGGAATAAAACCCTTGAATATGTCCCTCCAAGCTTTTGTACACAATACCATTATCATAGAAAGACTTGCAAAGATTTGAAAATAGATTGCAAAAAACTAACTTCATCTCTGGCTACTCAGCATTACTATCCTCTGATCTCAAGCAGTATGATAAGTTATGTGTTTTAATGATTTATTTCATTTGTCTTACTTGGAAGCCCAAGTTGGCTTCAATTGTTTTATTTATACATTAGCATTTAGCACATCTAGGAGATAAAAGAGAAGCATTTCTTCCTAGAGAGAAGAGATACTGTTGTACCTTCTGCAGGTGATTTATCAGGAGTTATTTGTTAAGAATAAATAAGAACTTTTATATTCTAGTTTGTTCTCTCAGATAAAGAGTTTGCCAAAAGGTCTGTATCACTGGTCAGGAGTTGTGTTGATGCATTAATCTTTCTTAATGTATGTATAGAACAGTCTTTTGAATCAACAAAAGTTGCTCTGAAAGGTGATTGTTTCAGGCATGTGTGTGTTATAGTGCACATTGAGAGAGCTTATTATAAACCTGAAAAAGGCTTAATTCTGTTTTCTTCTTGTTTACACAGAAGGTGAAAGAGCTTTACCATCAATACCAAAGTAAGTGCTGTGCTTTCTTTTCTTATATATTTAAAACCAAAATATTCTTAAACGTAGTTTTGCTTAAGTGACGCTTTAGGACTTTTTGTACGTGCTTCATTTTTATTGTTGCTTTTGGGTTCTAGGACAAATAGCAGGAGGTGATTTGGGACCATGGGGCATGCATGACTGACAGCAGTATTGAACTTTAAAGATACCAGAAATGAAATCTGGGGGGAGAAGTGCATAATGCATCCATCATATTTGACAATAACAAAAGAAGGAATTTTTGGAAACACTTGACTGGGATTCAGGCGATTTATTTTGTGTCCATGAGTAAATTTATTCATAGGAGTGATGCTAAACTCTTTTGAATTGTGGTTTCAATCTGAGGCAGTCCATGCTCTTGTTTTTCCTATTTGTCCTCTTTTCTGCTTATGTGAAAAACAGAAAGTATTTTTCTTTCTCCTGTCATAATTCTGTCATGTCACCTTTTGTTAATCAAACAACATACTGGGGCCAGTTGAAGTTTGGATCTCAGGGTGCAGTGCAATAAAGAATACCATTCACACAGCAAATACTAATTAATCTGTTGTTTTAAATATAGTAATGTAGAAAGTTCTTCTCCCGTAGTAATTGTGGGTTTGTAGAAAATGCTGATCTCTCAGGCAAAGAGTTGCATTTTTTCCCCTGGCTAGTTTTATGGTGATTCTATATCCAAGGTATGCTGAGGCATGCTATCTGCATCTAATAATTCTTATCATTAGATGTATATATGCTACATATTAGATGTATATACAATATGCTAAGGTACCTCTGCATTCTTCTCCTTCCCAAGCTTTAAGGTGAATAATAAAAGATTTCCAATTTAAGCTCTGTTTTAGCTAAGAATACTTCGTATGTAGTTGGAGTTGGTAGTCCATAACAAGTGGTAGGCAAGCCCATTAATTCTTCTTGCTGATTCTCCACCCTTCTGGTGCCAGTGGAAAGGTCTCCATCCTATCAAGCAAGTTGGGATGGGTGTCTCCCCTTTCCATTGGGAGTTCCTTATTGTGGCCTCCTAAACCTCAGTCCTTTAACCAAGTCACTTGGGGTTTTTCCTGCTTGTTTGTAACCTGACTGCTTTCTCAACAGCCACACTCAGGTCTGGCTTAAAGTATCATCAGATTGTCTTCCTTAAACAAACCTTATCAGGTAGCATCACCAGTATCCAGCAGCAGGAGATAACTGTTGAAAGACCAAATGAAATTTAGCAGTTTATAGTGTCTTATTTCCTCCTTTTGGGACACAGGGACTGTGCCTGTTTTGCCCCAGCCACCTCATTCTGTTTCTTCCTTGATTCCTGGAAGGAGTCAAGAGTTACTATTTTACCATTTGAATGGAGTATGGAACATAATTTTTTCCTGAATCTGCAAGAAACCAGCCACTTCAGATACCAGTGGTTGCTCTTCCTGCACAGGTCCTGCTGCAGTCCTTGCTAGCCAGGCAGATTTCTCATGGTGCAGAAAGAGAGGAGTTAAACTGAAGTGGGGGGAAAGGAAATACAGTTGAGGCTCGAAGCAGTAAAATTGGTAAACTTCGTGTGCACTCATATGGAAGAGAAAAATCAGGTTTTACTGAAATAGATACAACCGAGGAACACAGAATAACTTTCTAACTACATAAAGTTTATCCTTTTTATTTACAGGGATTTCTGGGATAAAATAGGCTTTGAAGGAAAAGCTTTTTCCCATTTTTGAGACAGTTTATCAAAACGGAATTTCTATGCTTGAGTCTGTTTAAACAAGGGCACTGCAGATGCTCTTCATCTGGCAGCAGAGGAACAGGCTCTTTTCATATACATAAAACTAGTAGCCAACAGCATCTTGCATCTGGAAAGATGTGCCTTTGCCAGCTGAAATTCCAGATTTCTGAAAGCATGAAGTGTGGTACTCTCATACAGTTAAAATCGTGTTTATGTGGAAAAAAACCAGAAGAATTCATTGGAATTTCTGATGCTAATGAACAACTGTCCCTCATTGCATTTAAATGTTACTGGTTTTATTTGCTTGACATCTAAATGGATCTTAAATTGTTGTGCAGGATAAGTCATCTTGGAGACAAAACCTCAATTCATACTGTATTTCCAACAGACGATACAGAAAGTAGAAGCACCATCAGCTTCCACACATTGGCCATGTTTAGCCATGCACAGTTTAATCTTGAAAGTTTGTGAAACTTGGGGTTTGGTTTCTCCTTTCCTCTGTTGCTGTGCATCGATGTGCTGATGGAAACGGTAACGCGTTCTCTCCACTCTCCCTCCCCCAGATGGGTTTGAAATGGTAGATTCCTTTCTGACTTTTCCCCCCCTCAAAAGCTGTCACTGTGGGGAATGGATTGGCCCTGCTAATTACAGGAGGTGCCCTGTTAGGAGGAATTCCCAGTGTATGTGACCAGGAAGAATGTACAGCATTCAGCGCTTCCAACCTCTCTTTTACAGGCTGGCCAACAATGAGAAGCAAGGAGTAAGGTCACACACAGTCTCTGTGTCAGGTAAGGCTCCTAAAATCAAATGCAAGTTTATTTATAAAGCTCGCAGACGTTTAGGCAGGCTTGTCACTGATTTGTTTCACTTCTTCCTATGTGGTGATTGACTTTCCCAAGACTTGTAGCTCTGCTGCCTTTGTAGTGTAGTTTCTAAAGAGAAACTGATTTTAGCTCTCCTACGTAGTATCACTTGTGAAAACAGCCATTTCCATGTGGGAATGCAGGGCCAGGGTACTTCAAAGCAAAGCTGCTTGTCAGTATTTTCACCGAGCTTTGTAATGAAGTAGAATATCGTGGGTTAGAACTTAAATTACCTGAGTGTGTGTTAATTATGAAGGAGCAGCTTTGAAAAGTGAAAATAGGCAATTAAATATTAATGGTTGCTTTTGGGAAAGAAGAAACTTAATAGCGAGTATTTTTTTTGTAACTGCTGTTTAGATCAAAGCACTCAATTTTCACTATTGAAAATCCCAAGTCAATTGAAGGATGAGCATGCGAGGTAGTCCAGGTTGTTCCTATAGCTTAGAGATTGCTAAGATCTCTCTTGGTTACTGTGGGGGTTTTTAAGTCTTTACACTTGAGAGAATGTTTTTCTTTTACAGAATCTTAAATCCTTTTGAGGGATTGATTCAGTGTCGTAGAAGAAAATACATTTTGAAATCCTTATACATAATATTTATTAAAGAGATTCAATGCAAACATTTATTAATATTATATTTTCCTTTAGATTTTTAGTATTTGTCTGTGAACTTCAGGAACCAGCACTGGGACTCGGTGGAGTATCCACCCTTGACTTACAAACAGGCTACAGCTCCACTTTAACATTTATATGAGCACTTAGTGGCTTATATTCAAAACCCCAACATATTTCGTACAAGAAGGAGGAAAGATCTGTAGATGTTTACTCAGTTTCCTACTTTTCAGATTCCTTTCCCCACCCTTAACCTTTCTTTAAAGATGTTTGAGATTCACCCCTTGGCGTAGGAAGCCAAAGTAAACAGACCTTTGTGCAAGAAGATAGATGAGAGGATCTCGAATTAAAACGTGTATCAAGTTGCAGAGGTGTAATAGAGTTTCCTCAGTTATTGTTACCTCTCAAATAGCAGCTCTTCTCCCTTCAGTACCTATCAAGCAGGCATGGTAGATAAGGTAGATAAGCATGAAGCATGGTCAGCATGTTCTCTCTTGATTCTTACCTGTGTGGCTCATTTTGGCTGTTAGAACAAGTTGAAGTTTCTGAAGTGATTAGAGCTGTGTTTGTTCATCACTCCACTCACACAAAAAAAGCTGATCTTAAACCTCATACTCCTCTGCCACCTCAGATTTTCACCCTTTGGATTTTTCTAAGAATGCTTGATACACTTCCACTATTAAAAGCACTAATAAGTGCTTACTTCATGACCCCTTATTGCTGTCACTTTGACTTTGCAAATGTAGGTATCGTTTGCTTGACGCATTATATCTGAAGTACTCTTGTGTCTCAGAGCACAAAGTCTCTTCTCTACTGTGTACTGTTTTGGCATTAACATAGGGAAGTTAGTTTTAATAGCACATAACTCTGGTGTTTACAGCATCACATGAAGGTGAATGATGGGCAAATGAGAGTTTTGCTGTAGCACCATAGAAGTAGCAGTGCTGGAGATGACCTGGTTGCTCCAGTGAATGTCAAGGAAGCTTGAAGGCACAAAGCTGGCTCCTGATGCCATAAACAAAACAGGAAAATGAAACCAGAGAATGCCCTTCTCTTTCTTGCCAATACCAAAATCAAAACCAATTAGGTATTCTTCTTGTAGTAAGGTTATGTATATTTCCACAATGAAATCATTGTGCTTGATGCTTGTTTCTTACACCATGTTGTAAACCACTGGAAACACTGACATAATACTGGAATGATTCAATCCATTGCATTTATTATTCAGTCTTAAGGGTTTGTTCCTCTTTTATTATAATAAGGGTACCTAAACCACAGACATACTTCTTTTGTACTTGGGGGTTTTTTGCCCCCAAAATGATTTGAAATGCAGCAAGTGTGGCATGATGTCAGTATATTCAATTTAAACCACAGACAGATTGTGGAGATGAAGTTGTGTGACGAGGTTTTTTCCTCAGGAGGTGCTTTTCCTAAGAATCTCTGAGTCCCCAAAGGAATCAACTTGCTATAACTGAAGTAATACTTGATGTAGATGGGAAGAAGTGTCACTCCTGTTGTCACATGTAAGTGATCCATCAGTATGGAACAGCAGAGGCAACAGATGTACATAATGTTCGGTTAACCCGAGAGCTGCAGGTCAGCAGAGTGACAGCTGACAGCATCCAGTGCAGAGCCAGCTGTGGGTGATGCTATCTTGGTTTGCAGAATAAGAGCTTTTCTCTGGTGACATTTAAATGACTTAGAGCGAAGGGCTTCAAATAAAATGAGCTTTTATAACTTAGTGACAGCTGTAATGTCCTTCATGCCTGTGATAGCTTAGATCATGAATTAATTCTGCCTGTTGTTTTGCCTGAGATTTGCTCCCCTTTGTTTAGACCTCTCCTGATGCTAAAGCTAAAGAGCAAAAGCTGAGACAGACATTCAGCAGGAAAATTAAGCAATCAGATATATTTATAGTGCTAACACCCTTAGTTGTAAGGAAAGTTTCACAGAGAGTTCCCCACCAGAAGCTGAGGAAACCAACCACAGCCAAAACCCAGTGTGGAACATGACTCGATGGTCTAAAAGTTCAGGTGTTTGTCTGAAGTTCTGTAGGTTTGAAAATGAGCCTGTTACTGAAAGGCTCCTTGTCTGTCTTTTTGAACTGTTTATTAACAGACCTTGAAATATTTCTGGTCTAGTGAAATGAAAACTTGTTCTTTCCAAGTGTTTCAGTATTCCAAAGCATACAAAGATAGAAGGGTTTTAATTTTCTTGCTTGTTTTTTTTTTTTTTTACTCTAAATAAAGGCCTTTTCAAACTAGTGAAGGGGTTTCAGGAGTCCAAAGCAGCAGATTGCTGGACCTGGGAGCCAAGAAGCGTTCTCTTACGGCTGTGTGTCAGTGCACCAGGTTTCACCACACACCTCTTACTGCATGCTTCTGTTTCTGTTTCTTCTGGTGACATTTGTCTGCATTGCTTCTTCAAATTCCATATTCCTTGCAGTGGGCACTGTCTTTCTTTGCTATACATCTAGTGTTTTGGTTTAAGTTACTGGGATTCACCAGAAGCAGTGAGTGTTTTAGCTAATAGATAGTTCCAGCTTTTACCTCCCTCTACTTCTGTCATTCCATTAAGAAAGAATTCTTTGTACTTAGCCAAGAGCATACAGTCAGGAAACAGTAAGGCCAAACTATTTGCTCTGTGCAAATGGTATATCAAATGTGTAAGAAGCAGCATACCAAGTTTTACTGTAATTTTATGGAGTAGATTTCCTGCTGTTTTGAACTCCCCTTATTAAAACGCTCTTCTCTAGTCTACAGGAACTTATTTTGGCCAGCAGTTTGTTTTGAAATAGCAAACTTTAGCCTAAATTAATAATGTGATGCATATATTTCCTGATAGACGTGCTTCCAAAAATAATAATTTACCTAGTCAATTAGAGATTATAAAAAGTTCTTCATAAAGTAAAACCAATAAAGCGGTAGTTTGCTTGCTCCCTTTTAACATAAACTCTGACACACAGGTCTTTGGTTTCTTCTGCCCTATCTTTGCTTATATAAATACAACTAGGAGGAATAAATATGATTTGCCTCCTTTGCACTAGAGAATTCTGTGGAAAGAAGTTTTTTTCCTCATAGCTCAATGTTACTTTACATGCAGTGCTACAGAATGTGATGTTTCAGGCCCACTTGTTTCAGCCAGTGTTGAACAAGCAGAGTATTGAACGAGTCTTGGCACTGTAAGGTTCTTGGCAGGGTTAGGTTCATGGTTGGACTCAAGGATCTTAAGGGTCTTTTCCAACCTAAATGATTCTGTGATTCTAAGCAGCCACTCATGGCATTTGGATATTCAGGTACTGCTGAATATAATTAGGTGTTTGTGGGGAGGGAGCTGGAACTGGAAAGAATCAATCATAGAATCCCAGGTTGGAAGGCACTTCAAAGATCATCTGGTCCACCCTTTCTAGGCAAAGCATGACCTAGACTAGATGTCCCAGCACCGTGTCCGGCTGAATCTCAACATTGTCCAACATTGGGGAATCCCTGGGGAGATTATTCCAAAGGCTGATTGTTCTCATTGGGAAAAATTTTCCTCTTGTGTCCAGTCGGAATCTCCCCAGGAGTAACTTGTGCCCATCACCCCTTGTCTTTTCTGTGTGACTCCTTGTAAAAAGGGAGTCTCCATGTTCTTTGTAGCCACCCTTTAAATACTAGAACATGGGGATAAAGTCTTGCCTTGAGCGTTCTTTTCTCAAAGCTGACCATTCCCAGTTCTCTCAGCCTTTCCTCATATGGCTTCCCAGTCCTTGGATCATCTTTGTTGCCCTTCTCTGGATCCTTTCCACCCCGTGCACATCTTTTTTGTATAGCAGGACCCAAAACTGAACACAGTATTTCAGTTGTGGCCTGACAAGTGCTGAGTAGAGTGAGAACAAGAGCTGTGTAGAGTGGGAATGAGAGTAAGGAAGAAGTCCTTCTGGTTCAAAGCAGGTGCTGCTTTTGCAGCTTTAGTATGTGCTTATTTAGTGAAGGAAATTGAAAGGTGATTAAAAACATGGTCACTGTTTGAGATGTTAAAGCAGGCAGTTTAAGTCATCTGAGTAACAAACCCCGGGACACAGACCTTTAATAGGGAAATGGGTCTCTTAAAGAGAAATTTGTTTGTCATCTTATTCCCTGTTACTAACACAAGTCGCATTTTAACGTCAGAAGGGGTGTAGCTGGAAGTGCCTTGTAGTATGGTGGCAGAAGTTTCTAATAATGCTGGTGTGCCATTGCCTCTCTGTAGAGGAAAAAAAAGGAGAATTTGTTTGCTTATAGGTTCTCTAAGAAATTATAACTGCGTCCCATGGTTTAGATATATCCAGTAACATGCCCTGCAAAGGAGAAGTTGGATCACTTGGAGTGAGCTTCCTCATAGGAACTGAAGGATTTTAGCATCCTGAAGGAGGGGCTTCTCAGCAAGTTTCCAGGTTCTGCCTCAGAATCATGAATTTATAGTATAATATCATTACCCTTAAATCACACACTGTGGTTAACTCCCAGTCATGGCAGTGAAGCATCATCAGAGTTCTCTAAGGTGCTGAGCAGATGCTGTTTGAAGTAGTTGCCAATTTAGCCGTACCATGTAGCTGAAATTTCAATTTGAATGAAAAAATTCCTCTGAACAAGGAATTCCTCTTCTGAAGAAGATAAGCCTGAACAGAATGGTTTGGGTTGGAAAGCGCCTTAGAGATCATCCAGCTCCAACCCCCTGCCACGGGCAGGGACACCTTCCACTAGAGCAGGTTGCTCCAAGCCCCTGTGTCCAACCTGGCCTTGAACACTGCCAGGGATGGGGCAGCCACAGCTTCTCTGGGCACCCTGTGATAATTTCAGTATTACAACACTTGAAAATGTTTTTAATGACGGAGATGTTGGCATATGAAAGGACCTGAGTTTATGGGTGAGTGATGTGGACTAATAAACAAGCAAAGCTGTGAGCAAGGATGGAAAGACAAATACAATCTTACTGAAGCGCTTCTCCTTGCAAAGCACAGGGTGTGCTCTGTTTCGTGATTCCTGTGCTCAAAGTGAAGTCCTGCCCTGTGCTCAACTCTGAAAGAGTTCCTTGTGTAGGACTTGGGTTTCCTGGTTCCATTTGAATTAGTTGCTAGGGGAAAAGGTGTTCTTTGCTTGAAGTTCTTTTTCATGTTCTTTTTATCAAGTCACTCCAAAAAGACAATGCTGGAAAGCATAAGTAAATTTTTAAGATAAAGAATTGTATCTTGAGTGCTTATGACTGTGTCTCCTGGCTCAGTTACATCAAACTGTACAGCTCATGTCTTCTGAAAAGAAATACAGACAGACTTAGTGTAGATTACATCATTAGACATTCAAATTGTTAAGTAATTAGAGGAATATAAAGGCGCTGTACAGCTGTAGCTCTGCCACACAGCTACAGGACTGGGAGATTTTCAAGCCTAAGTTTTACTGCAGTGCTTTTACAAACCTTGAGCAAGGCATTAGTTTCCAAGTTCACAAAGGGCGTTTTTTGCTTCTTAACTCATCCAGCTGTTCCACTGATTAATAAGATAATACAGCTAAAAATACCCTTAATGCTAAGAAATGATAGTATTTCAGACTCCCTCACAGTTGAATAGTCTGATGGTGTTATCTTTCTATATTTTAGACTGACTAAAATGCTTCTTGTCAAGCATAAGACCACCAGAATGAACTGTGGTGACAGTCTAAACATATCTCCTCCATACAGTGCTCAGGAAGTTACTGCTTTGATTTCATCAGTCTGTGTTGTTCATTAAAGAGTTCTTACCCTCCTACACTCCTCCTTTGTGATCCATTGATTTGAGCAGACACTTTTGCTCTCCCAGCAATAACGCTGAGGAATGACTAAAGAAATGTTCCATGCAGTAATAGGTTTGGGGGTTTATTGGTTTATGTCTAAACATACAACAGGTAGTGCTCGTTTAATTTCAAAAGCTAGAAATCACATAGATTCATTTCTTGTACAGGTTTTTTTGAGGGTTTTCCTCAAACCAGTTTAGGAATGTGAGATTAAAATAGAATGGGACTTTATCAGTTTCAGCCTTTCAGTATTGGTTATCTACTCACACAATCCCAACTAGTTGCTTCAGCAGTAACTGCCCTCTGGCCTGGCCGCTTCCTTTCCTACACAGTCTGTTGCATAGCAAGTGATTTTTATTTGATTCTACACAATAATTGTAGTGAATACTTAGTATTAAGAAAAGGAAATAAATAAATAAAGTCCAGTCCAGTTTTCAGCAGCATTTCTGAGCCTTATGGGCCTTTAGGTGGATGCCAGTGATAGCCTGGCTGGAAGCTGGTGTGGAATGGTGGAAATCCTTCTAAGTAGTATTCATTTCAAGCAGGTAGTCTCTAAGCTCCTGAAAAAGCTTTGTGACTTCTTGGGTTTTTTAACTTAAAATCATCTCTTTACCTAAAGAAATCTTCTTTTGTATCTAGACTCGAAGATGTGGACATTTAAGACAAAGCAGTCTTCCACTGACTGTGGCAGAAGAGTTGAACAGACTTTAGCCAATAAATCACAAAGGCAAAGTTTGAAATGCAGAAGATGAGTTGCACTGAGTATCACAGGGCATGTACATGAATTAAAACCACTTTTGTCATCTCCATGTGCCCTTCATATGAAATAGGTTAGTCGGGTTTCAGGCAGCTTCTGCTACCTATGTGTCAATCTAAGAGTGAAGAGCGTTTCAAGCTTAAATTAGCTTTGTAGCCTGAGCAGACAGGTCAAGAGTTGAAACATCTCTTCCCTTTTAGACAGCTTGCATTGCTTCCAGTGACTCTATACCTGTTCTTCTGTTTCAGCAGAGTATTGGATTCCTTTATTCTCCTTTCAGTACCTTTTCAGTAGTCTCTTAAAATACCTGTAATATTTTTGTCTTTTCTTTCATACTCTGAAGCTTTTGATGAAAGTTACCTCAGGTTTGTGTTAGAATGATAGCCCTGAAAATTACTGTGTGATGTTAGGAAGGTAAGTCCCTAGGGTTGCATTAATGTGGTTTACATGGAAATACTGATACTCCAACTACTCAATAATTTTGCCCTCTTCTTGCACCTCTTGTAGTTCTGAATCTGATTAATGTTCTGTCATTTTCAGTGACATTGACATTTCCCCAAATAGTGAATGATTTCTGTCTGTTAAATCACTCCAGCAGCTTTTCCAGTGGTAGTTTTTGTTGCTTAGGATACAGTGATAAATCTCACCCACTTGTTTTAACTTTGGATTTGAATTGCCATCTTAGCAAAGAATGGGTTGTACATAGTAGTGCGTTACCTGTTAGATTTGCATGCGTGACATTCAGCACGCAGCCTCCAGACTGCACAGTGATTGAACACACTTAAGAAACCTTCAGAAAAATCTGCACATTATCCCTCAAAATCTGCACAGCTATGTAAAAGATGGTGCTTTGTGTAAGTGTGGCTGCTTTGATGGTTCTTAGGTTTCCAGAATCTGTGACAAATGTGAAGTTATTCAAAGGTAATTCTCCTTTTCCACCTTTCCTCCACTCCTCCCACCACTGATGAGTGTGTTGTGCCTGTGGGCTTCGCTACTAGAACCTGGACCTTCAGTCTGTATAACTCAGGGTGGCTGGACCCGAGTTGTGTCTGTGGAGGACTCCCAGCCACAAGATGCAGGTTTTTAGTTGATTGGCTTTTTAAAGCACCTCTCAAATTTCCTGAGGTAGAGGAGAGAAGGAAAAAGAGGAAAGAGGAGAGGAGCAAACAGATAACAAGGGAAATAAAAGGAGCAGCTCTCCTCAGGTTCTTAGTGTCGTCCTGTGTCCTCCTTTCTCACCTTGTGAAATCAGCTGTGCCTTCTTTGTATTTCCTCCCACTCAGAAATTTCTCTTTCTGATAAGTGCTTTGCTAATTAAATGCAAATTAGGAAAGGGGACAGTGAGGCCAGCATCATGGGGCAGTCACCCAGAGGTCCTTGGAGAGCTACAATAGCAATTGGCATGACAGGCCTGCACTGGGGATAAAACTCCAGTGGCAGATTTCAGACCATAAAATATGTCAGTGTTGTATTTCAGTGGGACAGAGCAACTGTCCCACTGAAAAACTGTGGTTTTCTTTGTTCTATGTAACCATGCTATGCGAAATGCTTGTCTTGTGTTAGATTAAGGGTCCAGAGAGTCAATACATGCATGTTGAAGTCTGGTGACTGCCGCCTAAATCAGAACTTCGCTATTGCACAATCTGGCAGAACTGAGATAGGAAGCTTGCAAAAGCAGATTACACTTCTGGGATAGACAGTATTCTTTGCATTGTCAGTGGGTGGTGGATATAGCTGGCAAAAGCTGCCTTTTTAATAGATAAGAATTTAAGTTTAAGAATAACTTTGTTGTAGAAAGGAATTTGAAGGAAAACCCCAAACATGCGTTAGAGTTTCAGCAACATTCGTATATCCATTTGCGTATACAGAATTGTAATGTAAACCTTTACCTTTATGTTCGTTCATTGTAGATGTTCTCTCCAGTCTCTTTTCTTTTATTTCCAAATAATTTGTTTCTGTTTTTCTCTTTCCTTTTCTTGCCTCTGTGTAAAGGAGTCAATCACTGTCAGCATAAAGTAAAGAAAGCTAGACGCTTTCTCCCTTTCGTCTTCTGTTCCCATGAGTCGCCGCCTAAGGGTACTGCACTGCTCTTTGTATAGGCTGCCTTATTAACCCAAAAGCTGAATATACTAACTCAGTTACTGTTTTTAAACTACTTTAGCCTCAGGTAAACAGAGTTCCAAGAATAATTTCATTACCTTTCTGCTACCCCTTTCCTCCTATCGAATTGGATTTTCATGCAGCGTGACAACTTTGCTGGTCCCCATTTTTATGGGGGTGCTTGTTTCTTAGCATCATATGCTACAACAACAAACATATTAATAATTTCACTTGTAAAGCTATGCAGCCCCATCTAACATGGATTTTTTGTTAATAGGATTTGACTTCATTCTTGGACCCCTGATACAGCATGCTTATGAATGAAATAGAATAGCAACAATAAGCATCAGCTGAGATCACTTTGAATTAAATACTGAATACAGTGATGCTTTTGGCTGCGTACTGGTTCACCACTTGCTCTGGACCAGCTTGGCTTTGTTAGGGGGAAGAAGAATTGGAATAATAAATGCATTACTTTTACACCATTAATGTGCATTTTTCTTTTATTTATAAGTAATGTCTGAAGTGCATCAGCTTGTGCTGTGGGTATTGATGGGCCGCTACAGTACATGTGGGATACGGTGCTCGTTTGAACATCTTCCCAGTAGAGTTGCTCCATTTGCCACGGGTGTAAATTTCAGCTTTTTATAATTGCAATATGCTCTGTATTATTAATACTTAGTTGGCTCCATTTCTTACTCATGTCTTCGTGATAGCACAGGAGTGTGTTTCCTTTGAAAGGGTCAACACCAACTCTACTTACCCAAAGCCATAAGTGTACATGCAAAGTCATATTGATCTGACTCATCTGGCTGTAGATCTATTTTGTAGTGAAGTATTGAATAAACCCAGAACTTGATGTTTCTTAACAATGCATTAAAATAACTAGTTCCGCTCCAAAATTTAAGTTTTGTGTAAATCTATGTTTGAAAGTCATTAACTCTGTTGCATCATATAAGCTTCTTAGAACGTATCTTTGTCCCTTGGGTTTTAGGTGAGAAGTCTTAAGTTCTGCTACTTTTCTGGTTTCTCTTGAGTCAGGTATATAAGATAACTACAATCTGAATACTTTTGGATTACTCATGAATTTAATAGTATATTTTCCCCTCCCTCTTCTCTGTCCCCTCTCTCTCCCCCTCTGTTTTTCTCTCTCCTTGCATGCCACCTGGATCTGCAGATGAAATTAGTGGGGACGGTAATATGTTTTCTAGTCTGTGTGTTACTAACGTGCAATATGCAACTCTTATATCCATATACCACTTAATGCACATTTCAGTAATGACTTTTATACAGCTTTTCATATTAAAAAGCAGTCTGCTTTGGACATGAGCCAACAAATATTGTACTTTACAGGCTGTGCAACTAACACTTTCTGCTCCACTGGAATGGAAAAAGGGAAAACTTATTCCAGACACCCAGGGCTGGGGTATTGCATGTGTTTGCAATGAGACTTCTGGCATGTTGCAGAGAAGGTTTAGAGGTTTGCAAGAGTATCCGTTCAGTTTGATTTTATCACAGATAGTTTTTGGTCACTGGGTGACATTAATGGATGTAAGATGTGAGAAAGGAATCTACTAAGAGATACTTTAAAGACATGGTAGCATCCAAGTGCCGTGTACTCCGCTACTACTCCTTGCATAAAAAGAAGCTGTACAAGATAGATTAATGTAGATTGAATAAAATTAATCAGCTTTCAGCTGCTCAAACTGCTAATTTTAAAGACATTTTAAAGTTTTTCTTCAAAATTTTGAACCTTATTAGAAAATGTTTAACTTTTCTAGAGTTTCTAGGTCTTCATTTCTAGAAAATACTGACTTGCTGCACTCTGGAAACAAGTTGGGCTTCAGTTATGGGGGAGGTTTTAAAGATATTTTTAGCTATTTTTCTAAAGGATTCCATCTGATGTTGGAAAAAAATCAAACTGCTACTACTGGTTGTGTGTGTATCTTTAGTCTTAGAAGTAGGAGGTACTAAAAGGGCATAAAAAGCAGTATGCAAAGGAAGGGGATAAGAAAAAATAGGACGTCTTGTGGCCTTTCTCTCAGTAAAATGTAAAGGGGGTGTATAACTTTTCATCTCCTTTCTCTCCCTCACATTTAACGCAAAGATAATGAGTAAGCCATTCACCAGTTCCACCAACACAAAAGCCACCTATTTGGTTTTCCCTCTAGAAGAATCTGGGCTTGACCAACGGGTGAAAAGGTTCAGTGCTGGTTTTACAATGTGCAATAAAGCAGCACATATGAGCCCTATTTTTAAGTTTTAGTTTTTCTAGACTTACCAAGGGCCTTGAAAATAGACTATCACTTAGAATCACTGCTTTGTTGTGAGTGCTTAGCTCTTGAGACTGCTGTAACACCTTCTTTGTTAAAGCAGCCTGGAGAGACTTGCCTAAGAGAATTTTGCTTTTAAGCTCCACTTAGGTTCTGGAATATCTTAGCAGACTTGGTAATAGTCTCATAGTATATGACTCTAATCATGGAGTGAAGTCCAGAAGTGAGGGAAGTCAGTTATCTGTGTTGCAGAACACTTTGAGCACATCACTGTTAATGCCTTGATTGAATTTTCCTCTATTTCCCAAAAACAATGCCAGACATGTATAGGAATTATTTTGTGAATTCTTGCTCTATGTTCCTCTTCAGAGTGTTAATCATGTAACAAGAAATATTTAGTTAATTGCATGCATTTAATTAAGGCTACTGAAGACCCTTTTAGTTTCAGGGTGGTTTGGGGCAGTGTATCAAAAACATGTGAGGTGCTCTGTGGTGTTCTGATAATGGATTTATTATGGCTTAATTCATTTAAAATAGAAGAGCAAGCCAAGCCATTTATCACATTTTGTAAGCACTGGTCCATCAGTGATAAATGTTTTGGTTTTTTTAAAGACCAGTGTGGCACCAGTTCTAGTTTCCAGACTTTAAATTCTTCTCAAATATGTTTATGATACTCAGTGCAATTTTTTACATAGATTAAGGACTTTCTGGTATCCTTGAATACCAACTTGTAGCACTCATTGATATATACCACGCTTAGAAGTTAAAAACATCTTACCACAAGGAAGCCAAGTGATTTATCCCTAACACATTGGTGTCACACTGATGGTTTCTTTCAAATAGATGCTTATTTTTTAGATCAAACTGGGGCTTATTTTCTACAAAAACATCAGTTTATAACGTAGGGAGGAAAAACATACCAAGAAAGAGATTAAAGGAGAATGCTCCTGCTTAGAATTGTGCACTGTCTTTATAATTAATTGAATTTTCATTAGGTGACTGTTTTGCTGTGTCCTAAATAGAAAATGCCTAACAAAATGGCACAGAGTTTCCTGATTCTGTTTTTACAAGACATGGTAAATTCCTACAGGAGTTGGAAAGAAAAATAGCTTTCAATTTATTTAAGTAGTAGGAAGTCAGGGTCGTAAAACGACATTTACTCACTGAAGTGTGTTGAACTTCAGAGGTTAGAGGCAACCTGTAGTTTCCTAATTGTGGAATATTCAGTTTGTCAGAAGATGAAGCCTCTTGTTTATGTACGTGTGTAATATTTATGAGCCTTGCTCTGGTTTCAGAGCTGGCTTAAGTTGCTTGACCTGAGGGCTGCTGCAAAAAGGATCATCCCATCCTTCTTTCCACTCACGGTGGCTTTGTCCCATTCACCATTCGGAAACCATACCTCCAGAAATGACACCAGGGAGATGTAGGGATATACATATGCTCCAGGGCAGATGGGGAAAAGGGGGAGTAAATCATGCCTTTGAGAGGTGGCCCAATATCTGATCACCTGAAACCAGCCCCAAAAAACTGCATGCTGGATTGGAAATGAATCCATTTTGAGAACTTCTCTGTGCCTTTAAAGTTTGTCATTAGAATTTATCAGCCTTGATGTGAAAAATTACCTCACTGTTGTGGTTTTGTAACCTCTGGAGGAATTTATCTGGCCATTAGGAAACGACTTATACTCACTGCAATTTCTTTAGAGCAAGAGAAGGACTTTCTCATGTGATTTGACACCATTTGAAACCATTTTGAGAACAGATTAAGTTTTAAACAGAGGAAGAAATACACTGTTGTTTTTCTGCCAATTTTGAGAACTGGTTGTTTTCAAACACTGTCCAGGAGATGTTGATTCTTGATGACAGAACTGGTAATGAATTTCCACTAAACAACAATTGAGGCTAATGCAAGAAGAATGGGTGTAAGGCGGGAGTGTGATTTAAAAGATCTTTATGTTCTAAAAGGCTCTATGGAAAATAACTCACCTTGCCACACTGCCAGTAGGTAGATGCTGCCCTGGAACATCTTTACTCTCTGTTCTGCCTGTTTGACATAATAAACCTAGCAAACTATGAGTCACACTTTACTGAATGAAGGTAAAGCAATTTAATCCATTAATAATGTTTTGTCTTTCCTGCAATGGAATTCACTTTTATAAAGATTTGAAGTCAAAGTTCAGATGATTTTCAGTTGCAAACTTGAACTTTTTTGAATACAAATGCCTCTTCCTTTTATTCTTTGCTGAATGCATCGATGTGACGTTGTATAATTGGCACCGAGGTCATTATCATACCATAAATTATGCATGAGCCAGTTTTATTCATGCTATTGTAAATGCGTCCCAGCAATGTTAAATTGGGGGTTGTGACATATTGGCCTTGATAAATGGGAGATGTTATTCTGGAGATGTTTTCATCTGCTTTTCCCGAAACTCTTCAATTCCTCCCTTTACAGAGACAGATGACTATGCAGAGATTATAGATGAAGAAGATACTTATACAATGCCATCAAGTAAGTATGGTGCTTCCCTTGGGAACTTCCCTGTCCAAAAGCTTCTTTGGTTTAGCAGGGACTGATTCTTACATTTCAGCCTGAAGTAAATATGTGCGTAAAGAAAATATTCCTTATGATGTTTTGAAAGCCAGTTTGATACCAGTGATTTTCAAGTTCAGGTTTTGAAGCAAATAAAACCAAATTCTGTTGTGCTGCTGTCGGTAACTTCACAGTGAAATTCCTTTTATGTCTCAAAATGTAGATTTTTTTGATTGTGATGATGAACACCGCTTAAAAAAAGAATGGATGAGATTTCTGTGAGAAGAGCAAACAATTCGGAAAGCTTCTGTGTGTTGCTGTCTAAGCATATCTCCCCCTTGCTCTGTGACAGACTTGCTGCTCTTGAATTCCGTGGTAGAGGAAAGTCAACTGTACCACGTGTTAAAGATGAAAGACTTTAGGAAGAAAAGCAACAATTCAAAGTTTTTCTGAGTCTTCATCTTTGAAATAAAGAAAATGAGGCTTCAGCCACCACAAGGACTTTGTCTTGTGGTGTGTTTGAATTACATCAAGTTAAACTGTCACGGCCAACTCATTTAATGTAGTATTCTGGTTTCAAAGTTGTGTCTGTGAAATTGCAGCTACATTTTGGCAACCAAGGATTGCTCTAGAAGTAGACAATCCCTTGATACACAGACCCTCAGAAACATTGGGTTTGGTTAGTTAAGAGGGGAGGATGGTGCTTAAACTGGTACCATGTTCTGATGAAGAACCAATAATGTGTGTGGGGATTTCTAGAGTGTACCATGTGGCAGGAATGTTTCATGAGCACTTCAGTGTTTGCAAGCATAGTTTCCACTACTGTGGAAAATATTTGAAAAGCAAGAATATATGTTTTGAAAAACATATATATATTGGAACATAAATATTTGAAAAGCAAGGATGTATGTTTTCCAGAAATAAACACTGTGTTTCGAATGTCTTGCAGTAAGTCACTACATGATTCTACTGAAATAATTGCAGGATCAAAAAGTACTGTAATAAATGATATCCTTTATTTTTTGTTAACATTTTAACTTTGTGTGGGCTTGGGGTTTTTTTCCTAATCTTTTAATTTGAATCCTCATGGAAGTAATTACTTGTGGGCCCAGCCCTGGATGATGCTGGACACTTAAGTATGCCTTCAATTCAGAACCCGTGAGATGGGCTGTTGGAGTGAAATTCGTTAAGTGCTTTGCTGGATTGAAGTGGGCTCAAGTGTTCAGCTCTCAAAGGACTGAGTCAGTTAAAGATCACAAGAACAGACCTGTGACTTCTGCTAATGTAAACTTAAAATTGCATCAGTATATTTCTTCATTTAAAACTATAATGTTAAGAAATGTTTGTCCTTGTCTTAAGAAGCTCTATCTAAGTAAGCATTTGATTTTTCTCTTAATTGCACTGCAGAAAGCTATGGAATAGATGAAGGTAACAGGAGACCCTTTACCCATCCCTGTATGCTTGCAATTTGGAATGATGTGGAATTTTTAAGTTTACTCTTCACTTTCATTTAATAAACATGATTTATTTCTAGTTAAACCAGTTAGCTTTGGGATTTTAAAGAGGAAAATGCAGTACTTTAAAAAAAATATGAAAAGGGCATTCATTGCTTTGTTACCCAGCTCTAGATGATGTTATTTCTGTAGTGTTAATGAAGTCAAAATAATCAGTCTTGAAGACCTAAGCTGGTTGGTTGTGGTTTTTTTCTCTGACTACTACAAAGAGAGGTGAAAACATATCCTGTATGTGCTTTTCTGCCAGTCCTGAACTAGTTTTCCATGTCTGCTAGAAGTGAAATTGCAACTGAAGTAATTCAATTGCAATTGATTAAATGTTTCGCTGAAGTACTGAGCCATATTTATCAGTAATGTTCTCAGTCTGTTAAACCACAAAGTTAACAAAATTGCTTAAATCCACCAAACACATCAATTTTACTTCAATTACACACTGATAGCGGTGTAATGCACTCAAAATTCTGCTCTTTCATTTGATCTTTATTTGCCATGCTCTTGTTTCTCTGTTTTTTCTTGCAGTTACCTCTTTAAAAATTCTCTGGGCTCATTTGATGGTTCCAAGAGCTAAAATACCACATAGTGGAGTTCTCTTAAACATCTCAAGCCATGTGTGCTAAGGCTGTATTTAATATCATTGCTTTTGCCCTAGGCTGTCCTCTTTGTCTTTTACTAGCTATAATTAAGAAGGCTTCAATTACCTCTATTGCATTGAAATAAATAATGCATAGCAGTTCATTTAGCAAATTAGATTTCACAATTCATGCCTCATTGCTTTGGTTCAAACATTGGTTTAAGAGGTTTCCACTGTGTATACAGCATTCGTATAGGTTGGTGTGCAGCAACTGTTAATCTTAGTAATTCATACGTGAGACGTTGGAGTGACTGACTTTGAGTTTTGTATCTTGTGGATTATTTCTTTGCCCTTCATCAGAAATTTAATATTTGAAGTGCATTATATTCTTATAGCCAGAGATTATGAAATTCAAAGGGAGAGAATTGAGCTGGGGCGCTGCATTGGCGAAGGACAGTTTGGAGATGTACACCAAGGAGTTTACATGAGTCCGGTAAGCCTACCTTCTGAAATAAAGATAAACCACTATAAAACCTTTCTAGTTAAAAAATAACATAAAAAATAAATGTATTCCTTAGATGCCTTGGTTTGAGTCTTCCAAAACAAATAAAAACTGATTCTGTCATTTATTCTTCAGAATAATCAGCATGTAGAGAATATTTCCCATGTTTCAGATAAGTAGAAAACTAGCTCCAGAGTAGTTTCTCTGCTCCTATGTTCCCATTTTTTATAGATAGGTAAAAGAATCACAAGAGCCAAGTAAATTATTCAGGACTGTATCAAAGTCATTGGCTGAATCGGAATTGGAAGTCATTCATTTTAACCCTAAGCTTACACTCTCATCTTCATTTTGAGTGTGTCTAAGCATGTGTCCCTTTGACCATAATCCTGTATTGACCATTCAGTGCTTTAGAATCTTTTCTGAAGTTTAAAATAGTATTTATGGGTGTTGAGCCTGATTTAGGTTTCAGTTTGGCATTTGGTCCTGAATCATAGAATCTCAGGTTGGAAGGGACCTTAAGGATCATCTGGGCCAACCTCTCTAGGCAAAGCATGACCCAGACTAGGGTGTCCCACCGCCCTGTGCAGCTGAATCTTAAAAGTGTCCGGTGTTGGGGAGTCCACCACTTCCCTGGGGAGATTATTCCAAGGGCTGATTGTTCTCATTGGGAAAAATTTTCCCTGTGTCCAGTCAGAATCTCCTCAGGAGTAACTTGTGTCCATCACCCCATGTCTTTTCCATGTGACTCCTTGTAAAAAGGGAGTCTCCATCTTCTTTGTAGCCATCCTTTAAATACTAGAACATAGTGATAAGGTCTCCCCTGAGCCTTATTTTCTCTGCTGAACAAGCCCAGCTTTCTCAGCCTTTCCTCACATGGCTGCCTAGCCCTTGGATCATCTCTGTGGCCCTTCTCTGGACTCTCTCCAACCTGTCCACATCTTTTTCCTATAGCGGGACCCAAAACTGACACAGTATTCCAGGTGGGCCTGACAAGTGCTGAGTGGGATAATGGCATCTTAATTTCTGCTGGTGATGCCCTTGTTGATTTAACCCAGCATCCTATTGGGATGAAATACAGAGAAGGAATTTTACTCTGTTAATGCTGGAAGAGCAGTAGCACACCACAGAGAGACAATAACATTAAACGAATGTGTCTATTTCTCCAATGACCATCTCACTGTATCACTCACAAAGAACCTTGTATGTTAATAAAGTTACTACTTTGTCCTGAAAGAAAAGATACAAAATACTTGAACCCTGATCCAGCAAAACCCCAACACACAAAGAGTCACCTCAGTGAAACCAGTGAGGTTGGTGGGACTTGGTAATTTAGGTTGGTGCATATGAGCTTTTCTAGATAATGAATGTTTAAATGGATGAAAAAAGAAGTTTGTGGCAAAAAAGCGAGAGAAAGCTGGAAAATTATTTAATGTCAACTATTTTCAAGCTTATAATCAACTAATTCTGCAAGTGTAAAATGAAGATCTGTTTTTCATTTGAAGAAATGGTCTCAATTTTGGATAGATGCTAATTCTAGTTCTAACCAATCTAACTAAATCTAGTTCTAACTTCAGAAACAGTACTTCCCTGAAGCAGCTGCTTAGCATCCTGGGCTCGGTGGGTTAAATAAATGAATCTTTAATGCAATATTTATATAAATAAGGAAGCTTTCAAACTGTAATTTCTTAGCTGAAGATATTTTCATTAATAGTAATTTTCTCTAAAGCAGCTTTGCTAGAATTTTAAAGGACTTGGCTTTTGGTGGGCTGTATGTTGTGGGTTCTATTTCAGATGTTTCTCAATCATGTCTTTCAGGAGAATCCAGCTATGGCCGTTGCAATCAAAACGTGTAAAAACTGCACCTCAGACAGCGTTAGAGAAAAATTCTTACAAGAAGCCTGTGAGTATTGAAATACTTCTTCTGGGGTAGCTTCTGGAACTGGCCCTTGCAAAGACCACGGCTGTCTCTGCCAGAAACTTCTGATACTCATATAAATCTTTTATTAACACATAGCATGACCTTTTCCTCTCCTGCAGTATGTGCAGTACAGCCTTGCTTTGCCTGTGTATTCAGTTATATGCGGGTTCTTTGATTTTCTGATTTGAACAATGGTGTTTAACTCCTGTAAGGCTTCAGAACCAGATGAGAGATCTGATCTTCCATTTTCTTCTTCCTCCTTAATGAATTCACATAGCGCTTTTTCCACTGTATTACTTCCAAAGGTCAGGTGGTTGTCTTTGCTAACAAAGTTCCTAAAAATGTTATGTTTGAGAGTTTGAAAGCGCCTTGAAAATTCAGAATTAAAAATTCTGATAGAATAAACCCATTTTGTAAATAATTGCCCACAAATACTGCATTCCCCAAATGGTAGATGTCATACCATGGGGGGAGGCTTTTTGTGGCAAACAGAAAACTTCTGTAAGAATGTTGTAGTTACTGTTTTCTCTACTGTTTGGTTTTGTAAGCAAATTAAGATACGAATTCAAGTCTTAATTCTTGCCTATTATCCTCTGCTATTGTGTGTCTATAAACCCCATAAAGCTATTGTATTACATCCATAAATTATTTGATTATGGCTAGATATTACGATATACTTTAATTTGCTATTCCTTTGTTCCAGGATGTTTTCCTAGTTGTTCAGAAAATCTGTGTTCCTACCTAATGGCTTCTTATTTTTGGATGTCAAGTTTTTCTTTAAATTACTATAATTTTTCCCATTACATTTCTAGCTGTTGGGAAAGTAAATACCATTGCTTATAGTAATAACTCAGCAGTCAAAGGTAGGCTGCTGTCTCTTCACAATGTAGAAAATAATTGCTTATTGAACGCTCCTTATTATGCTTTGAGCTTGACAGATTAGGAAATGGCAACGTAGCAGACAGATAAATAGTGCTTTTCAATTCTGATTAAACAGTTTTGCTGTTTCTTCTTTCTGCTTTTAATTCTAATTCCCATCTGTTACCTTCCTCTCGTTTGTGTTCATACTGCAACCGCTCAAAAAGACACTGCCTCCTCGTTTTTAAGAGCCCTCTTCAAAAGGCACAAATCGCATATCTGGAGAGGCACAGTTGGTTATTTCACTGAATTAAGCCCTTTATTTCCTAGTATTTTAATGATAGGCATACTAAAATATTTTGGGGTTTTAGTTGTTTGCTTGTGGTGGAGTTTGCAATGCTGAAAAGATTTAGTATTGATTCTTGCAAGGAGGAATACCTCAGAAGAAAAAGTAGATGAAAGAAAGCGTTTTTACATGCATTACCTGTCTTTTCATTCCTCTCTGCTTTTGTGCAGCAGTGTATGACTGTTAATGCATTTGTATATGCTAAAATACAATCCAGCTGGTTTGAGGAGATCTTCATTGATCTTCACTGGCTTTTTTAGTAAACTGCTCCTTTCTACATGTAGTTCATTCCTCTTTCCTCTAGAAACTCATGGCAAAAAGATACAATTACTACCTTTGTGAATTTGTGAGTTTGTTTGCTAACATTGATTGAATTCATTTCTGGGAAGTACTTTGCAGCAATGGAGTATTTTATGTTTAAAACTGGTAAGACAATATATTTAAAACTATTTGTGTTATTTGGCTTTCCATTGCTTCGATAGTTAAAACTGTATTTCTGCTTCATTTTTATATCAATGAAGCAACATTTCCATGTTATAAAATATTATAAAGTGCATTGAATATAGCACAAAAGAATCCTAAAACTGAATAATTAGAGTTCATTTGGGATATACACTTTACTTACTGAGCTTTTAATACTAATATTGGGTTCAGATAAACTAGTTCAGCAATAGATACTTTTCCAAGGTGTCAGAAACAGCTTCCCTCTCTGAAACTCTCTTTACTTCAAAGGAGAAGAGGGGAATTGAATGATTTAGGAATCTAGCTTCCATTCTGTGTAGTATTTCAGCAGTTGTTATTGCCTATTTGACATTTCACATTGTTTATTCCTTTATATTAATGCATTAAGCTATGCTGTTGATAGGGATGTTTGTTTTATTGTGTTTTCTTCTCTATTATTCATAACCCATCAATATTTTAAAGAATGTGTTAAATTTGCCCATGTAAGTTTCTTTGCACTTATAAAATTCTTATAACATTAGGTCTTATAAACAGCAGTGACCAAGGATTTTTCTTGGGATCTGTGGTGTCACAAGATGTGTTTGGTTATCCAGCTGCTGTGTACCAGTGTACAGAAGTAGAACTCAAAGCTCATCGGAGCAAGAATCCAGAAACACCTGCTGCTTTTAGCATATGGTTAATTAAAAGCCAAAAGATTTTCTATTCTTGCCTAATTTTAGGTCAACTGAAGCAGACTTTCCAGTTATGTTATTTCTGTTGATACTATGAGCTGTAAATGTAACGGAGGTACTACTTCAAGATTGAATTAAGAATGTTTACCAAGGACATAAGGAAGAAATTCTTTACAATGAGGGCAGTAAAATACTGGCACAGGTTGCCCAGAGAGGTGATGGATGCCCCATCCCTGGAGACATTCAAGGCCAGGCTGGATGTGGATCTGGGCAACCTGATCTAGTTGAAGATGTCCCTGCTCATTTTGGGGGGGGGGGGGTTGGTCTAGATGAGCTTTGAAGGTCCCTTCCAACCCAAACTATTCCGTGATGCTATTGTATGATTCAGTAGAAAGGCACAGGTTAATTGATCATGCACTGGATTCGTAGCAGGGTAGAAGAGCCAGAGCCTGGCTTGGCTTGCACCTTACACAGCAGGCGAACAGTACTGCTAAAGCAAGCAGTGTTTCCTACTGCCCACAGACCAGACGTTATTGCTTGCAGCAGTTGTTTTGCAGAGCTGTGATTGGATTTTCTGGTGATAGACGAAATGCTTCTTAACTGATTAGTTTTATTTAAGAAAAAAAATAAAAGTTTTTATATAACACAGCAGCTTGTTTCCTTTCCCTTTAGTAACAATGCGTCAGTTCGATCATCCTCACATTGTGAAGCTCATTGGAGTTATTACAGAAAACCCAGTTTGGATAATCATGGAGCTCTGTACACTTGGAGAGGTACGAAAAGTCCTTGTGCAACTTTGGTTTGCTTTTAGCTCACAGATGCTTTTACCAAAGACTGAGAGAGTCACTTCACGGCACTAACACAGAGGCAGTCTCCTCAAACATGATATCATACTTGTTTGTAGAATTACAGACTCAGAAACAGGAGTGGCAGGGTTTGACCTAACTCCTCCACTGAGCGAACTGTATCAGCTCATACCAAAGTGATTTAGTCATGGTTTTCAGAGAATTCAATTGCCGTTCCAGAGTGAGAGCATGACCTGTGTCAAGATGATGATAATGCAATATCGTTTAAACAGCATTTTCAAACATACCTTCTAGAAGTGAAATTGTGCTACATCCTTTATTCTTCCTGAGTAATAATGCTTGTTCTTTTGGAACACTGAATTTCTTGTGGGGTTTTTTTCTGTCTCTGCAACAGAGGCCTGAGACAAGATAGTGATAGGGCAAGGGGCGATGGGTTTAAACTGAAACAGAGGAAGTTCAGGTTAGATATAAAGGAAGAAGTTCTATATTGTGAGGGTGCTGAGGCACTGGAACAGGCTGCCCAAAGAAGTGGTGAATGCCCCATCTCTGGCAGTGTTCAAGGCCAGGTTGGGCAGAGCCTTGGGCGACATGGTCTAGTGTGAGGTGTCCCTGCCCATGGCAGGAGGTTGGAACTGGATGATCTTAAGGTCCTTTCCAATCCAAACTGTTCTATGATTATTATGTCTTTTGGATGAATGGTTTAAACAAAGCCGGATCTCAGTTTTGATATTTGTTTTGCTTTCTTAGAGCCACATGTTTCTGAAAACACGAGCTGACGTGACATTTCATACTGCATTGTACATTAGTCATTGCAGTTGTCAAACTGCAGTACATTGTCCAAGAAAACGCCAACCTGGGCAGAAAAACCTGTAGTGGAGAAGTCAATTTCTTTCCAGAAATCAGATTTCCTTTCCAGTGCTAAAATCACTTGTCAAAGCCTTGTTTTAATTTACAGACTCTAATGCCACCTTCCATTAGGTCCTAACTGCCTTATACTGGCAATATAGCTTATAAATATTCTGCATTGATAGTGGCTACTCTGAGCTAAATCCAGTTGTTTTAGCAAATTAATGCTACATTAAAATTAATGCTTCCAGAAGAATATTGATTTAATCAGTGTTCAGATTGGCCATGTACTGCTTTGGTCTGAAATCATTGCAGCCAGAAACATGCACAGTTCCCAAGGGAAGAGTGCATAAAAGGTTCAGCAGTGCTTTACTCTGGAAGAGCAGCAGCAGCATTTGCTCTTCAAAAGGAGCCTGAAAGTAACGCACAATGATTTTGTTGTAGTTTGGTTTGGCTAACTGATTTCATGTAGAAGAAACAGCTTGAATTCAACCCAGAGTCAAATTTCTTCATGCCAAAGGATTTTCTTTTCTCATCTAGTCTTAAGGGAAGGCATTGCCATTGATACTCGTGTCAACTTTACAGTTTGAGATATGCCTTGTTCAAATTCGTGGAGTTTTTGTCCTAATTTATTTATGTTTCTTCCTTCTTTGTTCAAAAGTTGAGATCGTTTTTGCAAGTAAGAAAATACAGCTTGGATCTGGCCTCTCTGATACTCTACGCTTACCAGCTTAGCACAGCACTTGCCTACTTAGAGAGCAAAAGATTTGTACATAGGTAAGATTTTATACTTATGTGTATGTGTGTATTTTTATATGTAACTGCTTGGAATTTTAGGGACTGCATGGTGTCCAAGATACAGGATTTTTGGCTGGCAGCATTCTGGCTATCAGATACTCTTGTTCAAGTGAAGACAAACACTTAACAACATGTAGTTAAGATTCTTCGAAGCCTTCCTTTTGTGTTTCTTCTCCTTGACTTACAATGAATATGAAGCAGCAATACTTGGAAACTCCTAAAATCCATTTAACCTGTTTTATGGCAGTCTCCATGTTAGAATGTCGTTCTTTCAGATGCTGCCTCCAAAATCACACCCTTTTCAAGAGTGACACCTGCTGGCCCACTGCTGGAGTGACTCGGAGATGGGGTCGGGTTTTAGTCAGGATAGATTTGAGCTGACTTGTTGCTTTGTGAGTCCGCTGTAATCTTCCCAATACAGAAAAGCAAAAAAAGGAGGCAGCTGGTTTCCTGAGCAAGGAGCAGGGAAAACAAAAATACTCGTTAAATACAAGAACTTGCTTAACTAAAAATTGAACCTAAATTTCCTTCTCGGAATTTTATTCCCTTGAATTTGAACATGAGCTTTCTAGGGAGAAGAGGCTGGCTTTTATGCAGTTAAAAGTTCACAGCACTCCAGTTATCATGTACCATTTCATTTTGAACTTGAGCATTTTATTTGCGTTTAAATACTTACATTCAAATTCTGTAGATGTGTTGTATATATTGTATATACAAACACGTATGTATTAGGTATATATATACACACATAGATACGTATATTAAAACACTGTAAATAACAGACCCTTAGGTTGTTGTAGATACTTGGATTTCAACTGGCTTCTCATGGGTGTGCTCTTCACTGCGTAAAAAACTGGCTGGATGGCTGGACCCAAAGAGTGGTGGTGAATGGAGTTAAATCCAGTTGGTGGCCAGTCACAAGTGGTGTTCCCCAGGGCTCAGAATTGGAGCCAGTTCTGTTTAATGTCTTTATCAATGATCTGGATGAGGGGATCGAGTGCACCCTCAGTCAGTTTGCAGATGACACCAAGTTGGGTGGGAGTGTTGGAACAAGCTGCCCAGGGCAGTGGTGGAGTTATCATCCCTTGAGGTATCAAAAAGATGTGTAGGTGTGGTGCTGAGCGATGTGGTTTCATGGTGGACCTGACAGTGCCAGGTTAACAGTTGGACTCGATGATCTTAAAGATCTTTTCCAACCTAAGCTGTTTATTTTAATTCTAGCAATAAATTTCCAAAGTACAACTTGTTCATGCCATACTGAAATGGGAGAGTAGCACTGCTCAGCTGGCTGTACTTCCTTCACTGCTCAAAGCTAAATCTGTCAAGACTTAGTCAAGCCTGCTGAAATCCACAATTAACAGACACATACAAGGCAGGTTGTCTCACCTGGGAAACCACAAGAGGAAAATGCCTGTCTTTTCATAATCCCTGTGGCATTGCTACAAACTGAGCTTCTTACTAGGAAGCCTCTTACTGCACCAACATCTTGAACCAAGTACTTACCTTTGCAGGGTCAGGAGGCAAATTTTCTTCTGTCCATCAATTCTAATTGCCAAAACTTGTTCTCCTCTGATATTTAAATAGGTGAAGAATAAAACCTTTTCCTCTGATGTGGACACTGATGGTTATAGTTACTACTTACACGGATAAATATACTGCAGCATTTCTACAGGCTTCTCAGGATCAGTAGATAAATACGTCATTGTCTTTGTCTGTACATGCGCGCCCAAACCATGACTAGAAAATAATAAGCTTCTCTCAAAGGAGTTTGATACTTCTGAGTTTTAATATTTAAAATGATATTTCACCACTTTATGTTTTTAAATGGCTAGACATAATGTCTCCTCTGTTTGGCAGGGATATTGCTGCTAGAAATGTGCTGGTGTCTGCCACTGACTGTGTGAAATTAGGGGACTTTGGTTTATCCAGATACATGGAAGACAGTACTTACTATAAAGGTAGGTTGACGCTCTGGACCCTTCTTTTGCAGGCCAGTTAGAACACAGTTGTTTCTCACAATACTGAGTTTGTTGTCAAAAGGAATTAACCAGATTTTCTTGGTCTAACTGTTGTATTTGTATAAAAAGGGAAGCTAGTCAACAATTTAGTAGATGACAGTAAATTTCTAAACACATGCTTAAGAAGAAGAATCGCAAGGTCTGATTAAGTTGCAAAAGCAGGAAATTCATGTGTAGGTAAGAGTCGACTTTTAAGGACAAGCTTACAGAGCTTTCTTCACGATTCTTAGAAGATTATCCTCATTTAAAGCCTATTTGATATGTATATTATGGTGTATATTATGAATCCATGTATTCATAAATCTAATCTTGAATGTATTTCTAGTTTTGGTCATAAAAAATCCTTAATCTGTCCCTTTACAGTTCTTTGTGTATCCTCATTTCATTTGTCTTGTGTCACTGTGAGCTCTGTATTGTTTGAATTGCTGAGAGGGGGAATGCTTTTGACATGATCATTTCTTGTGGTGCTTTTGGAGTTTATTGTTTGGGGCTTTATTAGGAGGTTATGGGTGTATTTTAGGTTTTGTTGGTTCTTCTTTGACATAGACCAAACAACCTGCCCTTTCTTTATGAATCACTTTAAAACACCTATTCCCTCAATGAGATTTTGTGATGGCTTCAGATTTGGTGCCAGTACCTTCTTAACTGCAACAGCTACATCTTGAGATAAGAATTAAGTTAAAACTTGAAGGAGCTCAGTCAGTCTCAATATTTAGGCTACTCTTCTGTCTAGTTTGAGGACTGCCAGCAGAACTGGTCAGACAGTGCAGAATCTGTTGTCCAGAATTTGGCCACTGAAGTGCTTCATTGGAGATGGGATTTGCCTGTGAATTATTGCACTGAGAACAAAAGCTGGTAGAAATAACAGCCTGCCTTGTCTTGCCTTCCCTGCAGCTTCCAAAGGAAAATTACCTATCAAATGGATGGCTCCAGAGTCAATCAACTTCCGACGGTTTACCTCAGCTAGCGATGTGTGGATGTTTGGTAAGTGAACATCAGTGGGGCTTCCTAAGTGTCCTGTTGAAGTTTGGGGTTTCATTTTAACTGCTGTAAATGAATCATTTCCAGATATTTGGCACTGGTTTTACCATACGTTCTGAAAATCCAGTTTCTTCCAGCACATTTTCCATCTCTGTGTTTTTCTTTCCTTTTTCTACTCAGTAAGTTTAAAGTTTCATGTACCTTTTTGCCTCTCGTAAGAAGCTGACAGAAATGAAGGTACAAGGAAATTAGATCATAGTCATAATGGACATGAGTTTCTTACTGTTGTTCTTCCCTCTGATTTCTTTTTGTTACACCAGTGTTCTGTGCTGTTTCTATTTTATATTTTCACTTTTATGGTGATATGCCTTCTCCTTGCTTAATGCATAGATCAGCCTACCTAATAACCTGTTTCCAGATCTGTAATGCTAGATTCCTACTTAATTTGGCCTTCATAGCTCCTACTAGCTTACAAAATAGGACCAGAAGCTGAGTAGAAATAGGGGTAAATGGGAATATCCTGAAGCTTTGATCTTTTTTCCTAAATATGCAAGTTTTTCAATGAATCTGATCACCTGTGCTCAAACTGGTCAAGACTGATGGTCTGGACAGACAGAACAGAGATAGGCTGTGTAAAGGGGCAAATATGATGAGGCTCAAATGAAGAACAGGACAGTCAAGTAAGAGTTCACTGTCTTACAAAGTAAAATTTGAATTCAGTGAAGAATTTTCGGGTTTATTTTAGTTTGAAGAAAACTGTAGTAGAGTCAGAGTTAGAAAAATGAAGCCTGTGGAACATTCTGGCCAGTCCTAAGCTAACAGACCATTTTTCCCTTTGTGCTTTTAGCATAGTTTCAACAGAAACTGTTTTATTACATAGTTCCAGCACACAAAAAAAAAATGGGATCAATGCCAGTGTTAAAACACCCTCAAAGTGAAAATAGGTTCTACGTGTCGAAACAAGCCAGTTGGAACTAGTCAAAGGGAAAAGCAAACACAGCTCATACCACCTCATAAAAAAGTAGATTTGAATATGAGCAACCCTTCTGATTTACAATAGGTAAAAGGTAGTTAAATGTGAAGCCAGGCTGCTGTGAGCCAGCTGTGGGTCATGCTTCCTCATAAATAGTTGAGGTTGATGCTGCGGGTGTAATCCCACTGCACATTGCTCCTCTGCCGCCAACCGGTAAGTCAAAACTGATTCCCCAGTTACATGTCTCGGAAGAAATCCCATCGTCAGGCTGTACAAAACTGGGGTTTGTGTCTTTTTTCAACAGGTTTTGTCGTTTGCTCACGCTGGGGGAAATGTTTTTTGTTGTGTTTCTCAGGTGTGTGTATGTGGGAGATCCTAATGCATGGGGTAAAGCCCTTCCAGGGAGTGAAGAACAATGATGTGATTGGGCGAATTGAGAACGGTGAGCGGCTCCCAATGCCTCCAAACTGCCCTCCTACCCTCTACAGCCTTATGACCAAGTGCTGGGCATACGACCCTAGTAGACGACCCAGGTTTACTGAACTTAAAGCACAACTCAGGTAGGGTTATACTTCTGAAAGGTCCTTTCCTTATTCAGAAATATTTCTTTTTTCGCTGTATCTTCTGTTATTTTCTTCCTATGGGAAATGCAAGGCATAAAATACTGAGTTTTATCTTCAGAAGGCCAGGTTGTTGCTAGTCTTTTGGAAATCTAGACCTTATCTGTTGGGGAAAATTAGGTTAGGCAATAAATTCAAATAACTGGAAATAGGAATCACCTTTCTATCCCAAGAAAAATCCAGATTCTTCTAGCAGTTTGCTTATAATGTTAGCTACAATCCTTGGGGAAGGGGGTAGAAAGGGTTCGGAGTCATTCCCTACCTCATCAAACATGCAGGGGACAATTTTGGGGTAGAAATATACTCCTTCTTAAATAAATGAACCATCAAGTGAGTGCTGTTGAAAGTGACTTTACTAACATGTGTAACACACTAGTTGCCCTGTGGCAACTGTGTCTGCGCAATTGTGGAGCCTGCAATAAACGCATCATCATTAACTAGGAATTCTTTTGTCCTTAGTGAACCAGGATATAGACTATGTTTGTCTTGGAATAAATGTGAGCACACACGTTTGAGACCAGTCTAAATTCACACCCTGGTTTGTTCTGCAATAATTTATTGCAGTCTCTATATCTCCATTTCAGCAGGCACAGAATGGGAGTGATATTTGAACTTTGAAACATTACTGAGATACTGTGCGGACACAATTGATACTTGTGACCATTTTGGGTATTTTAGGAGTGCTCAGTGTCTACTTTGCCTAAGTCAATATAAGCTTCAAACAATATGTAGGTGTTGTATACTTGTTGTAATACTTGGATTTGTTGCAATTCATTGCCAAATTCTTCAGGTCTATCTTACGTCTTGTGTCAAAGTTGTGCTTTGTGGCATGTTTTGTTTTTGTAATATCATTTTGGGCTGTCGCTGGATGTTCATGGTACAAGATAATCCATAGGTGGTTAAAATAAGGGACAATTTTCATACAGAATTGCTGTATGGATAGCTTGGCTACCTTTCATTTGTTTCCTATTTCTTCAAGTTTCATACGGTTCCACCATCTGTTACTCTGAGAGCTCCTGTGTAGACTAATAAATTACATAGCTAGAGGAAGACGTAGCTCTTCTCACAAATAACTTATCATCCTGTTGACTGTGTGGAGTTAACCACAAAGGAAGGAATGGCAGGGCTGGGTAGGGAATGCGAGGAAAAGATATGACACAGTTGTGTGATTTGGGTCATAGGTGGAAATTGGCATTTCACTTGGGGTTTTTTTTGGCTCTGGAAGAATAGGAGTCTTTATTTGCAGTCAGATTGTACTGATAATTTGCAACTGGGTGGCACAGAGGAGAATGAAGCCTATAAATGTGATTAGGAAAATGCTGTGTAAACCCAGGCAGGGAGAGCATCTCACCAGCGAGGGAAGAGGGATGAGTAAATCCAGAGTAAAAGTAACTGTGTTGGGGGGTGAAATAAATGTAGGCTGTACTTAGAGCAAAGGCAGCAACGCTTAGAGGGGGAAAGGGAAGAAAAAGGTGAATTATGTTGGAAAGGTATAACCAGATAAACTGGATAGATCAGTGCCCAAGAGCCTGGCTGTCCTCAGAAACACACAGCCCAAGGGCGAGAACCAGCAGTCAGGACATGCAGCAAGGCACACTGTCACTGGTTACAAACTCAGATGTTTCCCAGTATGTGTGTGGGTAAGCTCAGACAGGTCACCCAGAAAGACTCTGGAATTTCCATGCTGGCAGGCTTTCAAATCTTGGCTGGAAAAGGCTCTGAGCAACCGGATCAGGAGATTGGACTGGAGACCTCCAGGAATCCCTTCCAACCTAAACTGTGCTCTGATTCCAGATGAAAAATGCACCAGGGCCATGGGGATTTTGCTTCTCTAGTCATGCTAGGAGCTTTGAAGCATTGTTTGGAGGATAACCTGTCTCCTGGGGCCACAGCAACCCTAAAATCCAGTTTTTACTCTCTTCTCACCAAAGCAGAGTTTTCTGCCACTCCAAACTGGTGACATTTCTATCCTGGAAGCTAGGCATCAGGGTTGTCCTTAGGGCTTCTTTGCTCTGCTCACAGACAGTCAGCCTCTGGTTGGAAAGGTTGCCAATTCCCTTATGATGAGGCAATCTCAGGCAGCTAAGAAAGATTGTGTTTCAAAACTCCAATTCCCATGAACTTGCAAAAACAAGTCATTTCCCTGGTGGCCTTGTCTGTGTGATGTTGCTGCTGCTGCTCCTTCTGGATCCTATCCAGGGCAGTCTTTTCAAGCTGAGAGCAGACTAGTTGTTTGCTTGAAGCCAGTGATACAGCACCTCTGTTTTAATGAGGAGAAGTCCATGGCTTTGGGAAAAAACTTCTTTTCTGCGTCTGCAATAGCACTGATGCGAGCGTAAGCGTTTCATGTGCTCTCTGTTTGTTATTTGTTGCTTTTCCTCTTCCATAGGAACATCTGCTTTGCACAAACTTTCTTTGCAGCTGATTGTGCAATGCCAAGATGCTGATTTCTGTAAAATTTATGTAGTGTTATCAGGGTAGTAATAAGCCCTGATAGCTTACAGCATTTGATCTGTCCAAAGTGGAAAGGGGTGAATCTTCACAGCAAACACAGAAACAAATGGGTGGATTGTGGATTTACAAAATTGATTCCTCCTCTCGTCCTAGGACCCTCCTTCTTTTTTTGAGGGGGTAAAAGGACGATTAAGTGAGGTGGTACCATGCTGCTCCTGTGATTCTGTCACTGACTGGGCCAGAGTTAGAAGCTGGGGTATTTTAATCAGGAAGCATGTGTTGCCTTGATTTTGTGTAGAAGAGATTTTTAGTCTTGCACTACGTGGTAAATAATATAAAAGACCCTTTGCAAAGTGTTGAGTGTACCCAAGTCATGCAATATCTCTTTTACAGCATTCACCTTCAGAATAACTCCTAGGCACTTACTGTGACTGTACACTTACTATACTATAACCATACACTTACTATACTGTAATCATACTATAACCATACACTTTCCATACCTCCATTATTAAATACATAAATACATATAAATACATTAAATTTCCATACATACGTTATTAAATGTAATATATTCTTTGCTACATTCAGTATGCTGCAAGTGTACTAAGGCAGCACCAGTGTACTCACAGGCTTCCTTACAAGTCAGCTCCCAGGTCTGTGCTTGTTTTGTGGTGCCCTGAATGTCCCTTTTGTTTGTAATTCTGTTAAAACTGGGGGGGGTTTTGCACTGGAGATTAAGTTGGATTTGTATTTGAGCTTTCAAATTAATGTAATTGCATGACATTTTCACAGCATCATTGAATGAAGTTTGTACAAGGTACCTATCACTAACCCTTCTCCCTAAAAATAGCAAATGAAGCTGCAGTTGTATCATTGCTGTGCTGAGACTGTTGCACTGGCAGTCTCTTGGTCACTGAAGAAGCAGCACAGGTTTGAACAAGAGCATCCCAGTGCTGCAGGTCACATTAAATGCAGCTCTAAAAAGAATGAAAAGGGGAAAAAAAGGGCGAAAAAACACCAATTCGTATTTTTAAAGTCTGTTTTCATGACAACAGTGAGATAATTAACTGAGAAGAACTGGACTTGAGCCTTTGTGTGGCTGCATTTGATGTAAGTCCTGAAACATTCTTATAAATAAAAGAAAAGTGATTAGAGTGAGGGCAGTTTGAGTCCTCTCCTTGCATGGCATCCTGTCAAAAAGATACTATAACACATACTTGAACTATGTGTTGGATGCTGCAAAATGCTTCATTACCCTTTTGCTCTTTGACTGTGACCATTAGGAATAATCCCTAATCCCTATGAAAGTGCTTTTAAATTGGAGCAGTCCTCACAAATATGTTCCTCTGCATCCAGCTTCGCATTTCTGATGGCTGGAGACCACAGAGAGAAGAGAATGAGCTGCTTGTTCAGGGTCAGTGCTTCCTGTAGGTTCCTGCACCACCCCAGCAGCAAACACTGGTCTTGCTGTGCCTTTTCAAATGTAAGGATGCATTTTAGTATTTCAGCTGTTCCTGAAGCTCCCAGTAAGTGTTTCCTTCTGAATGACAATTTCAGGAAAAAGATTCTATGTAAATTAAATAAGTTTATCAATTACACAAACTTCTAATAGCTGAGATTTTTCATCAGACTTAACCTAGCCACGACGATCAGTTAAGTTTGTTCTGCCTCAGGATTTACTAGAGACATTGTATGAATAGAATCTCTGCTTGCTCCTCTTTGCTGCTAAAAATATGTTCAGTTTGGGAAAATATGCCTAGATCTGACTTCCCTGACCTTCTGCAAATTCTAATAAACTGTTCAGAGTACTTGGAGCAGCTGCACTGAGAAAAGGTCAGAAATATCTCTTGGCACGCTTTTCCTGCCTCTATGGATTGGTCGTCCCTTTGGAAAAACAAAGACGTTTCTGTGAGTCATTTATATTCTTTGTGTTTTTTCAAGTAATGCTTCTCTGAGGCATTTCTATTTTATATCCTTGTCAGCAGTACTCAAGGGCATCCAAGTACAAATTTGGCTGCAGCTGATCAGCCTTTGACCAGGCTCCTTGTTGGGGAAAGGACCTCCTGGTGGCACGGGCAGGGTGGGATGAATTCCAGTTGTAAGGCAAAAAGCTGAGCCTGTGGTGAAAAAGAAGTCATTTCAGTGGAAATTTGTTATTTCTAGTGATGTGGTTTAAGTTAATGGTATTATATTGAATACCTTGACACCAAGGGTAAAACAGCTTCAATAGCAAGACAGATGGCATATTAGGATTTCATTCTTTTATGGAAAACCAGGACTGTGCTGTGGCCAGTTAGACCCGTGGCCCCAAATTGTCAATAAGCCATCTCTAAATATAGTCGGCTGCTTTTAGCTGAATCCTGTTCCCCTTTTTTGCTCAGATGAGAGCAACTGCTGTATCAACAGCTTTGTTAGAAATCTGGATTTTATTCATGCGATGGCTGGATGGAGATTTTTGTGTCGTTTTGTTGTGGGTTTCTTTAAATCTTGTGGTATTTCTTGAAAGATCATAATCATGGTTCATGGCTATGGATGCACGTTGGCTGATTTCTCATGCTACATAAAAATGTATGCTGCATAGCTGAAGTGTGACCTAGCTTTAAAGCACTGGGTTTTTGCTAGTTCTTCATGGGTCCAAGTAGGAAATGCTGCATTTTCCTTATTCTGGAGGAAGAGAGAGGTAAAATAGAAAGATCTTCTCTTTTAGTTCCCTCCCTTGGGCTGTAGCTTTGTTTCCTTGGTAGTTACATCAAGATGACTCTTGCAAATAGCTTGTCTGATTTTGTTTTGGTTTCACATTCTTGTGTTTCTTTAGCAATGATGGATTGAAGTTGCAGCAATACTTATAAACTTGCTTCAGCTGCAATGAGACGAGATGACTTCTCTGCTTTTCAGAAGTGGCATAGATACTTTGGTGTTTTGGCTGAGTAAGGGAAAGCAAAGTTCCTGTCTCCAACCAAGCAGGAATTTATTCTTGAAACAAGCAGTAAAGTTCCAAGATTAGAATAGATTGCTGTAGTTGATCTCATCCCCCTGCATGAGTAATTCTGGGTGGTTATTTAGCAGACTGAGCAGGAGATTATAAACTCAGAACCTAGCTTTGTTTCTGCAAACTCTGGAGTGATAAAGAAGCTGGAATAGCTCCTTCATGGGATTATCATTACACTGGGGATAGCGATGTGGAAATAATCCTCCCTGCTCCCATCTCCAGACTATCCCTGTAGCGTGCAGCTCCAGCGGATTTGCAGCTCCCTCTTTTCAAAGCTTCATTCTGAGTAGTTTTCAAATGGCAAATATCCAACATTAATAATCCACATAGCAGAGCTGGGAGGAGGCTGGCTGTGGGGGCAGCTGTATCACGTTGAACTTCAAACAGTCTTTTTAATAGTCAGAACAGTGGTAAGTAGCAAACTAGTTTTACTACTGTCTTGTACTTTGTTGAAAATGTAGCCTTTTGACCTGAATGTTTAGAAGCTGAATGAATACTGTCAGATATTTCTGTTTTGCTAAATGAGTGTGCTGAATGTGTTCCTGGTTAGGTTAAAATGTAAGAGCTGAGGACATCGTATTTAAAATGGGGGGATTTTGACTGCTTTGTTTAAAAAAGAACAAAAATCCCAAAGCTCTGTCGAGTTTCAGTAAAGAACATTTTCAGTTTTGAACCTTTGCAGCAATTCAGTAGAACATTTTTCCATGTAAAATAACTTTTCATGCAAGTAAGCGCTCGATTTACTGTCTTTGAGGGTTTCTCTCTGTAATTACACATCAAAAGAACTGTTAACATGCAAGAAGAATTCTGTGCAAGATCAACCACAGCTTTCTAAAACCTCGGTGCTGCTTCTCTTGTTGAAAGCACGCTGGTAATCCTACCCAAGTATTTCTTCCTGATACTGGTTTTCAAAAACCTAACCAATATAAGTAAAGAAGTTTGTGTTTCAGTGCTCAATCGCTTTGTTGGATGGTGTTCATCAGCCTGAAAAATGTGAGAGCTCTGGGGAGAGGTTTGTTAGCCACGGAACTGGAGTTTTACTTAAATGTAATACGTTTTTCTTAGTACAATACTGGAGGAAGAGAAGCTGCAGCAAGAAGAACGAATGAGAATGGAATCCAGGCGACAAGTCACAGTATCCTGGGACTCAGGAGGATCAGATGAAGCTCCTCCCAAGGTAGCTAAGATTGCAAATTATGTGTGTGTTCCTTCAAAGCTTCCTTTGACGGGTTCATTCGAACAATGGCAAATTTTGTCATCATCTGCTAATACTTGCCTGAAATGACCCAGCTCTACTCGGAACCGTTACTAGAACTGATCCATGCTATAATATCATATTATGTGATAATATTGTTTTATCATATAATTTCTGTTTCTCGTAGTTTAACTTGTAGAAGATTCCCATAGTTGCCACAAAATTGTTTCCTGGCGTTTTTCTTCCTTTCTTCATTCTTGTAGCACTCGTGAAACATTAGCAGTGAGTTCTCAGACCAGCGTGAAGTTTATTTATAACACATCAGTGAGAGGATAGCAATGAACTAACTTCATTTTCCTTATTCCGGACAGAAAATTAGGGGGTTGCTTCCAAGGACCTTCTGTGGTTTAGTTTCCACTTAATTTTGCTTCATTACATGTCTGTCCTGTTTGTGTGTCGCTGATGTGTTCTGCAGCTGTGGTAGTCCAACCTCACCAGTTGCTGAGCACTCTCCTCTCTCAGGAGCTTGTCTGCTTCTCATCTGAGTTATTTAGCAATTTAAAGGATCAAGCCTGTGTTTTGAAGCATTTCGTTTTATTCAGTCACTACTGTAATATGGAATATTACCTGCATCTTGGTCACCAATAATGGTTTCAGTGGTACTCGTGTGGCATCTGCTGCTGCATTCATCCCCAGCCATCATAGGAAGGCAACTTCTTTTGTCTTGTTTCCCCACCCCAGGTTCTTGCCTGATAGATTTCTGAGCTTGGTTCTGTATTTTGATAGCTTTTGGCAACCAAGAAATACGGGCAGTGGAATTGTTGCTTTCGTTTCAGAGTTAACAGCAGCAAACAATCCATCAACCTCTTTATTCATTTGGGATCAACCAGCAGGATTTGCTGTGTATATAAATGGATAATGTTCCCAGTTAGAGAAGCAGATAAACTGCATAAACTGAGACAATATGTTACTTAATTATTACAACCTTACTTGAAGCCTGTATTTTCTCTTGAAGCTTCAGGGCTAATCCAGACAGAATAAGCACTTTTTACTAATGTAATATATGAGTTACACCGTATTAGAAATGATCATCATTAGAGCTTTTGGTGTGATGTGTAAACTGAAACATTTGACAGTGTATGAAGATGTGTTAAGATTGAAATTAATTCTACCCCTGCATATCTTCTTGAGGGGGTCAATATGTCCTCACTGTCTAGCAATGCAGTTGTTGGTTAGTTTCTTATACAGTATTTTTGTGTAAAATATGGATCATAGAACGATTTGGGCTGGAAGGGACCTTAAAGCTCATCCAGTTCCAACCTCCTGGCACAGGCAGGGACACCTTTCACTAGAGCAGGTTGCTCGAAGCCCTGTCCAACCTGGATGTGCTTACTAATGACATTTGAACAAGCTGAATTTCACAGATAGGGGATTTTAAGTATCTATCTTTTAAGTTATTATCTAATTTTCTGATGGTGACAACTGATTTTTCAATTCCAACAATTCATTATAAAAGTTTGAGGTCATAATAGATCTTAAACTGCAGTTTATTTACAGCCTTAAACTCCTACACATTCTCAAATAGTGCACAGATACCACGATTTGTACTATGAAATTGCCAGTATTCACAGTGATTTCTATTAGAAACCTAAGACAGAAAAAGCCTAGTACAGAATGATGACATTTTTCATGAAGTGATGATAAAATCCTGCAATCTCAGAGCAATGTGTTGGTCACCAGAAGGACTGAAGGAGCCGATTCGCAGAATGATGTGCTTTGGAGGTTGTTTTTCCCTCTTTGGTTGATTTTTCTCCTGCTGTAACACCCAGCAGTGCTGTTCCTCAGGAAAAAACGCACATATATATATACACGCACACCCCTTTGGAGGTTAATATCAAACAAAATAACAGAGCACTTCTGCTTGGAAGAGAAAAGTTGTTCTGAGCAAGTGTTTCCAAGATTACTTCTTTCAGTAGTGTGAAATTCCTGTACCTGTCCTAGCAAAAGGAAGATCTGTTCAACGTTCACAGAAAACCAGGCTCCTGTTCATGTGGTGTTTTGTAGTAGTGCTGTCTGAATTCCTGGTGACTTTCCTCCTGCATTCCTGTGATTATACATCTTGTTTGAGTATGTGTAAAGGGTTGCCTTTCTCCTGAAGAAAGACAGTTAGTCAGATAAAGACTCAAGTTAGCTGTTCTTTAGCTGTCCTTTCTAATAGGAGCTAGTTCTGTCCTGTTTTTTCTTGGCTGGGAATGGGCTGCAGAACCAAAGCATGGATACTGAAGTGACCATGGAGGTCAGAATATGATCAAAAGCACCTTCCATGTCAAGGCGATTAGTTACACAGCAGGTAATGCTCAGAACTAACTTCAGTCCTCAGACTAACACATGGAAATATTCATGCTACACGAACTGCTAAACCAGTTTCATTTGTGTTCGGACTAAAGCAAAAGAATTTACTTTTGGGAACAGGCACAAAAGCAATAAATTAATGGCAAACCTTTATGTGCTGCAGATTGTGAACTTAGAAACAATGCTCTATTTGCACCTGGAAACTTGGCTGAAGAATTATGTTCTTAGCTGATGCTGTCTCTAGAGTTAAACAGCGCAGAGCAGGTTGTTTAGTGCAAGCAATTAGATATACACAAAGAATTGACAGAGCAAGTGTTGTTTATTGACATACCTGCAAACAATTCATCCATTTCCAAGCAAAAATGGAGGAAAACTGAATTTTAGTTGTTTAAAAGAAGTATTAGTCATTTTAGAATATTTGAGGGTTTCTTTTGAGCTTGCTGTTGTGATGCACCACCTGTAAATGTTCATCTCACCAAAAAGTAATTTTCTGGCTTTAGTTTTCTGTTTCTGAATACTCTAACAATTCCTTTACATTTACAGCCCAGTAGGCCTGGTTACCCCAGTCCGAGATCCAGTGAAGGGTTTTATCCAAGTCCGCAGCATATGGTACAGCCAAATCATTACCAGGTATTATATTTATAACACCATGCATGTATTTTTTCCATTGTGGGGTTTATAACTGAGCTGCAGTTGGTGGGATTGATTAGCTCTTTACACAGTTTATAGTCGTTCAGTTGTGTTAAATGAGTTTTGTTTTACATCAGAACAAATCCCAAACTGAGCTTGGCAGGTTTACTCCAGATGGCAAGTATTTTCATCTCAGATATAGTGCTCAAATTCCTGAGACTGCAGTGAAACGCATCAGACATTTCCATATTTATCGAAGGAATGTGGTGTTCGTGTTAACATTTGTGCTAAGCTCCAAACTGGCTTTAACTGGTGGACTTCTCTTTGCCTTATTGATACTCTGCTCCTCTGCTCCCTGATGTTTCTCTGAACCATTTCTATTTTCTGTTGGCCGATAGCTGCTTTTAGATCTACCACATCACATACTCAAAGGTTTTGCTTTTCTTCCTAACCCTGCTGAAGAAATTTAAAAGGAAAGGTTGTCATGAAAGTACTTTCAGCATTCTCAGATTTGTTCAAAGCTACAGCCATGTGCAGCCGTCTCAGTTGAGACTTCTTTTATTCCATGGAGAGGGGGAGGTTTTCATTGTTTTAATGGGTACTTCAGACTATGGAATCTACTTTGATTTTCCTGTGGAGAAGTTCTCAGGCCACACAGCTGAACACATTAATTATGTGCTGTCACTTGAGACTTAAGCTTGTACCATGCAGTAGGGGGTATGTTTTTATATGGCTCTGTAGGGTGATGTTTGCAGGCTCCTGTTAACTTGAGTATGAGCTCTGCATGTGTAGCTCTTCGAAATGTATCAATGGATTTATCTTTGGGCATCAGAGGACTTTGATCTTGACAGCAGAGGTTAAAATGCGCTTTCTAATGCTGCTGTTTTGATAGGTGTCCTCAAATAGTTCTAGTTATCCTCAGAAGTTATAGTTACATATATACATACCTACATTTATCCTCAAATAGTTGTTATGATAGGCATCCTCAAAGACAAAAAAGAGGTTTTGTCTCCTATTTTGATTCAGCTTCCTTCTTCTGATGTTGGTTCCCTTCCTCCCTCTCAGTGACTGCTTGAATTGAGTCATTTCTGCGCTCTCATATTTGCTCCCTTGGAGGGTGGAAGCTATTAATTATGGGAAATGATAGATCTTACTAATATAACTTTATCTTTGGGTTTTTCACCCCCCTCCAAAGGTGTCTGGCTACCCTGGTTCTCATGGAATACCAGCCATGGCAGGCAGCATCTATCCAGGGCAGGCTTCTCTCTTGGATCAGACAGATTCCTGGAACCATCGGCCTCAGGAAATATCAGTGTGGCAACCAAATATGGAGGTATGGTGAAGTGACACATCTCTTGTTGCACTCTGTACAGTAAATATGCTTTTTTACAAGTGTGCTCTTTACACAATATCTTGATGAAGGTATTACTGCTTTATATCTTAACTGAGTGAGTGACAGCAAGTATTTTGTGTTTGTTAAAATAAGGCTTTACTGGAACTTATTGCTGTTAATAGAGATGGGAACAGTCATGTAAAAATATGCAATATCGTTATTGTCTAAAAATACCTCTGGTGGGAGATACCCAGCAGAGCTAAAGGATGGGAGGCTTCTCTGTAACCATTTCCAGAACAGAAAATGAAATAGTCTGCAAAACTGTTCTGGAGTTGGATCCTGTTAGATGCTTTTCAGCCTGTCATGATTGCACAGAGCTGCTGCAAAGAGCATCAAATGAATTCCCCCTTTAACCTTCCATCATTTTTTTTCTGTTCTCCTCCAGTATTTTATACTTTCTCATTCCATTTTATCCTCCCACAAAGATTCACTTTGTGCAGCTTCTGTCTTAAATGTTTCCTCTCTAACCAGTGCTTTAGCCCCTGTGCCTCTGAGAAACATGTAAGTGATAACTGAGGCTTACCCATTAGATATAGGTGTCTGAATCTTTAATTTCACTTGGCTCGCTCTTGGTTGATTTGGCCACTGCAGCTTGCTGCCATGCTGCTGCTGTTCACGCTGTATTTAGCTGAGGGTTGTAGTTCAACATCCCTGTGTATTATTGAGGCTAGAAACAACAGTCTAACCATGCTTGAATAAGTGTTGGTGGAAACATAAATTCTCTGCATGTGTCTGTAATGAGAAGTTACAGCCAAAGTTTTCACAAAAGCTTGGGAAGTTGGTTGCCTAAAAACAATCTCGGTGAAGTTCATTACCAAATTCCCCTTGGCTTTTAAAAATACTAATTGATACAGTACTGCTAATGATTTCCAGACAGCACTGGGATATGGTACATGGAGTATTGTAACCTTAAGACATGGATAAAACCTTGTTCAAAAATCCATTAATAAAATGGTTTTTGTGACGTGCTTTGCAAGTGTCAGATGAAACTGAAAAGCGTATTTGTTCTGAGTAAAAAATGTATTTTGCAGCTTTTAACAACTGTTACATTAGTTACGTTAGTCCTCAAGACCAAGAAAACAGAATTGATAGATCTGGTTTTGTTGTCCAGCTTAAATGAAGCGCAATATATGAAGTGACAACATTACTGAAAAGCAGAACAGAATTCTCCAAATCTTTTTGTTTCCAGTGATGAGGAGCAAGACAAAATGTTTCTAGTGGGAAAGGGTTTCTTCTGATGGTCTGCCTCAGTTTATAAGGAGTTGAAGGAGCTCTGCTCGACTGCTGTTGTGCATTTGGGCTTTTAAAATCTTTTATAAGCTCTAAGTTCTTGTAGCTGTTTATACAAATTCTAAGTTGTGAGACTGAAGAAACTCACTCTGGTTTGCAGGATTCGGGCACTTTGGACATACGAGGAATGAGCCAGGTTCTACCCACACATCTTATGGAGGAGAGGTTGATACGACAACAACAAGAGATGGAAGAAGATCAGCGCTGGCTTGAAAAAGAGGAACGATTCCTGGTAACGCTTCGTTCCATAGTGCTTCCTAATTCATTCTGATTTTTCCTTTTTTATTGCAGCTTGCTAAAACTGGTCACTTCGGTGAAATAAGAACATGTACTGAGAACACAGGGGTCCCTACCAAAGTGTAGGTTTGGAAACAGTTTTTACACTGAGGCCTGTGTTTCAAATACCTTGAACATCTGAGGGGTTTAATGAATCTCATTTTACCCAATTGAGTATTTATGTGTGGGAAGTTGTGGGTCCAATCCTGTGCCAATCTGGAGATTGCCTCTTTGTTCTTAAGGAGATAGATCTGTGCATACTCCACCCCTAAAAGAGGGACAACTATCAGCCATCTAAGAACCCTGACTGTGGTAAGAGTTGTGGAAGCAGTCTTGCACTGAAGGAATTAGTGGGAAGAAACATTTTGAGACAGCTCTGTGAGGTGGGGGGAAAGCCTTGAACATCACCAAGAGAAGGAAGGAGGAGTGTATTGGTAATGGGATCTTCCATTGCTGTTTCTCTGCAGTTCCATGGTTTCTGTTGTCAGTGCCACTGATGTGTGGTTTTTAGTTCAGCTCTGGCTTCCCAGTTGTCAAAATTCAAGTTCTGTGTTAAAATTCTCCTACTTGAGACTGATGGCCACAGATGCAGAAGATGGTGGTGGCATATTGCTCTGTATAGGCTCATGCCCTGCCCATGGCAGGGGGGTTGGAAATAGATGATCCTTTCCAACCCTAACTATTCTATGGTTCTATGCTGGGGAGCCTTACCTGACAGGTGGGTGATACCCAGTGGTGTGCTATGGGCTGTGACAAACGTCAGGCACACGTTTGGTCTTAAGCTTTCAAGGTATTTTAAGTATTTCAAGGAATGCTTTGGTTTGGAAGCATAAATATGCTCTCTGTTTAAAGCAGATCATAGACTGGTTTGGGTTGGAAGGGACCTTAAAGCTCATCTAGCTCCAACCCTGCTGCCATGGGCAGGGACACCTTCCACTAGGCCAGATGACGATAATGATGTATGGTTTCTGTAAGAGTTCTCTGCACCATCTAGAGCTGCTCTCTGGAAAAATCTTAGTTGTACAGATGAATTACTTTTATTTTAGGCACCAAAGCTGCTGGTCCTGATTGTCTCACAGATGTTGGAACAGTTTTTAAGGGATCTTGAAGCCAGGACATTGATTTCCTTGAAAATAAGAATTCATGCTTTATTCTGCAGGAAGCCAGTGGGTGGGAATGGGGAGCAGATCTCGTATGTAGACGCTGCTACCCAAACCTTATTCCTTGCCAATTGAATTGTCTTAGTCTCTCTGGGGTTTAGTTATGTGTGGTATTCAGAACTGCTCAGAACAGCTGATGCCTGTGAAGACCAACAAGGTAGGATAAAGCTCTTGAGAGGTGCTGATAGATGCTCCTATGTCCAGTACATGTTCAAGCCAAGATCCAGATTGTGGAGTTAAGATGTTACTTTTGATTAAAAGATGTTGAAGCTTGCTTTTGGCTGGTTTCCTTGTAAGTGCACTTGGGAATTTGTGGTTTACCATTGGATGCTAGTAAAGAAACCACTGTACCCGGATTGCTTTGTCCAATGTATGACAAGGGGGAGGGGAGAAGAGAATTTCTTCCCTAATTTAGGCATTAACTTTTCTATCTTGAGTGGCACCAGTTGCTTGCGATTTTCACAAGCCCAGAAGGTCAAATTGATCCCGTTGTCAGAGAAGATGGTCAAGAGGTTTTTGAGGAATGAATCTCTTACTGAGAACAGGGCCCTGTGATTGCAGGTGGCAGGAGATTGTGTGGGAACTTGCTGCAGAAAACTTTCTGACCTTCTGGCTTTCTTGTGCAGAATAGATGGTGATTGTTTGGAGTGTTTGTTATTCTGGTTTGGGTCAGTCTCTGGACCGTTGGGATGTTTACCCTCCCCCAGATGGCTCTTTGAGGAAGGACTTCATAATTGTCCCTTTGATCTGTAATACAGTCTTAGCATATGTTTGGGAAAGAATTATTGTGTTTTCATGATGTCTTAGTTTGTATTGTGAGGAGACGCCATCTCTGTGGCCACCCCTACTCAAAGGAGAAGTAGCATTGATGAACTCATGAGCAGCTGTATGGATGTGCCAGAGCTGGATTTGGTTGAAGTAAACTCTTAGAGGGTTAGAAAGGCAAGAAACAGGGCAAATTTGAGGGGAAATAAGCATGAACTTAAATGGCCAAAATGAGGAATTGGAATCAAAAAGAGACTTCAGTTCTTTTTCTTTCTGTGCTAACATTTTGACTTCAGGGTTTATACTTTGATGCCTGTTACAGATTATACTGTGTCAAAAGCTACACAAGCTAATGATAGCCACAGGATATATTGGAGCCCATAGCAGGATGTATGTCAGAGGAATCTTCGGTTTATAGATGGGTGTTTCTTGGAAAAGGAATGTGGTTTTCTAGGTTTAGCCCTGAAGAAATAGAGATGGTGGGAAAGTCATTGTGGGGAGTCACTCTTGGAGGCCATCTCCTGAAGGATATCCACAGTTCATACCTGAGAGTGCAAACACAGGTCCAGTATAGAAATAATCCATGTGTTACTCACACACACTCCTTAGCCCCCGTCCTCTAACGAGTGACCAGTGACACTTCTTCTCTTGGGAGAAGGACCTTCCCTAATTTCACTGCAGGTGATGGAGGGAAGAGAAGCAACTTTCTCAGCCTCGATGTCATGTCTCTCACTCGCTTTGAGACAGCTTCCTGCACTAACCCTTAGATTTTGATTAAATGGTTTGCTCAAGTCTGGCTCTCCCTTGCCTGCTATAGGCAGGTTTCAGAATACTTTTGAGCACAAAGAACAATAGAGAGGGTAGAGCCAGACTTTAATTTCTAACTTCTGTAACCATACAGTGGAGCGTTCTCGGTTGGAACTGGCTACTGGCAACAGCAGCTCTATTTACACAGTACTCCTACAGTACATCTCACTTCTGCCATTAAGAATTGGACTCACAGTGGAGCAACTGCAAATCATGTCATGTCAGACACTGCAACAAGAAGAAAACTCCTCAGTGGGGTTTCTGTTAGTACAGTTTTTGTTTCCCCAGAGTAACACCAACTTGCTCATGACCTGAAATTTATTGCTGCTTCTACAGGGAAAAAATACAACTCAAAGCTGTTTATACATTGTACATGTATAAACAGCAACTGATGCTGTGTGCTAGAAGAGACACCCCAGATGAAGAATTAAATTGCAGTGGCATTGAAATGGAAATTTACCAGTCTTTGGGGGGAGGTTGTTATCTGTGTAAGCAGTTTGCCTGAATCTGGTCCTTTGAGAACATTGACTCGATACTTGAAAGGAGAAATTTGGTTTGCAAGCTGCAGCCTTTAGAGAATCCAGAATGCTGAAATTCTGCTGTAAAAAGAGAAAACAAACAGCTCTTTCTTCATGGGAAACTCCTGAATGAAAATAAATCTGTTGTGTAAAAACTGAAAAGTAAAGAAGTCTTAATTTTAAACTGTACCAAATAAATCCATCAGGAGATGAGAAGAGAATTGAGGGGGTACTTTTTCCCCAGGACAGGGGATCTTGCACACTAGTCTGGTAGCTTTAGTGGACCCTTGGGCTTTCATGGTCCCTTGATAAAAGTGCTCTGGATATCAGCATCTCCAGGAAGGAGGACAGAAATGTCTCAATTACTTTTGAGGAAGCTGAAGCAAAGACAAAGCATTGCTGGGCTTAAGGCTTGGTGCAGGTAACTGTAGAAGGTGGTCTCTGTTCAGGCTTATGCAGGTGGAAGGTTGAGATGGTCCCGGTACAAACATGTCACATCAAACAAGTGGAAGTCTGGCTGGCCTTCTGTGTAAGGAGTCTTGCTGTCAGGATTTTTATGTGCTGCAGTCTCCTGGGCTGAGGTTTTCCCTCATTTATATCCGGAGATGTTTGAGCCTCAGTCACACAGGCAATAACGCAAGAAATCCATGAGGTCTCGTTCTGCGCTTTCTCCTGAGTTGGTTTTTGATCACACGGGTGTTTGCACCCCAAAAAAATAAAATTGATGAAGATTAATCAAGATTTTACTTGTGCATAATAGCATATAGAGGCAGAATGAACAACCTCCATCACCAAAAGCAGTGCTCCACAATCATGAATGGCATCTACCATTGGCACTTGCAGCTCACTGCAGATAAGACAGGCTGGGAGCTGGGGTTGTTCAGGCTGGAGACGAGAAGGCTCCAGGGAGACCTTACAGCAGCCTTCCTGAACTAACTTTGTGGGGAAGAAACCATCATTCTGCATCTTTTCAGGGTGACCTTTTAAGTTCAGCCCTATAGTGAAGTGAAGTGATGTTTATGCTGTGACTCTCGGCACTGTCACCAAGTAGCTCTGAACATTGCAGAACTCTTTTCTTCTGTTTAATTACCTGCTTCCTCATTTATATTTAGTTTCCAATTTGAACTTTTCTTTGTGGCTGTATTGCTGTTACGTGGCATTATTTTTAATCATAGAAAATAAAGATATATATGTGATAAATATAGTAACTCCTCAGCAGACCAAACAATGTTGTGCTAAGAAATTTATAGTCCTTTCCTGGGATAGGTTAAGAAGAAATAACTCACATAGTTTCCTTATCGGGTTTGGGGTTGGGTTTTTTACTGAAATTCCCACATAGTTGTGGTTTTGCCCTATTCTGACACTGAGAACTGCAGTTGAAATAGAATGGATGTGAACTGTTGCTAAAATAAGGTTCTGTTTTTTAGCCTGAGAAAATCCTACCGAGACATTATAATCTGGCATGTCCTGGGAATGCTGAGACTTACATGTTCTTTTATTAGTGAGTAACCAGAAATACTGGAAACAAAGTAGATGATGTTCCAGTTTGTCGACATACGCATCCTGTCTGAAAAGTCCTCTAGATGGTTCCAAAGATTCCAGATAGACTATTTGGTAGGGAAAAATCCATTTACTTTTGAAGGATTTTGATCTTCTGCAACATTATAACAAAATATAGTTCCTCCCTTAAGTATGTATCTGTAATGAATATAACAGGCCAGGTTGGATGGAGTCTTGGGTGACATGGTCTAGTGTGAGGCATCCCTGCCCATGGCAGGGGTTGGAACTGGATGATCTTAAGATCCTTTCCAACCCAAACCATTCTGTGATTCTCTGAAGTAGAAAACACTTTGTTTAAACTTTGATTTTAGTGTAGTACAGTTGGCACTTCCACAACAAACATGCAGAGCACTCTGGGTTTATGCTTGTGAAGACCTCGCTGTACTATGAGCGCGGAACACATTTGGAGATGGTTTGTCACCAGTTGGTCACTGTTTAGCTTCAGCCTGGAGAAGAGGTGGCTCTGGGAAGATGCTCTAAAATGGTGTGTAAAGTACAGAACAGGTCAGAACAGAGTCTTTTATGTTTTGATCTAGATGATGTTGCATTATACACATCTGAAAGATCTCACTATTAAAAGTTCAGCACTGCATTGCTATGTAATGCAGCAGGAGGGGCTACAGTTAAAGCTCTTTACCACCTTAGAAGCATAAGAATTGCTGCTACATGAGATTTTAAAATACCCTGGGAGTTTGATCATAGATCTCAAAATAGTTTGTCTTTTGACTGCAAAATAGTTTGTCTTTTGAAGTTTCTACAGCTACACAAATTAATAAATCAGAACATCATTTACTAAAATGGGAGTTGTTAGAATTTATTAGAACACAGTAAAGTCGCTAAAGCTATAATTGGGCCTCTTCTTCATCACTGGACACACAAGTGTGTTGAGTATTTCTCTGTCGTTCCTTGTTGTTCCTAAATATCCAAGTTTTGATGGGGCAGAAGGAGGAAATTACTTGGGGAAGTTAAAGGCATTGTGTTCATGTACCACTAAAGATTTTAAATCCTTATTTTTAAGATGTCAATATGCAGATCACCAGGATGCAGGTGTGTTGTGTAGCTGGTTTGCCATTACCCATTGGCACTTGGTGTCTTTGTTTTCAGATCAGGTTCTGGGAGAGCCTGGGCAGCACCACCACTGTCCATGGCTTCACTTGCCTGGGGGTGGTCAACACGACTCTCTTGTTGTTGGCAATGTGTGAAGCAAGTGTGTGTCAAGTTAATAATGCTCATTCTAGTCATATTTTATGTGTATTTATAACCTTTCTGTGCAACAATGCTTAGACTGTAGCTAGGTGCTTGTATGCTGTATGTGATGTCCTGAAGTCCACTCCTGTGCTGCATGTTTGGTGCTGGTGGTGACTTGTGTAGTTGTGAGGTGAGGTTGTAGAATTGGGCATTTAGAGTTCAGATGCTAAAGGAAGGGCCTTGTTAGTAAGACAGGGAGGGCAGGAGATGGATATTATGCCTGTTAATTTAACTTTTGTCTTATAATACTAGAAAATAATCTGTTATTTGGACTAGTGTGTGGGTTTGTGGTTCTGAATCTTTAAAATGTTCAATATTTCATTGTCTTTGGTATCTGGTTTAGGGTGCATTTCTGGAGTAATGAGTTATTGAAAGTGCAAAGAGGATTCAAGACCCATGTGATAAAATAGTCTTTATTTCCAAAGACTTTGGGCACTTTCCTGGTCAGAAGTGAACAGGAAACGAAGGCAAATGGTGAACATCAGTGTAATAGAAATTGAGTTAGTTGTCTGCTTAGATGAACAAGGAGAGCTATTTGTTTTAGCTTAAAAACATGAGAATCATGACTTACTTTAGATATCTAATGAAGTATACAACAAACCTATATCAAATGAGTCTTTAATCAGAAAAAAATCCATCATCATAAAGGAAATAAACTGGAGATTCATCAGTGGTGGTTTTCATCATAGAAATGGTCACAAATTCATGGCGAAACATTGGGAGATCTCTTGCTTGTGTCTGCTTCAGTTCTTCCTGTTTAAGATGGGGTTGAATATTTCCTTGTCTAGTATGATTTGTCTATTTTAAGGTGCAAGTTCTTTCAGGCAGCGACAGTCTCTGGCTGTGCCTCACTCTGTGGAGGGCTGAATGAAAATCCAAAGGATAAACCCTTCTGACAGACTATAGCACAACTGGGGTGGTTTTAATGATAAAAGAGTGATATTAGTGTGTCTTTGCAAATTCCATCCGCCCTGCTGGCTTTTTAGGTTCATTTAGCAGATTGTGTGTTCAGTGCTTCTAGAAGAAAAGGAGGAGAGGGATCTAGAGTAGCTTTAAATAAGAAACAGATATATTTGTCCCCCAAAACTGGCCCTGAAAGAACTTGGGGTCAGTTTAGGCACAGTCAGTATTCACACACTGACATTTCTCTACATTCTCATGCTGTGTGTGTCCATTTTATGTACTATACATACAGACATATGAAAGAAGTTGTATTTGCACTGATGTATATGTGGAATTAATCCATTTTCATTAGCTCCTCATCCAGTCTCAGAGTGAATTGAAGAGTCAGATAAATCCTCTCTGCGTTTATGTGCCAGAATTGGTGCGCTAGAAACCTTGTGTCTTCAGATCAGCTCTAACCTTTGTTTCACATCCACTCTTCCTTTGTCTTTCCATGTAATTAATGTTGTCCTCAAAGAACAAATACAACATACCTGGATTTGCTGGGGAGAGGAGAAAAATGACCAGTTTCTGATGTGGAAAAAAATGGTGCGGTGCTAGTTTTACTTTTTAAAGCAACCAAGCCCCAGGTTCCTATATCTGGCTTAAAACATATCAAATAGAAACACATTTGCTGCTTGTACCAGGAGAACACTGCATCTGGATGTCCTTATTAGCTTTCTGTATCCAAATGCAGTGTTTAAAGAGCTCCAGTAATTGGCCCCATTTTCAGCTCGGAGAGGGAGCCAAGTACATATAAGCCATCCTCAGGCAGGAAGCAGGAATTAATGCGCAGCGTTTCTCATCCCATGGTTGAAATTCCGCTGTTGGGAAGCGAGTAACTTCTTTTTTGAACCCACTTTTTGCTGCGTTTGGGAGAATTAAAAATGCAGGTTTTCCAACGTTGTGTTAGGGAAATGGTACTGTCACTATTTCTAAGCAGCATTTCCACTGGTGCACTGAGGATGGGTGGCTGAGGAGCAGCCGAGGAGGCTGCCAGGAGTTTCAGTAGCTGCAGTTGCAGCAGCCGGGGGTGTATAGACTGGAATGCAATAACATCTGTATTTGTCAGTGTCGGTTTTTAACAGCGTTTTCCTGTCCTTAAAATCTGAAGCCTCGATCACATGAATCAGTTCAGCAAAGCACAGAATGAAATCTTGACTCTCTGTTGTAGAAACCCGACGTGCGGCTCTCCAGAAGCAGCATCGACCGAGAGGATGGAGGTCTCCAGGGCCCAGTAAGTATGTGTGGGATCCTCTCATCTCCCAACTCCTTCTCCACGTCCCTGATGGAACATGTCGTGCACTGCCTTGATTGCGGGAGATGATTTAAAGCTTGTGCTCAATGTTTCTGCTATCATTACATGGTTCTATAGTATTCAAGGGGCTCAGTTTCTGTGGGAACAGCAGCCATGGCAAACTTGTTCATGGAGCAGATTGGGGAATCCGGGGTTTGTTGGGGTTTGTTCCTCTCAAAGCTGCTGTTGAAACAAGTATTAAATTGATTTTTAAATGTTCATGTGCTGCAGAACTGAGCCATTTCTTTAAAAATGGGGATAGTTTTCTGCAAGTTTCGTCAACAGGAAGCAGGAATAAAATAACTTTTGCAGTTGTTTAAATATCTGAAGGGTTTTCTTACAAGGAATGTAAATGTTACTGTTGTATTACCCAGCAATCTGTTTGGGGTAGATGATCCGCTATGAAACAAATGGAATAACCCCCGTAGCCATTCATTTATTGCTGGACAACAGCTGTGGAATTCTTTCTGACTGGTTTCGCTCCTGTCTGTTTAGCTAAAACCATCTCTCCAATTGTTTAACTGCCATTGGAATCTCTGGATCACACAGATAGAAAGGGGGGGGCTAGGCATGGGGCTGCTGGTAACAGCAACCTGATGCTTCATCTACTGTTTGTCCTCAGGAGTCACCTTTAAATAGTTTAATGGTTAAATTCACTTTCCTACTTCATTTGGGGTGTGATTGTAAACTCCGAGTCTCGCTTCAGTACTTCACTACCTAAGAATTTAGGGACTCTTCCTGCACTTGCAGCCAAAGTACACTCATGAATGAGTATGTTAATGACACACTGCAGCGCGGTCTCCAGAGACATCCACGCCTGGAAGCTGCTAAGAGGGTTTTTTGGAGAAGGCTGTTAGTTATTGTTCTGTCTTTGCTATTGCTGCATCTTTCTGTAAGAGCAAGGAAAGAATCGCTGCATTTGTGCTACTCGTGAAGATGCTTGGAGGTAACCTGGAGATTTTGAAGTCGTGTCAGAGGTTTGATTTGGTGCAGGACAGTGGCAGCGGGTTTAAAGTACTTCTTGCTGGTTTCTCTGGCTGCTGCTTGATTTCAGCAGGACTGCCTGGGGTTAGAATTAAGATTCCAACACCCAGATGCCAAACTGCTTGTAGGGGAAGTCCTGTCTTCCCAGAGGAGGTAGTACGATGTCAAACCCCATTTGAAGGAGTGTGAAGAAAACACTTACTGATCATTGACAAAATGAGTTTTAAAAGAGACTTCTCATTCGTGATACCTACATCTCCAGTTCCAGAATTTGACTTTGTGTTTTCATAGTTCTTAATACATTCAGAACATCATTCTGGCGACTTCGTTTGCAGTGGGAAATGTCTTGTGCTTCTGTGAGTCAATCTGAATTTCTCATTGAGAGGGTGAGAGGTCATTTCTAGGAGAACTGAGAGGAAATAATTGCGCAGTGTTACACAGAGATTTCTGTGACAATGGTGAGGACAGATTCCAGTGCACTGAGCTCATTCACATCTTCCCTCAAAGTGACTTTATGTTCGATTAGTCAGGATACTTGGAAGCGTGTAGAGCAGGAAGCGCAGCTCGGATTCCTGCTTGGAGCAGCAGCATCTGCACAGTTCAGGGACACTGGGAGGGAGAAGCAGTCGTACATGAGCCTGTTCTTGGGTGTGATGATACAAATGAGAAGTTGCCACATGAGTGTTATTAGTCCCTAACTGCTGAGCACGTCGCTGTGTAACTCTGCATATAGACATTCACCTCTAATGTGCCATTTTCTGAAAGCCAAGACTCGAGAATTGTTTTAGTGGAATTTTACCCTCCTTCCTCTCTCCTTCCCCTTTCTTTTCCCCCGGGATTATCAGGTTGGAAATACTCAGGTTAACACCACAAGTTAATGACATGACGGATGGTGGTGGCAGAAAGCAGATGGGTTTTCTAACTGTAGAGGGCAGGTGTGTGACAGTGTGTGAGACGATCGGCCTGTGGGTTTCAGAGGTTCATGGGGACAGCAGAAGAGTTTCAGGACTTTGGATCTTTGGTTTCTACCCCCGGTTCCTGAAAGTGAAATTTGATTTTTTCAAGGCTGCAGGTACAGACCTGGACTAGGCAGGGGGAACACGCTGCCTTATGTCTGGCCATCACGTTTCTGCTCTAAAGCGTTAAGTTGATAGAACATGATCTACCCCTCAGCCTTCTCCTCCCCAGTCTGAACACACCAAGTGAACTCGGCCACTCCTCTAAGTCTTGTTCTTGAGGCCCTCTTTAGGTACTGGAAGCTGCTCTAAGGTCTCCCCGAAGCCTTCTCCAAATAGGGATTTATTTTTCACTGTTGGGAAATGTGCTGAGAACTGGCGCCTCTCAGTGTTTGAGGTTGTGCTGATGAGAGTTACGAGCACTGCAATAACTAATCTAAATGTGTATTCTTCTTTTATAGGCTGGTAACCAGCACATATATCAGCCCGTGGGTAAACCAGGTAAGCCATAAATTCATGCACTGTCATCTTGAATCCTTGATCACAAGTCTTCTAGCAGCAGCAGCAGTGAGCAAAGATTTATGCCAGTATTTTCATACAAGGGGGTGGATTCATTTCCAGGTAACTGCACATAGATGTTTCGATGCAGCAAGTGTTTAGTCCCCAGAGATGTAGTCAGCAAAGCCAAGAAGTGTTTGGATCAACAGGCAGAAAGTGTCTAGAGGAAGCTGAGTCACTGTGCAGGACTTCACCATGTGTGGAGTTCAGACATGTAAACCAAAAGTAGACACCTAAGTTTGGGTTTCTCAATGTCAAAATGAATCACAGCCAGGGTTTCTGCCGTGAAGAAGTCTGATTTTCCCAGACATGCATGTGTGGTATGAAGGGGTGAGTACCTGTCAGCTCTGGGTAGGTGTCCTGAGATGAGTAGCAGTTGCCCCACAAAGGGAGTTTTGAAGTATCAGTTTTGATAGCTATAAGACCCATAAAGATGTACATCTCCTCTGCTCCTACAGCAAAGCACGTGTAGCCTTTGTAGTGCTGACAGACCAGAGTTATTCAGGTACCTCTGAGATGTTGCTCCTCTAAAATGCCACTTGTTGCATTAACCAGATCACGCAGCTCCGCCAAAGAAACCTCCTCGCCCTGGAGCCCCCGGGCACTTGGGCAGCCTCGCCAGCCTCAACAGCCCCGTGGACAGCTACAACGAAGGGGTGAAGGTACGTTCCGCAGTGCCACATGAAGTGCACTTCAGAAGATCAGACATTGCCACTGGGAGGTAGTTCAGTGTTCCTGAGGTAGAGACTGGGACTGAAGTGACTAAACTTCCCCAGTAAATGTTGTCACGGGGCAAACATGCACTGGCAGCTCTCCAGGGAGGTGGGGAGTTACTGGTAGGGTCATATCCTCCTTTACTGTGATTCAGCATGTTCCTCACCTAGACCTTTTCCCAGGTGAGCTTATGAGCATATGAGAGTTCCCATATGGACTCAGCTCTTCCCTGTTCAGCAGCTTTGTTAAGCAGGAAGGAGCACAGCCACAGTTCCCAGCTACTCAGTTGTACCAGAGTCCTCTGTCCTTGTCACAAAGAAGTGAGACGTGTCTGAGCTGTGGTGCTCAAAACCCTCTTGCTGCAGCACCAGGGCTCCTAGAACCCTACCAGCTCTGGGAGCAGGGGTAGAGGGGAAATGGGTTGTCTGACCTGCGATTGAGATACATTCTAATGTGTTATTTCATCTCCACTGAATAGGCAATAAACCCAGAAATGAAACTTTACAGTTTTCTAGCAGAGAGATGCTGCAGGGTGTTGTGAAACCCAGTGTCCTGCCCCCTGTTCATAGACTTGGAGACTGGTTTGGGTTGGAAAGGACCTTAAAGCTCATCCAGCTCCAACCCCCTGCCACGGGCAGGGACACCTTCCACTAGAGCAGGTTGCTCCAAGCCCCTGTGTCCAACCTGGCCTTGAACACTGCCAGGGATGGGGCAGCCACAGCTTCTCTGGGCACCCTGTGCCAGTGTCCCACCACCCTCACTGTTGCAGTTGGTGCCAATGGAACTGCTCCTTAGTATGTCGAACACTTCTAAAATCATACCTCTAGGTGCTGTTCCATCCTTTGGGACTCTATTACCTTCCTAATCCAGAGGAAACATAAACACGAGTGACCTCAGGACCTCTCAAGGGGATCCAGTGGAGCTATTCCTGATGCTGGCAGTTCCCAGCAGCTAGAAGAGTGGTTGGGAATTCTGTCAGTAATAGTCCCAACAGAAATGCAGCTGATCTGTATGATGCAGCTGGAGCAATGTGCCTCCACAAAGGCTGTTGGTCTGACAGCAGTGCTACTGGCCAGAGCATCACAGCAGGCTCACTCCTGCTGCTGGTCCCATTCAGTCCGCTGAGGCCATCGGTAGCGCCCAGGGAGGTGACGTGTTTGTGTTCCAGCTATTGCCCAAGAGCAGAGAGATGGGATCTGCATTAGAGAACAGGCTCCTGCAGGTACCCCAGAGCCATCCCTGCTGTAATAGTACAGCTCCTCATGGAAGGAGAACCTCTGGCTAATCTAATCCCTGCCAAGCCTGTAGGAAAGAAGAGGAATCCATGTTATGGTGACACAGCTATTGTGATAAGTGACAATTCCAGGTGGTTTTAGGAAAATACAGGAAAAATCCAGTTCGTCTGACCATGAAATTCAAAACTTGCCACCAGAGCAGCATGTTCAGCACAAATCAATCTCAGCCACTGCCTGACTCCCGCTTGCTCTCTTGTTCTGAGACAGCAGAATATTTAGGGATCAGCAGTGGTGGATTTGAGCAGGTTTATTTATTACCAACTGGTGCCAGTGCATTTCAAGGAGCCAAGCCTCAGCAAATGTCACCAGTCAGTAACAGATAATAGTAACAGATGTGTCCCTGAGCTTGGCATCTCTCAAATTGCCTTTCTAAATGCTGATACTGGAGCATGAAAAATGCTTTCTGAAACGCATCACTTTGACAGCAAACAAACCTGAGCAGCCAGAGGCATCAGTAATAACAAGTGATGAGATCCATGTGCTAAATAGCTGCCTCAGTAGCGAAGAAGGGCTGGTTTTGGTTTTTCTCTTGAGAGATTCCTGAAATGGGATTGCTTTATTGCCTCTTCAAGAAAACAGCCCGTTATTTTTGGTAGCGTTATAGCTTTGTTAATGTCTGCAGTCCTAAACGTGCTTCAGGGGTTCATTTCAGACTCCCTGTTCTGTTACACCCATTCCTGACTCCCGCTTCAGTCTCCCTTTTCTGCAGAATACAAATCAAGAGTGTTTGAACCTCTTGCCCTCAGGAGCCTTTAGGGCATGCACAGGGAACACATGGGTTTGTGTTAACTTGCTGAGGCAAAGTCACTCAGTCCACACAAGGGAACTCCTGACTTCACAGTCTGCAGAGCAGTGGTGTTGTGTTGGGTATAAAAAGTCAAAATGGAGTGTTGAGAAACACAAATGTCCATAGTCTTGAAATGCTGGGGCCTGGCTGTAGGAATGAAGTTGGGTATAATCCATCTAGAATGGGTTCTTGGTAGTTCTTGGCCGTAACTGTGATCAGTCATCGCGAACAAGAGCTGCACAGTCAGATGCCCATGTGGTTTCTATCATGGCTCTTCTGAAGGAAAAAGGTTTGGAAAGATCCTAGAACCATAGAATGGTTTGTGTTGGAAGGGACCTTAAAGCTCATCCAGTCCCAACCCCCTGCCACAGCAGGGACACCTTCCACTAGAGCAGGTTGCTCCAAGCCCCTGTGTCCAACCTGGCCTTGAACACTGCCAGGGATGGGGCAGCCACAGCTTCTCTGGGCACCCTGTGCCAGCGCCTCAGCACCCTCACAGGGAAGAACTTCTCATAGTAAAGAACCAAAGAACATGAATACAACATTCTCTTATATCTATTGAGGACCGGATCGCTTGTGTAAAGGCACCAGGGTTGCACAGGACGTGCCGTTTCCCCCTGCTGCCAGGGCCCTCTACTCCATTCACCACTTTGCTGCTCACAGACTGGCTCGCTCCTGTCAAGCTTTGCATGATCTCTTCCCCATGTGCTCAGTGCAAAGCCAGCATGGGTGCATGGCAACTCCTTCCACTTCCCCCGCGGGTGCACAGCAGGTCGGCAGCACACGGTGCTTCCGTAACAAATGGACCAAGAGCTAACACGAGCGACTGCCGATAGCGTTGAGGATGCATTTCTGTTGCAGGCTTTTTTAACTGGTCTCTTAATTGCTACACGTGGTTTGGGTTTGGTTTGGTTGGTTTTGGTTTTTGGTTTTTTGGTTTTTTTTTTCCTGCTGAATTTTATTAATATTGTTTTTCTTTTTTCCCTTCTTTTGGTAAATTTCTTTAACCTCCCCCCACATTCTGCTCAACCATAGCCATGGAGGGTAAGCAGCGCGCGAGCGTGTGTGTACGTGCCCTATTCCAAAGTGTCTCTGCATGTGACTTTGCCAATGACTGTTTTAACTTCTCGATTGCTGAAACCAATGACAATCACACCCTTTCACTGGTGATTGAGGCAATTACAGGGCTCTTCTTCCTAAGGTATATTGGGATCAATACACTAAGATCGAATCTCTGTAATAATTGTCAGTACCCACTTTGTAAATGCCACCACATGGAACCACCATGCACTGAGTCCTGCTCTCCTCCCTTAGGCAGAGTTCATCTATGTATGTTATAGTTTCATCAGTGTAGTATCTCAGGTGCTTCCAGTGAAAGATCTCTGTAGTTAGGACCACTTGTAAGGACCAATAGTAACCCACTGGGGCGGATCTCACACCAACAGGGAGGATGGACACTGTGGGACCAGTAAAAGAAGCAATTTTTTAACCTTCTGCTCCCACCAAGCAGTTGCTTGGGCAGCTCGTGGTGGTGAAGAGCTGAAGGGAACTGGGGTGCTCATAGTTTTACAGGGGAAGTTTTCTGTTTCTTTTCTGACCCAGGAATATTTAGGTCTGTGTTGGATTTAACTCCAGACAGATCTGACTCGGTGGGAGCTTTGCATAGGGACTGTGGGATTTTTAACCTATTGAGGTGTTTTTCTGATCTATTAAAAACAAACTGTATGAAAACATTAGGTGTTTCCCACCTGTATTGGTGACACCAGTTTTGTTAATCTGCTGTGAATTTTCACTAACAATAATACACACTGCAATATTCTCTCTTTACTACATCAGTTTGTTAACTGTGTGCTCTGAAGTTGTTTTGGAGCACAAAACAACTTCTTGGAGCAAGGAGCCCGATAACCTGTTGCCTTAGCAGTGGAATTGTCCATCAGTAGTGAATCATAGAATCACAGCATGGTTTGGGTTGGAAGGGATCTTAAAGCTCATCCAGTTCCAAGCCCCTGCCACGGGCAGGGACACCTTCCACTAGAGCAGGTTGCTCCAAGCCCCTGTGTCCAACCAGGCCTTGAACACTGCCGGGGATGGGGCAGCCATAGCTTCCTTGGGCAGCCTGTTGAACCCCTTAAACATGACAAGTGCTGCGTACTCCTTGTTCCTCAGATTATTTTCTTGTTCAGGGAAATCCTGGTAAAAGTCCCCCAGTGTCATTCCATAGATCCGGTTCAGTCAGAACTAAAGGAAGCTTCCTTCAGATGCGGGAGCGAGCGGGCTCAGCCAGGACACGGGACCGGGTTGGGGCTATTGGGAATGAGAGACTTTCCCGGTGCTCTGCGGAGGTTGGGAAGGTGCTGAGCTCCATCTGCTGGGGACAAGCGGTTAAACAACCCCTCTGCGCTTCCAGATCCAGCCGCAGGAGATCAGCCCTCCTCCCACCGCCAACCTGGACCGCTCCAACGACAAAGTGTACGAGAACGTGACCGGGCTGGTGAAAGCCGTGATAGAGATGTCCAGTAAAATCCAGCCTGCGCCGCCGGAGGAGTACGTGCCCATGGTGAAGGTACGGAGGCAATTCCTGAAATCCGTGCTTTGCTTCTCTCCTGGATGAGGCCCTCAAGTGGCCTGAAAGCTGGAAGTGGAAGAGCTCTGTGTGTGTGTGGTCAGAGGGCTGGAGCTTTTACTGTTGACAGTATTGTGTGCTTTCACTCCCCACCTTATCCAGGGGCAGTGAGTTGTGCATCATCTTCTCTGCATTTCATTTTAATTGACCCTTTGGTGCCTTGTTTAATGGTGAAACACAGAACTGCAGGTAGGATTTGAAAGTCTCTCATCCAGGTTCTAACTCCCTTCTCACCCAGATGAGGAATTAAGAAGCTTCCCTGTTGCTTCCTGCACTCTGACAATTCTCTCATCCCTTCATTCCAAGCTTTTAAAGCTTATTTCCATGTTTTCCTTTTCGTAGGAGGTGGGTTTGGCACTAAGAACTTTACTGGCAACAGTGGATGAGACGCTCCCAGTGCTTCCTGCAAGCACCCACAGAGAGGTACGTGGGGCTCCTGCTGCAAAGTCAGTGCGTTTCCAGTGAACCTCCGCCAGGACAGATGCCTGGATGTGGTTTGGCTCTCTCCTCTTTGCATACACACACGTTTTGGATCACTGAGCAGTCTGAACTTCGGGTTCTAATTCCACATGAAATTCATTTTATTGGAATTGCTGCATGGATGTGGGTTTGTATTGACTCCAGTAAAGATGCTCAAACTGGATATGACCAAAGAGCAAACAACACGCACCATAGGAGGGTGACATAAAACCCGTTAGCAGGGCTTACATTAGTGCAGAGAGACCATGTGGGAATTAGCTCTTGGTGCAAGTGTAGTGTTTCATGAAACTACAGCTTGCACAAAGCCATTAAACACATCACAGAATTCCAGGTTGGAAGGGACCTCAAGGATCATCTGGGCCAACCTCTCTAGGCAAAGCATGGCCCAGACTAGATGGCCCAGCACCATGTGCAGCTGAATCCTTAAAGTGTCCAACATTGGGGAATCACTGCTTCCCTGGGGAGATTATTCCAAAGGCTGATTGTTCTCATTGGGAAAAATTTCCCTCTTGTGTCCAGTGGGAATCTCCCCAGGAGTAACTTGTGCCCATCACCCCTTGTCTTTTCCATGTGACTCCTTGTAAAAAAGGAGTCTCCATCTTCTTTGTAGCCACCCTTTAAATACTGGCACATGGGGATAAGGTCTCCCCTGAGCTGCCTTTTCTCCAGGCTGAACAAACCCCAAGTGAGCCCAGCTTGGTGTGCTGGAAGGTTTTGATGAGATCTTCTGTAGTAACCTAGTTCTGGGTGAAAAGTGACTGAGTATCCAATTGAGTTTCTCAGCCTGTCTTCATACCGGAGGTGCTCCAGCCCCTGAGCATCCTCGGGGCCTCCTCTGGACTTGCTCCAACAGCTCCACGTCCTTTTTATGTTGAGGACACCAGAGCTGCACACAGTGCTCCCAGTGAGGTCTCACGAGAGCAAAGGGGCAGGATCATCTCCTTCAACCTGCTGGTCACACTCCTTTGGATGCAGCCCAGGACAGGGTTTGTTTCTGGGCTGTGAGCACTCACTGCTCCTGCTTTAGAGCAGCAGGTGCCAATATTCCATCTGGTGCTCCACATGGTGCCCACAGAAACAGCCCCAGCTGCAGCCTCAGGGGCTATGGAGGGTCGGTGGTGGTGGTGTTTGGAGTGAGATGCTTCTGACAACTTGCAGTTGACTGCCTCTTCCCGTTCCAGATCGAGATGGCGCAGAAGCTGCTCAACTCGGACTTGGCCGAGCTCATCAACAAGATGAAGCTGGCGCAGCAGTACGTCATGACCAGCCTGCAGCAGGAGTACAAGAAGCAAATGCTGACGGCTGCTCACGCTCTGGCTGTGGATGCCAAAAACTTGCTGGATGTTATTGATCAAGCCAGACTGAAAATGATCAGTCAGTCCAGACCGCACTAAAGCACCGAGGGGAGAGTTTTTCATCCGGGAATTCTGCTTGCGAAAGGATGTCGTTGGCCTTCCACCAGCAGTGAGGATTTAACCCAGTGTCGTCCTGGCTTTCCAGCGCCTCTCGCTTCAGCAGCCCTGACTGACCGCTGTTGGTTCTCTGTCTCTCTCTCCTGACAAACGTTTAACCAAGTATTTCTCACCAAGCCAAGCTGGGATTCGGGAAGTGGCATTATCACCAGATGAAGTTTGTACAGAGAAGTCCTCGAGAGCCGCGGAGCACCGAGCAGCTCTGCACCATCGCATGGGACACGCTTAGCCTAAAGCTGCCGCGGGGTTGTCGTGGCCTCGGAGCAGCAGATGGGAGAGATATTGTGAAGTGAAGAATTCGGGGAAACCTCAGGGCTGAGAATTCTTGCCCACAGTATATGAACTATCCAGACTGGAATTTTTTTTATTAGAACACTTAACGTCGCAATATGCTAATCACAATTTACAGAGAAAGAATTAAAAGCTATATTTTCAAGACTTCAGTCATTTCAAGACAAAAAACTAAAAGCCCTCTCTTCATCTTCCTGCCTTTTCCTTTGATGTGAACGTGTGAAGCATTTGGTTGGAACTAGCTGTAGAACACGACCGAAAACTCTCTTTTTTCACCGGAATAATGTGCCAGTTCTTTTGTAGCAATGGTGTTTTCCTTGGAAGTGGAAATGCTGCTTTGTACCAGAGCAATTCAGAGCTGCATTTAGAGGAGTTCTGTAACCATCCATGTCCCCCCATTTTTATATAATTTATAAAAGACAGATTAAAGCCATGTTGACTCTTTTAAACCCACTGTAGTTAAACTAACCCATCCTTTTGTCTATCTTGCCTGGGAGGAGTTACAGTAGAGCAGTGTAATTAGATCTTCCTTGGTTTTTCCAGTTATGCCATCTGTTCTGTTAAAATAAAAACCACACTCCCTTCTTGCTGTTGAGGGATATAAATTATTCTCAGGAAGAATATAATGAACTGTACAGTTACTTTGACCTATTAAAAAGGTGTTACCAGTGAACTCGACTGTGTTATTTTGTGTGTGTGCATTGCAAGAAGCCACTCCTGAGCTTCCTCTCCGTGGAATTCATTCCTCACCCTAATGCACAAGCATTAATTTGAGGTGAATTTAAGAATTCACTTGTGCAGGACTCGAGGAGCAACAAGAAGCTTTTGAGGAGGAAATCCAGACTGTTTTCCTGAAAGCAGCTTTTCCTCCAGCTGTGGAGCACAGGAACAACTCAGTGTTATCACCTAAGTGACTTGTAATGACTTGGTGGCACTCCTTTAGACTTCTAAAATCAATTTTCCTATGGGGAGCTTTCTTTAGGAGGGTTGGGCAATGTTTGCAGGACTGTTTGGAAGCTCATGGAGTTCCCAGCAGCAGCAGGGGGTGGCAGGGACTGATTTCTTTCATGGGTGCCTGCATCTTTCAGAAGAGAACTGAGCTCCAGGTTTGCAGGAGGATGGGACACTGCAGAGCACATCAGGTTTGGTCCAGATGTGGAACTATCCTCCTATGTAACACAACTCTGGAGACCCTGGTACACACCTGGGCCATTCTAATGCGGTTTTCATTTAAATACACAGGGAGGTCAGCCCTTACCTTGTTAGGTCACTCTGGAAAGTCCTGTTCAAAAGTTCCTTTAGAAATACAACCTTTTTAAGTTACTCCTTTCCTCTGTAAAGTTACACAACCTTCCACACTCACCCTACAAAGCAGAGATGCTCCTTTTCTTCTGGCAAGGCAAAAATGACATTCTAACAAGAATCTTTACCTGAATATTGCAGCTATTGACCCTCAATTCAGTTCAGCAGCCGCCCTCAACTGTTAAACACATAATCCCTGCTCTGCCACAGCCCTTACTGCCCCTCAACAGGTTAAATTAACTGCTACAAGGTGGAAGCTGCACTGCTGCTAAGGTATTAACTAGACATTGAGAGGCTGCAGCACCAACCAAGCCACAGCACTTTTGCTAAACATGATCTCATCCTGTAGCTGCCAAACCACATCCCGTGCTCCCTGTGACATTCCACACTGCCTTGATCCTCACTGTGCCATGCCTATGCTAAGTACGAAGAACAGACAAGGAAAGCTGTAAAACCCCGATCAACATGTGGTGATGGCAGTTTTGGTACCTTGCAGGTAACCTGGCTCCTTCATCTGCTCCCCTCCACGTGCACCCATGTTAAGAGACAAAAAGTACAATTCAATGTTCTTTATTATGGACAGGTACAAAACTAATTAGTCAAAAAGACCAAAGCCCATGTCATCATCAGATTCCTCTGATTCTTCTTTCTTTTCCTCTTCTTTCTTTTCCTCAGCTGGAAAAAAAAGAATGGAATCAGCATTTTCCCATTTTATCAGCTCACACAAGTCACACGCATGAAGACTTCACATACAACGGCTGGAGCAAGGAACAGCAAGGCCTGAGCAATCCTAACAAAGCTAACAGCTGAGGAGGTCAGTGTTTCCCCTCTTAGGAAAGTGGGTTTCTGCATGCAACATTAACATCTATGGAAATTGAAAAGCCTTAGACAAGCTCATCATGACAGACAGGATGATCAGCCTTAACTGAGGTCATCCTGTACGCTGAATAAGCGCAATTCCAGCCTTTCTAAAGGCGAGGCTCTGTTCTGAACACCCCTGTGCACACTACGAAGCACAAACCACACTAAAACAGCATAAGGAAGCGCCAAGCTGGCACCAAGCAGCTTTTCAACCCACTACTTCCAGCTCCCAATGGACACAGCAGCGCACTTACCAGGGGCAGCACCGCCCGCAGGCGCAGCGCCGCCCGCGGGAGCGGCCGCGGCTGGAGCACCGCCACCACCGCCGGCTCCTACGTTACAGATCAGGCTCCCGATGTCGATGTTAGCGAGAGCCTGGGAAGGCGGGGGGACACACAAGAAACAGCACCAAGAACGCCTCGTTAACACGGGGATCAGCGTGAGGGGCAGCTCTGCCGTGATGCGGCCACCACGACAAGCCTCAGCTCGCTTCGCCCCGCCGCAGGGCGGCGGAACCCGGTGCTTTTGACACCGTTAAAGGCGGCATTTCCGAGGTAAATGTGGCGGGTCCATCGCCCTCTCCCCGCCCCACACACACACCGGCTCCGTCCCCCCCCATTCCCCACCTTGGCGAAGAGTCCCGGCCAGAAGGGCTCCACGTTCACTCCGGCCGCCTTGATGAGCGCGTTGATCTTGTCCTCCTGCAAGGAGAGCGGCGCTCAGCACCCGGCGCGGCCATGCCGCGGCTGCCGCCATCTTGTGCCGGCGCGGCCAGGCCTCGCAACTCACCGTGACGGTGACTTCATCGTCGTGCAGGATGAGAGCGGAGTAAATGCAGGCGAGCTCGGAGACAGAGGCCATAGCGGGGCTCGGTGCCAGTCGCCGGGGACGGCCTTAGCTTCAGCTGAAGAACACAGCACCTTGGGCCGCCGGGGAGGAAAAGGGACGCTTCTCCCTGAGGCACATTTATAATGGCGCCGTGAGCCAATCGCAGCCCCGGAAAACTGAGACGCAACACAGTCGTCAGCGGCGTTGTCCAACCCGGTGGCGCGGGCTGGGAGAGCTCCGCCAATCGCAGCGTGGCAGGGGGCTGACGGGACGGTCGGAGGGGCGCCGCAGCAGCCATGGCGGGGCTGGCGGGCGGGCTCGCACGGCTCCCCGCGGCCATGGGGCGCCCGCTCCGCTTCACCTCGCCCCGCCGGGTCCCCCCCCCTCGGTGCTGAGCGGCCCCGGGAATGGTCCTTCCTTCGCCGGATGGGCAGGGACAGCGCCGGCCTCTCCGTGTGACTGCGGTGTGCTCGTAGGGGTCTGCTCCTTACCTCGGCTTGTCTGAGAAAGAGCCTCAAGATGTGTCATCGTGACAGAGGGAGGGTGGGCTGTGAGCTGCCTGGGTCGGGGCGGTCCCAAGCACAAACACAGAGAATGGATGGAGCAGCCCCTGAGGAGAAGGACTTGGGGGTGTTGGGTGAGGAGAAGCTCCCCATGACCCGGCTTCAGTGTGTGCTTGAGCCCAGAACCCCCCCGTGTGCTGGGCTGCACCCCCAGAGCGGGAGCAGCAGGTCAGGAAGGGGATCCTGCCCCTCTGCTGCGCTCTGGGGAGACCCCCCCCCTGCAGTCCTGATCCAGCTCTGGGGCAACAACATAAGGACATGGATCTGTTGAAGCAGGTCCAGAAGAGGCCATGAAGACGCTGCGAGGGTTGGAGCAGCTCTGCTCTGGAGCCAGGCTGAGAGAGCTGGGCTGGGGCAGCCTGGAGAAGAGAAGGCTTCTGAAGGGGAGACCTTAGAGCAGCTGCTAAAGGGGATGACAAGAAATCTGGAGACGTGCTTACGACAAGGGATGTAGGGATAGGACAAGGGGGAATGGTTTTAACCTGACAGAGGGGAGGTTCAGATGAGCTCTTAGGCAGAAGCTCTTCCCTGTGAGGGTGCTGAGGCGCTGGCACAGGGTGCCCAGAGAAGCTGTGGCTGCCCCATCCCTGGCAGTGTTCAAGGCCAGGTTGGACACAGGGGCTTGGAGCAACCTGCTCTAGTGGAAGGTGTCCCTGCCCGTGGCAGGGGGTTGGAACTGGATGAGCTTTAAGGTCCCTTCCAACCCAAACCAGTCTGGGATTCTGTGAAAACTAAAAGAAAATACAGCAGGGAAGACTCTTCAGAGCAAACAGCACCAGCCTGATGATTGACCAAGAGGTTAATGCAGTGGACAGGAGTGGCTGGGACCTGCTCGTTCTGTGTCAGGCAGTGTCCCCAGAGCTGTCACTGGAGATACAAAGGAATGCCATTTACTTCTCAATACAGAACAGCCAATTTTTGTCACTCAAGAGCTGTTACACAGAGCACAGTTTATGTGCTGTAGGGCTTGCTCCGAGTCCTGGGACACAGGGTGGATTTAGACCTTTGAGAAGGCACCTGTAAGAAGGGCTGAATCAGCTGTGGTCTGTCTGTTGCTCTTCCAGTAAATGAAGTCCCCTTCCGACTGTGCCCAGGTAACAGCAGAATCAGCAGAGGCATTCCAGCTGAGTCAAATGCAGCTGAATCAGTCAGGACTGTGTAGTTTGAATTTAAATGGTGAATGGCAGGACTGGCATGTTTGTCATTCCTTTAGGAAGATGGGTGCTTGGTTTGAAATCACTTTGTCAAAAGGAGCATGAGAAAATAGTTATTTTGTGTGAGAAGTGGGCACTTCACTCAATCAAAATATCTTCCCCAGCAAAAACAGCTTTATTTGCTGTTTATGTGCAATCAGCCGACTTCCAGACACGTTACTTAAACAGCATTTGTTCAGTGTTGGTGATGCTGCTCCAGAGCTGGCCCAGGCTGCAGTGGGTATCCACCAGCAGAAAGCCATCTCCACTCACCAGGACAAAAGTGGCAACCAAGACAGAGCTCTCACAAAACCATGCAGCCATCCAGGTCTTTCATCAGTATCTGAAGGCATTGGTGAGAACAGCCATGTGAGGTGTGACCAAGTAGACAGTCTGCTCAGCCTGTTGGCAGAGTGATGGGAGGAAGCAGAAAGGTTAAGAAGCATCAGAGAGTCTGAGAAAGAGATTGGAACCATGCTCTGCCCTCTCTGTGATGGGAATATCCATCAGGAAAAAGCAACCAAACTCAAGGTGGTCCTGTATCCTCTCCCCACCAGGCACAAGGCAGTAGCTTAAAGGAAAAGGAAATTAGGGAATAGATGGAGGCAAGACTATGCTCAGGGTTGCAGGTAAAACTTGTCCTTGCCCATCTTGCCTTCCCAGGTGCCTCTGTACAACAGGTAAGAGGCTCTGGATGCGGAAGGTCGGTCAGTGCCTGCAGCATGGGCAACAAAGAGGAAGAGTTGGGAGCCATCGTGCTGCTACAAAGCTACAACCTAGTTGCCATTACTGAAACTTGGTGGAATAAATCCCATGACTGGAGTGTGACTGTTGATGGCCACAGGCTGTTCAGAAGTGACAGGCGAGGAAGGAAGGAGGGGTGGAGGGTTTGCCCTCCATGTCAAGAAATGGATAGATTGTGAAAGCTGTCTCTGAGGAACAGACACAAGCAGAAGTTATGAGTAAGTTATGGGTAAGAATGGAGACTGAGACAACAAAGGGAACCTTGTGGTTGGTGTTTACTACAGGCTTCCCAATTGAGGACAGCCTATTGATGAAGCTTCTTGTTCCAACTACAGGAGGCATCACACTCACAAGCTCTCGTCCTGCTGGGCAACTTCAACCACCCCAACATCCGCTGGAGAAGTACCACAGCGAGCAGTAGGCAATCCTGGAGTGCATTGAGGATAACTTCTTAAGCCAGGTAATAGAGAGCCCTGCCAGAAGGGATGTGTTACTGGACCCATTGGTCACCAATGCGAGTGAGCTGATCAAAAACATGAGGATTGGAGGCAGCCTGGGCTGCAGTGATCAGGCAGTGGTGGAGTTCGCAGTCCTGAGGGATATGGGTCAGCTGAAGAGTAAGGTCAGGACCCTGAATTTTAGGAAAGCAAACTTCCAGCTTTTAAAGGAGTTAGTAGGATCCCCTGGGAATCTGCCTACAGGGACAAGGGAGCAGAACAGAGCTGGCAGGTCTTTAAGGACTGCTCTTTCCATAGAGCACAAGAGCTCTTGATCCCCACGTATAAGACATGAGGAAAGGAAGGTAAGAGACCGGCCCAGCTGAGTCGAGACCTGCTGCTTAAACTAAAGGGCAACAAGGAAATGCACAGGCAATGGAAGCAGGGACAGGTATCCTGTACGGTACAGGGATATAGGGATGCTGCCTGATTGTGCTGGGATAGGGTCAGGAAGCCTTATTTTGGCCTTTCAGTACTTAAAGGGGGTTTTAAGAAAGATGGGCACAGACTTTTTACCAGGGCCTGTTGCGACAGGACAAGGGGTGATGGTTTTAAACTAAAAGTGGGGAGATTCACACTACATACAAGTGAGACATATTCTGTGATAAGTGTGGTGAAACACTGGAACAGGTTACCCAGAGAGATGGTGGATGCCCCATCCCTGGAAACATTCAAGGTCAGGTTAGACAGGGCTCTAAGCAATGTGATCTAGTTGAAGATGTCCCCGCTCATTGCAGGGCGGACTGGAGTAGATGACCTCCAACCCAAACCATTCTATGATTATATGATAAATAATTCAAACTTTCAAATTTAAGCTGGAGTAAAATTATTGAAGAATTTGCAAAAAGCCTGAAAGCTCAGAGAATGCTCAGAAGCCAATTTGGCATTACCAGCAAAGTGTGTACAACAGCCTAGTACTGTACTGCTCCTTCAGTAAAAGCTGAGGATTTATTAGACCATGACAAGTAAAAACTGAAGTAGGCAAGAGGGACTTGACCTTTTGTATCCATCCCTTCCCTGCAATCAGAAATAACTTGAAGTTTCACTGAATGAAGATCTGACTCTGCTTACTGCTGTAGATGATAAATGCAGTGTTGCAGCACTTAACTTGTGGGTGCTTAACCCTATTAGTGGGGTCACCAGCTCTGAATTTAAGCATTCACTTAAATGTTTTATACAAGGCACAGGGCAAATGTCTACATTTTTAGTAACTTACTCAAAGTAGCAAGTAAATGCATCATTCCGTTAGGATGTAATGTCTCTGTCATTGTTAGGTGCTTGAGGATGGGATTTCACAAATGACTTGCAGCAGCCTGTCTTGTCCGTCACTCACTCCAGTGTTGCCACAGCCTCTCTTGCTAAAGAACTCAGAGCTGTGCCAATATGTCCATGAGGTGATCTGACTGAAGAAGAGCAACATGGAAAGAAAAGATGCCTTTTCAATCAAGTGAACTTACCAATACAGGTGACCTGGGAAGTGAGCAGTGGTGGTGTGCAAACAGACAACAAAATTGGAGGCTTAATAGACACCAGTCATAATTTGCTTGTGAAAGAAGGTCCTACATAGTATATAACTACATTCCAACTATTAGGAAGCAGAAACCAGAGTTTCTGTTGTAGTGAAATGGAATACATTTGGGGACAGTACACAAGCAGTCCTTTTGCTTGTGGCTATGAAGAAAGGTGAACACTGGGGGCCAGCTTTTCATACTCTGCTTTAGTGGTGAAAGTAGGAATGGAAACTTGCATGGAGCCCTAGCAGAGGGAGGAAGAACACTGATAACAGTTCTGATAGAACAGTCCTTAAGCTAAAAATGATTTAAAATGCTGATACACTGTTAAAATATGAAATATGAAGGCCTCAAATTTAAATGTGACATTCACATAAGCTTAGGCTTTGGTTGGTAAAGACATTAATTAAATGAGATTTGCCTACGTCCTTGTTTCATGGCTGTCTTGCTGCATCTATTGAGTGACACTGATAAGGCTGCTCTGAAGGGGATCACAATAAAGATATGATGAAAACAAATCACTGTGTAATAAGAAAACTAAAAAATAAACCAGTTTTGCTGCTTCCCAAAGCTTTTTGAAGCCTAGCTATCCGTATCCAGTCAGGATTGCTGGTTAATAAAGCTCAATTCCAAAGAAGACCAAGGCTTAAGGTCTAGAAATTTGCAGTGGTATGTGCTTTTAACCCCTCATCCTTTAACTTTCGTACTATGTATTTAACATATCACCATCCTTTTGGAGCAGAACAGTCTCTGTTCTGGGAATCTACAGCAAATAGATGGGGGTTTAAAGAAAACTAAAAATGCTTTTATGTATTCTACAGCTTCAGAGTTGTGAGTTATTTCCAGGGTGACAAGTTACTGGCACTTGGTGGGTATGTAAGTGGGGAGGGATTGTGTATGTATATATGCACCATTTAAAGAATTAGAGATTGCTGTGCTGGGAGTGCCAGTTTCCAAATGTAAAGCAAAATTTTACCATTCATTAATATTCATTAGGAGAACACCCCATACTAATAATCAGTTCTTTCAGTTATTGTCACTACATATTCACTCTTGCACATTATCAGTCATTAGCGCTACATATGCAAAGCAATCAGCCCTTAACACTTCATCCTAAATGAGCTGTGAGTATATCATACTACAGAGCCGATGCCTTCTTGTTCCAACATGACTAAGGTCATTGGTAGTCATCCAAGTGGTCAAACTGAAGATGTGTTCACCAAAGAGACCTGAAGTTGGTATTTTCTTTCTCTTTCCCTGCCCTTGATTAACTGTTTGTTTTGTTGTTGCTTTTAACCTTCCTGAGGTGATTCTTCATTTCTTCGTTTCTTAAACCAGTTGGCACTGGGAGGATCCAAATTTCTATACAGGCCTATATCTCCTGGTTTTAGCAATTAGCCACATTCTAATGAACTTCAAGTTGTTGATCATCATCAACAGGGTAGGAAGGTTCTGGACAGGCTGGATCTATGGGCTGCGGCAAATTGAATGAGGCTCAACAAGACAAAGTGCAGGGTCCTGCACTTGGTTTACAACAACCTCATGCAACGCTCCAGGCTTGGGGAACAGTGGCTGGAAAGCTGCTCATGGAAAAGGACCTGGGGGTGCTGATTGATGGAGCTGAACATAAGCCAGCTTATGCCCAGGCAGCCAAGAAGCCACCAGCATCCTGGCCTGTATCAGCAATAGTGTGACCAGCAGGGCCAGGGCAGTGATTGTCCCCCTGGGCACTGGTGCAGCTGCACCTCGAATCCTGTGTTCAGTTCTGGGCCCCTCACTACAAGAGAGACATTGAAGTGCTGGAGCGGGGACAGAGAAGGGCAGTGGAGCTGGTGCAGGGCCTGGAGCACAAGTGTGGTGAGGAACGGCTGAGGGACCTGGGGGGTTTAGTCTGGAGAAGAGAAGGCTCAGGGGGGACCTTATCGCTCTCTACAACTGCCTGACAGGAGGATGGAGTGAGGTGGGGTCGGTCTCTGCTCCCAAGTAACAAGTGACAGGACAAGAGGAAACGGCCTCAAACTGCCCCAGGGGAGGTTTAGATTGGATATTAGGAACAATTTCTTCACCGAGAGGGTGCTCAGGCATTGGAACAGGCTGCCCAGGGCAGTGCTGGAGTCACCATCCCTGGAAGTGTTCAAAACCCATGTATGTAAGGCCCTCAGTGACATGGGTTAGTGGTGTCCTTGGCAGTGCTGGGGTAAAGGTTGTACTTGATGATCTTAAAGGTCTTTTCCAACCTCGTGGAGTCTATGATTTTATTATTACAACAAAGAACAAAACTGTTACTACTTAAAACTGTAATAACCAGCATACGTAACATATCCCCAATAGGTGGTGCTGTATCTTTTTCATAGTGCTTGCATTGTTGGTACTGGTCACTCAGAAAAGTTCTTTCTTGAGTGAACTGAAGTTAGTAATGTAATAAAATAAATACTTTGGGGGTTTTTATAAATAAATATTGCAATTGATTTGGCAAAAGAAATCAAATGTGGCTTTGTAGCTTAGTAATTAGGACAGTAATAGGACAAAAATCAGGTTTTGGTCCCTCTGCCAGGCATTAATTTGGATTAAATCAGTAAGTGTAAAATAATGAACAGTCCACGAGGAGGGGACCAGAACCCTCAAAGTCTTTGTAACCATGTCAACACATTAGATCACAGAGTCGTGGTCTTCTTCACTTTTGGTCTGATTTTATATGTAAAGCAGAAAACAGAGGATATGAGAAGTCTAATGCAGGCACTCTGGGATAACATCTTAAAAGCCAGGCCAGTTGAGAGCTGGAAAATGGAAGCTTAAATCCCCTCCAAGTTAAGAATAAAATCTACATCTTTCTGCTCTGCATAAAATTTTTTGCCACTGTATCATTGTTACCAGTGACTAAAAGCCATTTATAAACTGTGGGGGTTAATTAATTTAGCTTAAAAAGGGAAGGGTCCTTAGATCAATGTATCTTTTGTCATGAAAAGACATATCATTTGTCACTAGCCTATTTGTATATAAATATTTACCCCAGATTGCCACTGCTGATATAAATTATTTTAAAAGCTGTTCCTAAATACTAACTTTGCTTCCAAAATGATTAGAAAATGCTCAGTTTTTCCAAAACTGATAATTCATTCTTTGAGAGATACCAGTTCTGGGAAATACCAGCTTGAAATCCAGCAGTTCTGATGGGTATTGTGTCCATCAGTCACTCTTTTCCTTAAAGAAACCTGATTTAAATGTTTGTATCACTTTATAGGATTTAAATGTGTCCAACAGTCACTCCTTTCCCTAAAGAAACCTGATTTAAATGTTTATATCACTTTATAGGATTTAAATGTTCTTATACCATGCTATAATTGTTAATATCACATATAAAGAGCATGTATAAAAGAATGCTTTTATAGAGCTTTCAAACTGCTCTTTCAGCCCAAACGTTTTCAGGAACCGAAGTCTTTTTTGGGTGGAATTGCCCACTAAGACCTGGTCAGGTTTCACTGTGCTCCAAAACTACAATTGTCAGTGACAGAAAGCATTAGTAATAAAGCAGGTGACACGGCCCAAAGTGAGCGTGTGATCAGAGGTGGAAGAGAGCTGTAACTCTCGTCAGTAACACAGAAATGCTGCTGGAAGTGCGTACTAGCATGAAAAGAGCCTGGAGGCACAGCAGGACTTCTACATGAGAAAACTGTACTTAAATAAAACATTATTTAACTGATTGTACAAGTCTTCAGTCCTGTATAAACAGTAATAAGCTCTTTTGCTTATCAAGTGCAAAACCACAAAAATCAGCTTTAAATCAATCCACGTAGATTGCACTCTAGGGTGTTCCAGGTATTAAGTGCTAGGTTTGGGATCTCTGTTTTCCCAGAGTATTTCTGTAATCAATTGCAGAGTATCCTGTGGAGCCTGAATGAAATGTGGGATATGCATTTAGTGTTTTGGGAAACGTCCCCCTATATTTCACCTATCTTCTGTTGCTTGTTAGCTTGCTGTTTTCAAACTGCTAACAGAATACCATCATCTACTTCTTGTTCTTTTCTTTTGCAACTCAGTTAGGTATCAGATGAAGTTCCATGTGGGTGCATCCCTTCAGCATGTGAGCTTCACTGGTTCTTGCTTTCAGGACAGGATTTCACAAGAAGAATGATATAAAAAGCTGAGACAGAATTATTTGTGTTTATATGTCCAACAGTGAGATAATTTGGGGTTTGTCAGAGATGGCCATTTCCCTGGAAGGCTGTATTAAGCTCATTCCACACGCCTCCAAACACGATCTGATGGAGGTTAGCTCAATGCTGCTAGTCAGGGTAACCAAATTAGTCAAGTGGGTTTTTCTAGAACCCTATCAGTGTATATTTACTGTCTCTTGTACAGGCTCTAACAGGCATGACAGTATGCATAATGTCAGAGGGAGTTACCTTCCTAATCAGATCAAACATTGATTTAAATATAATACAAAAAATAGACGTTGATACAGGGACTGCGTGGTGTCTCCTGTCACCTCAGCATTTAGTCCTATCTAATATAGCAGAAAGGCCAGATTTGCCTCAGATAACTCTCTTCTGTCTCCTTTTGGGGGATTTCTCCACCCCCGTTTTCAGCCTCCAGTAAGATTATATAGCACAGACTGGAAACTATTGGTGGTTGAGCAAAAATGTTACCCAGCTCCTCATAGAGAGGAAAACAGCAACCCCTTTGCCAGCTCTCTTGTTTCTAATTTTGCTAGAGCTACTTGGCTTTACTCTAGGACTGAAGTTGACCCATGATTTGGTCCTTTATTTGTTTATAGTTACTGGTAAGTCTTTACTTTCCAGCAACTTGAGGAGCTTGGAATGCAGACAAATCCAAAATCACTCCAGTGGAAACTCTAGTGGTGACAATGGTTTCAGGAACAGTGCACTTGAAGTGAAAGCTGAGCTGTTAATAGCAACCCTTGAACATCTACAAGTATGAGCCAAAGGGAAGAGTAAACATACAATTGATGTAACTGAAACAGGGAGATGCCTCTCTATCCCTTCAAATACGAACTGGTGAAGGAGGATATTAATTGATCGATGAAGTATTCAAGCAGTATGTTTGCCTCAGCCTTTGGCAGATAACATTTACTGAAGGAATTCAGTTGACTTTGAAGGGGTGTGACTGGTTTGGGATGAGAACTGTATTATTTGCTTTTAAAGGCTTCCACATCAAAATGGAGCAGGTGAATGAAAGTTTGGATCATAGCTGCTGTACTGTAATTCTGTAGTTAACATCTGGTGGAAGCGACCATCATTAACTTGCTCTTTGCCTCCTTAGCATGTTCAAGGGTGGTTTTTTTTCCTATTTCTCCTCCTGAAAGGAAGAGGTGCCAATGAGGAGATTATAAAAGGATGACAGTTCCTGGAGGAATCATTGTCACTGGTATCTCCTGGGTCTCAGTGCGTCATACTGATCAATACCTCAATACAGGACAAGGGGTAATGGGTTCAAACTTAAAACCAGGGAAGTTTAGGTTATATATAAGGAAGAAGTTCTTTACTGTGAGGGTGGTGAGGCACTGGAATGGGTTGCCCAAGGAAGTGGTGAATGCTCCATCTCTGGCAGCGTTCAAGGCCAGGTTGGACAGAGCCTTGGGCGACATGGTCTAGTGTGAGGTGTCCCTGCCCATGGCAGGGGGTTGGAACTAGATGATCTTAAGGTCCTTTCCGACCCAAACCATTCTATGATTCTATGAACATTATAGCTAGTTGGTTTACCCCTGTATATACATACAAAGAGAAATAATCTGGTTGTACAACAGTAAGGTACCACACCACAGCCGAGTTTCATAGCTACAATGAAAAGTGGATGTGGTGTAGAGGTGTGAGATCCACAGGGTGCCTGATCTGAGGTTTTCACAGCAGTGTTGCCTTTGTTTCATAGGGCAGAATAAAAGAAATCATAGAATGTTTTGGGTTGGATGGTACCTTAAAGCTCATCCAGTTCCAATCCCCTGCCATGGGCAGGGAGACCTCACACTAGACCATGTCGCCCAAGGCCCTATCCAAAAAGAAACAAAGCTAATTTTCAAGTAAACAGGGCATTGAAGATCAAGCATTACATGTAATACTGATGCCATTCCAGCATCCTTTTTAAGCATGCATAGGTAGGCAAACTGCCTTGAAGGAGACATAGTTTAGAGAGCGCGAGAGGCACACAGTTGTTTTGCAAGGTTTCATTGAAAGACAAATCAAGTCTCTAGCAGTCCTGGCTGCGGCATACACTTTTAGTTTGATGTTGCACATGCCTATGGCAAAGGTTTGCTTAAAAGGAGCCATGGTTCATCTTGGTGGGCGACTGCAGGGCCTACAAAGGCTCCTGCTACACATGGTCGGTGTCTGCTTAGCCACATTGCCATGCTGTAGGACCAAAGCCCAACGTGCCTGAGTACTGAGGCACGGCTTGCTGCTCGGATCCAGCCGATGGAATTGATGTCAGGGGGACAAGGAGGCGAACTTATGGCCGCCTGGCCGCCCCCCCCCCCCCCCCCCTCACCGCCGGGGAGCGGGGCCCCTTCCCAGAGCCGCCCGCCCCGCTCCGCTTCCCTTCCCTTCCCGCCGGCGCGGGGCCCGCGGAGCCGGCAGCGGGCGGAGCGCCCCTTCCCCGTGACCTCGCGGCTCCTCCCTTCTCCCCACCCACCTCCCCGCTCCTCAGTGCCGCCGAGTAACCCGGTTCCGCGGCGCGAGTCCGGCCCTTCTCCCTCTTTTCTTTTCTTTCTCTTTTTTTTTTTCTTTCCTTCCCTCCTTTCCCCTTTTCTTTTCCTCCCCTTCCCCTCCCCTTCCTTCTCCTCCCTTTTCCCCCCACAGCGCAGCCGGGGCTCGGGCTCACCTCTTTCCTCCCCCCTTCTTTTCCCTCCCCTCGAGCTGCCGCCGCGGTAGGGACCTGGAGAGAGGCGCCGCCTCCGCCGCCGCACACGGAGACATGTACCCGGGAGCCACCTCCGCCGGACCCGGTGAGGCTTCGGCCCTTTTCCTTTCCCTCCTCCGAGCTCCCTCTTTGCTCGGTCTCTGTCGGGGGGACGGCGGCGGGGTTCGCGCTCGGCGCCCGTTTGTGGTGTGAGGCGGGGGGGGAACACACCGCTGGCGCATGAGGCGCTCTGTCAGCGCGGGCATGAGCCCCCCTCAGCGGCCACCTCTGCCCGTCCCTTCAGCGTGGCGAGGCGCCCGGGGCCGGCGCTGGGGTGGAGGGAAGGACCCTTCTCGATCGTCCCCCCCCTCCCCGCCGTGTTCGGGCCTGGCTGAGGCCGCGGCCGGCCGCGCTCGCCGGGGAAGGAGGGGTCAGGCCGCTGCCGCCACCTCGGGGAGGGCGGTGAGCGAGCCTGCGTGTCCGGAGGCCCCTTTGAGGGGAGGGTCGCCTTCTCCTTGCCCTCCCCTCCCTCTGCCGCGGCGGGAGGCTGGCCCCGGCCTGAGGGCGAGGACACGGGTCCCCTCACGGGGCTCTGGGTGCCGCTGCTTGGGCAGGGGGAGACGGCAGAGATCCCCCCCGCCTTGCCCTTCCGTGGGCCGCCGCCGGTGCGTCCCCGGGGTGTCCCCTCGGCTGTGCGCTACGTGCTGCCTTCCCCAGGCCAGCGCTCGCTGTTCCTGCCAGCTCAAGCCTCCTGCTGGCAGCGCGGAGCCGACCGGGGTCTCCATTTCCTCCCTCGCAGATCCTCGTAGCGGCTGCATCCTCCGGGGGTAGCCGGGGATACTCGTCCCAGAAGTTCAGGCCGCTGTGGTTGCGTTTGTCGCTGTGTGCTGTGCGAGTTTGTGGTGTTTAAGTGTAGGTAAAACCGTATCCACGTGTTGTGGAGGACTGGAAGAGGTTATCGGCTTCCTTGGATGTCTTCAGGCTCTGTCATGGAATGAAATCTGCGAGCAAAGGACAAATGAATGTGGACAGAAGAAGGGTTACCAACTCACTCAGGGACATTTAACATTATTTAGGGGAAAGATATTGTTTATGAGGTGGTTGTTCCTTTTGGTGTTAGGCTGTTACTGTGGTGAGAATTCCTGTGTAGGAACCATGATGTTTGGGTGATTGGTCCCTAGTTTTCTTCTAAAAAAGTTTCAAAATACTTGGAACTTTATTATAGATTACTGTGCTCAACAGTTTAGCATAAAATCTTTTCCCTTAGAGAGGTAATCTAGCAAAGAATAGTGTGGTGAAATACAGGACCTGTTACTGATGTCTTTTGCTTCTCTTGCAAATGCTTCTACAGTAAGAGCATTCCTACCTTAAGATCTTAGGTGCTGGCTTCTTTTTTTCTCTGATTTGATTTTCTTGAAGAAAATCAAGAAGAATCAAGACAGACAAGCAGGATTATTGCTTTCCTCTTAGAGTACAGCTCCTCTGGTTTTTCCTTTCTTGCTTTTCTTTCTACAGTTCACGGAGACTTTAACTAGACACCCCAGGAAGATAGCTCTGTGCTGCTGTGTGTATCCAGACTGCTGCTCTCATGTTTAACATCATTTGCACATTTCAGTGCCAATAAGTGTGTGTAACTATCGATGTAATCATTTGGTGGCTTCTAGTGTCAGGTTCTCTTGCTCAGGTACAGGTATACTTTCAGTTTACAGGTATTCACAGTGCTCAGATTATGCTGCTGTGATGTTCTCCTCCTGTTCTTACGTCTTTGTTGAAATTGTACGTAAGGAGGCAAATAACTGAAAATACCACCAGTGCATGCGCTGAGAGTAGTTTTATGTGTGGGAGTCTCTTTATCTTCTTTTATTTGCTGTGTACCTGACCCTACCACTATCCCTTTCACTCGGAATGATCCTACTTACACACACACCAGCATTGGTGGCTGCTGTTTACCATCAGGGGCCTGTGTTCCGTGTGTAAGGGTATTTTCCTCTTACTGGAACAACCCTCTCTTAACCTTGGGCTCTTGATAGAACAACCACTATACTTATACGAAATCCTGCATTGCTACACGTTAGTGGTGTGTGTCTCAGGCTCCTGCTCTTCTCTTCCCTCCAGCCAAGCTCATCTTCTGTCTTGTTTACTTCCTAGTTTATCTCTGTGGCTCAGCCCTTTCCCCCTGCGCAGAGCTGGGCAGTGACGGTGTCTGTTCTGGGGTATGAGCTGCAAGTTGTTCGCTGTATCGTGAGGCTCTCTGTTTCCTTCCTGTGAAATCATCCATAGAGAGCCTTAGCTCAGTGGCTTCTAGCAGTCCAGACAGCTTCCTGTTCCACACCAGATTTGAGTATTTTAAGAGAGCTGGCCTGTACTGTGAACCAGTCTGGAAACAGGGACTGTCAGCAGGATGCTTAGTGGCCTTGTGGAAGGCTACGTGTGGCCTGCAAGCTGCCAGCGCAAGTTCCCTTCCATATGTGAATCTGATACCTATAAAATGAAAGTGTGCTGAAATCCTGCTCGAAGGAGTGAGCAAGAAGTGTGGTTTACAGCCATTCACTGAGCCATGAATGCACAAGAACTCAGCCTCTACATGTCAGCACATCCTCGACACCATGTAAATGCTCCTTTCATATCTCCTCCAACTTAGATCTCGCCACCGTTTGCTTCTCTTCATGTTGCTGCTGCATAGAAGCTACTTTGCTTTTCCAGCTCCTGTTGCCAGACTGGACACTGCAGCCAGCCTGCTCGGAGGGTGCCTGTGGTGCTGGCCTCCTGCCAGTGTAATCGCTCAATTTGCCACAGGGTTTGCTATTTTCATCTTCATTCTTGTTCTGGACACAGTATAAAGCAAGTTAGGAGGCTGTATCTGACTAATTTCAGAAAATTGCTGCTCAGCGTGGAAACTTTGTTCTAACATGCTGTTACATTGGGAGGAAGAGCTTATTTCATACAAAAGGGGACATCATGGAATCACTGGGTTTGTGGTTAGAAAACCTACGATCCTTGCTCCCTTTTCCCAAATACTGTTTGAGTTCTTGAGTTGGTGTTGAATTAGCTGAAACATTACACTCATGTGCCTTAGTTTTGCCTTCAAGACACTGAAAAGTAATCTGAAAATGATGGGTTTTAGTTAAGAAAATAAGTAAGTTTGATACTGCTACGTTTTGTTATATCTTTTCCTAGAAGGACAGGAAAATGTCAACGCAGCATAATAAAAATACTGTCACTTTAAAGAATTGATTAACACTTGTGTAAACTTCTGTAACTTACCCTGCTTCGTGTTCTTGTAGTTATAAATTCTAAACTTTGCCTGCTATAGATTCTCTTTTCATTCTGTGAAAGGATATTTGATTTTTGTCTGCTTCTCATGGTCTTAATTTATTGTTAGAGCAGCAGTTGTCTGAAGAAGAGTGTCTTCGTGAAGGGGGTTATGGCTTTGCATGTAAAATAGAACCTTTTTCTAGCAGAAGAAACAATTTTGAGCCCTCTATCAAACTAGTGAAATTGAGGTTATTTTCTCACTTGTCATTTAGTTGGAAATTACCTCTCTGGAATTGTTAATAGGCTGTTGTAACTTTTAAGTCTCTCTTGTTGTTTTTCAGCGTGTGTGCTTGTTTTGAACTCTTATATATTGAAGGTATGTGATGGTTGGATGTTCATTCTCTTTAGGACTCCCTAGTCCTAAAATGTGGTGCCAGGAAGGGTGTGCTCATGCTTTGCTTGGGGTGGTAGAAATGGCATTGTGTGGCCTTATGGAATTCAAATTCACCAGCATCCCCTTAGCAGCAAGAGCTCCCATGTACCTCCTGTCAAGGGTCTGTCCTTCCCTTATTAGAGAGGTTTCTTGTATTATTTTGGGGATGGATCTGGTCCTGCTCTTACTGTGGCAGCTCTGTGGCTATCACGGAGCTGCCCACTTTCTTTGGCTTAATTTTAGGCAGCAAATCATGTTGAAATTCATTGTAAGCTGCCACACATAGAAGAGGAAACGAGAACTTACTGTACAGCTTCAGCTCTTCCTTTTTACCTGAGAATTTTTCCTTAAATTTGAATTAGATTTGACCACATCACAACCTACAAAAATCAGTGTTCACTTTTTCAAGTGTATTGTCGTGGCCAGTGTATTTTCCTAAGACAAAGATGGTCTATTGTTGTTTCAGTTAGCTGTGTAGTCTTAAGGTAGCTTAAAGATGAGGTAATCATTTGATGAAAAGATAATTGATGTTGTCATACGTGTGAACCAGACTTTCTCCTCTGTGAACTGTGCTATTTGCTGTCTGAAAAGTGAAACCTGGTTTTTCAGCAGTGATTCTCTCACTGGTTGCAGTTCGATGGGATTTTGTACACTTAGTTTTCTTTTGTCTTGAAGTTTTTCACTTTTGCAGGATTGTCATGTGCTCATACATACTTAGTGCTGTGTTGTAGTGGATATAGAAAGAGAACAGAGGAACAGCCAAACCTTCCTGACATCCAGGGAAGTACAGCTTTCACAATTTGTACACCCTCTCCTGCACTGCTGTCACACCATTCTTTATTTCACAGAGGGAAAGGGAGTTCAGTGCTTTAGCTCTGTGAGAGAAAATATGTCTTAGATTATTATGGTCTATTCTTAGAATCACAGAATGGTTTGGGTTGGAAAGGACCTTAAGATCATCCAGTTCCAACCCTCTGCCGTGAGCAGGGACGCCTCACACTAAACCATGTCACCCGAGGCTCTGTCCAACCTGGCCTTGAACACTGCCAGGAATGGAGCATTCACCACTTCTTTGGGCAACCTGTGTCAGGGCCTCAGCACCCTCACAGTAAAGAGCTTCTTCCTTACACCTAACCTGAACTTCCCGTGTTTCCGTTTGAACCCAACACCCCTTGTCCTATCTCTACAGTCCCAGATGAAGAGTCCCTCTCCAGCATCCTTGTAGCCCCCTTCAGACACTGGAAGCTGCTCTGAGGTCTCCACGCAGCTTCTCTTCTCCAGGCTGAACAGCCCCAACTTTCTCAGCCTGTCTTCTACCCACTTAGCACAGGAGGGAAAGATTTTTCCGTTTAAAAAACCAGCCCTTCTAAATACTTTTGGCCTTCCAGGAATTGCAGACATCAAGTTGATGATCACAGTAAACTTCTAACTGCTGAATTGGCTTTGCAGACACACACAGTTCTAACTAATTAGGAACTTTACATGCCTAATGAAAGTGTTTTTCGTGTTGGCTGAGCATGTGCTGACAACGGCTGTACAAAACTCGTAAGACTTGTCAAAGTTTTGCTGTATATTGCCTCATTTCACGTTTCAGCAGAATACTTGCTCATATTTTTAGTGCTGGAATTTCTAATACTCAGCCTACCAGAAAATATTACTAAATTTGAAAATGAAGAAAAAGTCCACCTCCAGTATCTTATTTTTGGTAAGTTATGAACTAGGAAAAAAAATAGCTGGTGGAAAATATTACGTAGCTTTAACTGTAGTGGCTGTGGGTAGGGATCTGTTCCATGCATTGTCCAATTACTTTGCTTTAGTGCGGTGCATCCTTTCTGATGAACACACAAAAGCAGCCCACTAGAATGTCAGGTATCTCCTCTCCTATTGACTAGGGAAGTGCAGCACTTTCCAGCTCGGTGCAGGGGCTTTTTGGTTTCTTTCCGCGCTTATTGTAACACCCGAAGTTGAACTTAAACATTTCTTTATATGCTTTATACTATCAAAATTGGGAAAAGTAAAAGGCAAAGCATCATGCCCAGATACACTAAGCAAGTCCAGTCTTAGCTCATGCCTTACACCGGAGTGGTAGTTTGTTAGTACACAGTTCTCTTTGGTATCCATTTCTAGGAAATTGTGCTTCAAAGAGACTTTTTAGTACTGTCCAGGAAGTGGGTTTTTAAATCCTGAGACTGAGGTGATGCCCATGTTTTTGTATGCTCATGACTCTTTTACTAGCTGGTGTCTGTGTGTGTCTTTAGTGAGCACCATAGGTTAGTGCAATTCACTTTAACTTTTCCATTTTAATTTATTTTGCTTTTCCTTTTTTCCAGAGTAAACTTCATGCTGTTAAAGTTTTAGTGTGAGCATTATTTCATCTCTTTTTGTGGTTTCTCTTTGCATTTTCTATTAAGGAAAACCACTTCTCCTAAATATCTTTCTTTACAGCATTGCTGCAGTTGTGGATCCATGTGGTACCTGGTGACCAGGCTTTCTAGAAAGGAAATTTTGGGGTTCTTTTCAAACTGTGTGACCTCACAAAACTGGACGCAGCCATGGTAGAAGCAAAGCACTGACTCAGATGGGGAAGTACTGTTGATAATGAAATAACCAAGTCAGTCCAAAGCTTGCTCTGATGTTTTTCCCTCTTGCTGCCATCAGTGTTGTGTTTTGAATTTAGTCCTCATTGAGCTCTCCACAGTGCTGCCAAATTCTGTTTGTATTTGGGTTGTGAAACAGGTTTTCATGTTGTTTTTTCTTTTTAATCACAGATACATTGAAAGTAGTTCATTCTTTCCTGTTGTAATGTGTCCTCTTCTGTTTTTTGCCAGTGCTGCTCAGTTGTGTCTTGTCTTTGTTGTAGGTTTTAATCATAGAATCGTCACAGAACGGTTTGGGTTGGAAGGGACCTTAAAGCTCATGCAGTTCCAGCCCCCTGCCATGGGCAGGGACACCTTCCACTAGAGCAGGTTGCTCCAAGCCCCTGTGTCCAACCTGGCCTTGAACACTGCCAGGGATGGGGCAGCCACAGCTTCTCTGGGCACCCTGTGCCAGCACCTTAGCACCATCTTACAGTGAAGGTATTCTGCTTGATATCTAATCTAAATCTCCCCTCCTTCAGTTTGAAGCCGTTCCCCCTTGTCCCACCACTGCTTAAGTCCCTCTTCAATCCTCTCCATTCAACCTTCATTAAACAGGCAACTGAAAAATAAAACTCTTCATTGCTGAAAGTAGATTTCAGAGCTGTCCATATGTCGACCTGTAGTTTTATGTTCATCTTAAACCAGCCTAATCCAGCCCTGGTGCTGAGAGACATGGTCATGCAGGCGTTAGTGTGGGAGGCTGCCTTGTGCGCTGTCAGGCAGACCAAGGCCCTTTCATTCCTTGCCTTCAGAGGGACTTTTTACAAGAGCATGTAGTGAATAGGACAAGGGGGAATCATTTTAAACTAGAAGAGGGTAGATTTAGATTAGATATGGGGAAGAAATTCCTTACTGTGAGGGTGGTGAGACATTGGGATAGGCTGCCCAGGGAAGCTGTGGCTGCCCCATCCCTGGCAGTGTTCAAGGCCAGGTTGGACACAGGGGCTTGGAGCAACCTGCTCTAGTGGAAGGCGTCCCTGCCTGTGGCAGGGGGCTGGAACTGGATGAGCTTTAAGGTCCCTTCCAACCCAAATCACTCTGTGGTTCATTCCCCCTCCTATTTAGTTTTAGCTGCTTTGTTTCTCCACAGGAATGCTCATGATAACACAGGTTTGGAGATCATAGGGCAAACTGAACAGCTGCGTGAAGGCAGGACTTCTCTTTTGATGCTGATTCTGTCTTACACCAGCTTAAGTTGTATGTGGGCTTATTACTGCCTGAAGTGAAGTTGTTATGGCCCGGGTCCCAGTGTTAATATATGCTGTGATAGCTCTGGAGTCGTGAAAGCCTCTATCTTTGAGAGAAGTGTTAAAATATTTAACTTCTCAGTTAATACAGAATCACTACATACATCTGCACTGTTTTGGGCTCCACATGGCTTTCCGAACGGCTTTTCTGGCAACAACCCGATTGCATTCCCTTGTACAAGTTGCTTTATAATCAGAAGGTGGAGAATATGCTTAATGTTAACTCTTTCACCTGTGGGAAGAGTTAAATCACATAGCACATAATTCCATCAAACACGTATAAATCTCAAACCACATGTTTAAACAATATGTGGATTTTATGTCTCATTATATCACTTCCAACCTGTGTCAGGCTGTGACTGAAGCAAAGGGGCTGCGGAGCAAAAATGAGGTCTTTAGTCTTTTGAGGAATCAACTTATCTCAGCATGTATGAAGACAGGCTGAGAAAGTTGGGGCTGTTCAGCCTGGAGAAGAGAAGCTGCATGGAGACCTCAGAGCAGCTTCCAGTGTCTGAAGGGGGCTACAAGGATGCTGGAGAGGGACTTTTCATCAGGGACTGTGGCAAGAGGACAAGGGGTGATGGGTTCAAACTGAAACAGGGGAAGTTCAGGTTAGGTGTAAGGAACAAGTTCTTTGCTGTGAGGGTGCTGAGGTGCTGGCACAGGGTGCCCAGAGAAGTGGTGAATGCTCCATCCCTGGCAGTGTTCAAGGCCAGGCTGGACAGAGCCTCGGGTGACATGGTCTAGTGTGAGGTGTCCCTGCCCATGGCAGGGGGTTGGAACTGGATGATCTTAAGGTCCTTTCCAACCAAACCATGATTCTATGGTTCCGTGTCATCCTGGGGAGCTCGAAAACACACTTTTGAGACTCTGCTGGTTTTACAGCGCAGATCTGCGTACAGGTGGTCAAGTTGATGATTTCATATGTAGTCTAGAGAAAAAGAAAGTTGTAATTCTTTTCTGGGCGCCCTTGGCAGGCAGTGTTAGATACTGTGGGTGGCTCTGCTCGAGCTGCTAATGTCACAGATTGGAGCTTTAGAACTTTTTGTCTTCGTGGTGCTTTTTTGTGTGTTCTTAGTTCAATCATGAAACCTACGATAGAGCTTATTAATGTGAGAAAATAATGAAATTTAAATTGTAATTTAGTAGTAGGAAGTGTGTGTGGATGTGCTAATGTAGATTTATTTTAAATAAGCCAATTTTAGAAGGATTCCCAAGAGGGGAGGTTTCACTGGCTTAGCTAGATCAATCTAAAAATTGTTTGAAGTTCAACTTGACATGCAGATGAATAAGGCTTTAAAACATAATTATTACTGGGGCCTTATTATATAGCTTCTGAAACTTGTTTAGCCAGTGTTTACTATTAAAGGACAGACATCTATTCATACAGAGGGTAAATTCCTATCTAAATGTTGCTGGGTTCTTGGCTTCGCTGCTCCTTTGATACTGAACTTCTTCCATTGTCCTTTCATACAACTTGTGGTTTGCAGTGAAAGCTCCCTTTCTGCTGGGTTTTCTGTTGGTTGTGCTCTCTTGCCCATCACCCTCCTCCATCGTTTCTGTAATCTTCATCATGTGGAGGACAAGACTTTGGGAGAGCAGGGCGTTTTGAGCTGTTGGTGAGAGGGGAGGCTTCTCAAACAAGAATACTTGTCAACCTCAGCTCTTTCTGACTCAATTATTTCTGTTGAGAAGGCTGATACAGACATAGGTTTAAAAAGAAAACCCCCAAAACCACCAACCCTCCAAACCGCAAGCAAATAAAATGAAGAATGAAACCCAAGTGCAGGTAGAAATGACAGTGACAGAAGAATGAAAGTCTCGGTGAATCAGAACATTTCTTTTTGGGAAGAACATTTAAGGAAGGAATGCTTAGAAATAATTCACATGGATTCAGAACGTTTGCATAAGGGTGTGTGTTATTTAAAAAGTGAGAGCTTCATTCAGAAGGAGGAAACTTCCCACCAGGGCAAGGAAGTGAAGCTTTATTGTTTGGGTCTCGCTGTGTGATTAGAATACAGCAGTGGCATTTTCTTCTTCATTGTTTCTGACTTGCAAATCCCCTTTAATGTAAAATTTCAGTGGAGGTTTAGGCCTCCCGGTAGGAAACTTGTATGTGCCTTTTTTCTTTAGACTTACCTTTCACACAATCCTTAAAACAAGGCACAGACTAAAAACGGGAATTTCCAGGACAAGGTATCACATGGAGTAAGGTTTTGAGAGGAGAAAATTATTTCCAGAGAAGACTATCATAGAATCATAGAATGGTTTGGGTTGGAAAGGACCTTAAGATCATCTAGTTCCAACCCCCCTGCCATGGTCAGGGACACCTCACACTAGACCATCTGGCCCAAGGCTCCGTCCAACCTGGCCTCGAATACTGCCAGGGATGGGGCACCCACAACCTCCCTGGGCAACCCATTCCAGTGCCTCAGCACCCTCACTGTAAAGAACTGCTTCCTTAGATCTAATCTAAACTTCCCCTGTTTCAGTTTGAACCCATCATCCCTTGTCCTACCACTGCAGTCCCTAAGGAAGAGTCCCTCTCCAGCATCCTTATAGACCCCCTTCAGATACTGGAAGCTGCTCTGTGGTCTCCACACAGCTTTTCTCCAGCCTGAACAGCCCCAGCTTTTTCAGCCTGGCTCCATACGGGAGGTGCTCCAGCCCCTGAGCATCCTCGTGGCCTCCTCTGGACTCGCTCCAACAGCTCCATGACCTTCTTATGTTGAGGACACCAGAACTGTACACAGTGCTCCAAGTGGGGTCTCACAAGAGCAGAGTAGAGGGGCAGGATCCCCTCCTTCGACCTGCTGGTCACGCTTCTTTTGATGCAGCCCAGGATATGGTTGGTTTCTGGGCTGCAAGTGCACACTGAAGCCGGCTCATGTTAAGCTTCTTGTCAGCCAACACCCCCAAGTCCTTTTCTGCAGGGCTGCTCTGAATCTCTTCTCTGCCCAACCTGTAGCAGTGCCTGGGGTTGCCCCGACCCAGATGTAGGACCTTGCACTTGGCTTGGTTAAACTTCATAAGGTTGGCATCGGCCCACCTCACCAGCGTGTCAAGGTCCCTCTGGATGGCATCCCTTCCCTCCAGCCTATCAACCGAACCACACAGGTTGGTGTCGTCGGCAAACTTGCTGAGGGCGCACTCAATCCCAAAAATCAGTGGGGATTTGGATCTCCCTATAGGAAGATGCCATTATTTGGGGTCTCCTCCCATGTTGTTGCTCTCATGGCTGTGGGGGCACAGTGCTACAGCTGAGTTTTGGTTTGTATCAACTAATAAGAGAACTTAAGTTGCTTACAAGAAGCAGGTGGAGGGGAAAAATACCTCAGATGTAATAGGAAAAACCCAGTTCTCACAGGGGAGTTGTGCTGAAACCCTCCACTCCCGTTATATCTCAGTTATTCCATGATTATCAACCTGCATTTTACCTCTCTTTTCAGTGATGCTGAAAACCACAGCCTTATCTCTTGAAACCGCATTAGATGCTGTTGGATCTCCTGCATGTTGGAGATGCTCCTCCAGCTGCTTTCGCTATCTCAAATGATAAAATAAAGCATAACCTCAGCTTTTAACTGTGACTTTTCTATTTTGAACCTAAGCCATGGAACGTTCATGTTTTTGGAGATTAATCCAGCGTGGGTATGGGAAAAGATTTCTGTTTCAAGGAGAGCATGGCTGAGTTACAGCTCAACACTCAAGTTTTGTAAATAAGAAAATATTTTAGGCATGAAAACAACATTTTTATTTTTAGATTTTATATAAAAATACTCCTAGCCAAAGCCTGGAGGTTATAACTGTGCTCACAAAGGTACAGCACAAAATACAGTGTATTTTGTGCTTCTTTCTTTAATAAGCTGAGGCCAAATAATTTCTGCGTTTCATTACATTGTATATAATGTGAATACCACAGGAAACGTGGATTTGGGGCCTCTGTGGTACCAGTTTCCAGCACTCTAGAAAGACATGCCAATGGCAACAGAGTAAAGCCCAAGCCATTAGAGCTTGTTAAGCTTGGTGGAGCTTGTGTGCATGTGGGCAAGGATGTCTCTAATCACAGAGAAGGCCAGAGGAGAGACACGGGATGGAGGGGCAAGGGATCGGGAAGGAGAAGGAGAGGAAGGGAAAGGTGTTGGTAGGAAGGTTGTGCTGAGAACTACAACTCCGGTTCAGGTGACTTAATCATAGAATCCCAGACTGGTTTGGGTTGGAAGGGACCTTAAAGCTCATCCAGCTCCAACCCCCTGCCATGGGCAGGGACACCTTCCACTAGAGCAGGTTGCTCCAAGCCCCTGTGTCCAACCTGGCCTTGAACACTGCCAGGGATGGGGCAGCCACAGCTTCTCTGGGCACCCTGTGCCAGCGCCTCAGCACCCTCACAGGGAAGAGCTTCTGCCTTATACCCAACCTAAATCTCCCCTGTTTCAGTTTGAACCCATCACCCCTTGTCCTATCACTCCAGTCCCTGATGAAGAGTCCCTCTCCAGCATCCTTGTAGGCCCTTTCAGACACTGGAAGCTGCTCTGACGTCCCCACGCAGCTTCTCTTCTCCAGGCTGAACAGCCCCGACTTTCTCAGCCTGGCTCCATACGGGACATGCTCCAGCCCCTGATCATCCTCGTGGCCTCCTCTGGACTCGCTCCAACAGCTCCATGTCCTTCTGTTGGGGGACACCATCTGTTTAACCTATCCAGTGTGGGGGACACCATCTGTTTAACCTATCCAGTGTGGGGGACACCATCTGTTTAACCTATCCAGTGTGGCCGCTCGTGAGCTATAATAGAGACCAGTTCCCACTATTCCTAATATGGGAAAAGGAAAACCTATGAAACACTGAGACTTCAGGGTATAGAGGTGTCATAGTGAGATGTACAGTACTAATGGTGTTATTTGATGGCAGTTTGTGTGTTCAAAAGGTGTTGAAGTACTTAATGCAGGGGATTTGGGCCTTAGGACCCCTCACAGAGCTCAGGTCTGCATCCGGCACTAGCTGGAATGGCTACGTGCTCCCCTCGGGACTGAATGCAAGCACTTGTTTGACTGATACTCACACCAAGCACTTTGGAAACTTCAGTCTGTGCATCGAAGTAAATATTACTGGAAGAGTCAATGCTGATGTATAAAGAACTCGTGGTTTACCAGCCCTGTAGTGACTTAAAAATGAAATAATTAAAAACTAAAGACAGTGAAGGTGGGTTATGCTGTTTCCTATATATTTACGCAGTTCCAAGTGTCAGCTGTTCAGAAGGAGGGGGAGCCAAGTTTCTTTGCTAACCAAAATGTGACATTTCAGCAAACGAGGGGTAAGGGAAGGGAAATGTGGGATGATGAATACAGAATTTCTGGTCTTAGAAGCAGCAAGAAGGGAGGAATAGGTGCTAGTAGGTGGGGGTTTTCATCTCTTAGAAGATGTGTATATGATCTCCATAGGCCTTTTGGAGTGGCAGAGAACAGAGATTGTATAGAATGGAGGCATTGCTCCTTACAAATGAAGGCATTACTGTTGTATTCTTTATTTCAAATTGTCAGAAGAGGCATCTGGAATTAGTTCAACATCATTTTCTAAGGCACGGAAAAGTGAATGAATCATTCTGGTGAAGTGTGATAAATAGCACTAAGAATGTTCTCCATTTCCCCCTTCATCGAGTAGAGGTTTGCCTGAAGATGGGAGATTCTTTGCAAATTTAACTTTCAACTGGGTTGCTGACTTGCGGGTAAGCCATAAGCATCCCCTCCATTGTTTGCATGAGGCTCACTATTTGGATGACTTAATTCAACACTGCAGTTTGTAATTAAAAGCATTTGTCTGCATCCCTTAAGAAGGATTTCAATCGTAGTCTGCACAGTTTTGAGTATAAGGATCAGTTAAGCCACCTGGCTTGCTAAACAGTAGGGATAGATGTGCTCTTCCACCACTCATCCTGCTTGCAGGAGGCCAGTAGAATGGGGAGAACCAGCTTGTTAGTATTCAAAACCTTGGGGGATAGCTCTGAAGATCTAGGGCACAGGGAGAATGTACTGACACGTGGTGTCTTCTGATAGTTGATGCTGTCCAGAAGAAGCTTGTGGGCTGGAAAGAACCATTCTTAGTCTATTGCCTGCTGCTTTCTGCTGGAGCATTGATCTCTTCCTCTTTGGTTTTCTGGTATTTTGTTGTTAGTCTTTTACATATTCTTATTTGAAACATGGTCAGAATGTACAAAGCAAGATAAATTGATGTTTCTCCTTTTCATCTCTTTGTTGCGACCATTGGTGTCTGGGAGTCATTCTGGTCTCTGTGGATCGTATCACCTCTGGCACTATGAAGAGATCATGCTTCTTATCTTGCAGAAGTCAATAAGTATCCAAGATAATCGAGAGGACTGTAGATCTGTAACTGATTATTTATTCCAGGCAAAATAATCATACACTGGTTTGGTTTGGAAGGGACCTTTTAAAGCTCACCTAGTTCCACAGGCAGGGACATCCTCCACTAGATAAAAGGGTTGACTCCAGAGTTAACATTGCTTGAATTCTTCTGCAGTAAGTGACAATTGGTCAGTAAAAACCATGTCTAGATTAGGTCTGCTGAACATAATGAGATTACAGTTTGAAGGCAGTGCTGTTTATCTAACACTGACTCCTTGGTAAGGTATTTAATTTCGTACTATGACACTAAGAAATGAGAAGCAATCTGGTACAGATCTAAAACATCTCAGTCGTCATATGTGGGACTTAACATATGACCAAATATGAGGACAGCTCCTTCATTTTTGCTCATCAGTGTTGAAGCAGCCCTAGCTCTGATAGCCCACCTTGGTATATGCCGTGTGCTGTGAGTAGAACGTGTGGAGGCTGCTCACTGAGAGACCAGGAGACCCTTTAGAGAGGGACCGCATCCGAAATTATGTGAAAGGCGTCATATTTGAGTCCTTGACAAGATGTGGGCACAGTTTATATGTGGTCAGAGTGAGAAAAACAAACAGAAATGGAACATATGCAAAAAAAATGGGGTGAGGAAGGCAAGAAAATAGTTCCTGTGAGGGTGCTGAGGCGCTGGCACAGGGTGCCCAGAGAAGCTGTGGCTGCCCCATCCCTGGCAGTGTTCAAGGCCAGGTTGGACACAGGGGCTTGGAGCACCCTGCTCTAGTGGAAGGTGTCCCTGCCCGTGACAGGGGGTTGGAACTGGATGAGCTTTAAGGTCCTTTCCAACCCAAACCACTCTGATTCTGTAAGTGTAAATGTAAGAGATGTGATGGCCTAAGATGAGCAAGTGCTTGGGAGTGCAGGAACAGCCTGAATGTGATGGGGAGCAGAGATCCCCCATCCCCAAGTGGTCTAACTGTGGGCAGCATTTTAGGAGCCGTCCTAGGAAAATAACCATTTACCAGCTGTGGGGTGATACACAGCTGGTAAATTGTGTATCTTATAAGAGATTATGGGGTGCGTGTTCAGAGGTGGAATGCACTCTGGTGCACAAAGATGGTACAAATCCAGCCTTTAGGCATACTGGTAAACAAGAAGTAAGTGAGCTTGAGCTGTAAGAAAAGGAAATGGTGATCTGCAGATCCAGTGATCCCAGTGGATGGATATGAGTGACAACCTAAACCCACGTGCTGGAGCATGCATAGGTGTGTATAGCTAGAGTTGTGACCTGTTTCAAAGCAGAAATGTGGCTCTGGGCAAATAAAGCATCATTAACAGTGCTACCTTATTACATTGCTACCAAGTTAAAGGAGAAGCAACCTCAAAATTGATTTTGATGTGTCCAGTGACCACTTTGCTGTACAACTTACTGCAGTGCAGGGAGTTCAGCAAGTGGCCAATGAGTCGTTCTCAGTAGTTTTACATGTACTTTCTTTGCACAAAAAAGGTAAGAATTGGTTTTCCCATTTGCTCTTCACCTATTTCCATTCCTTCCAGTTGCTTATCTGGTTATTTACTGGGCTCTACCAAGTACATTGATAGAGGATGTATTATTAGCAGAAAACTTCATTAAATCTGGCAATCATACTTGAGTAAAGAACCTTCAGTAGTTGATATTTAAGATGATGCTGGAACAGATGCTAGATTTAACTGAAGTTCTGGTCACATCAGGTCTGCTCCCTCCAGTGCTTTCCTCATGGTTTGGTGAATTCTTGGGGGTAACCAGCAAGTCTGTTACCTTTATTTGTTGTGCATCATCTAATTGAACAGTGCTGCAACTTGCCTGAAGAACTTTTAGCTTCTCTATTCTAAAACATGTTTAATGAGCAGCAGAGACAGACATAGAGGTTCCATATAGACTCCTCTACTCCTATGATATCAAGGGACTAGGAGCTGCAGCTTTGAGTCTTCCTTATCTCCTAGAGAACACTACCAGCCTTTCTCCTATCTTTCTCTAACGGTTCTTAACAGAAAGCCAGTGTGAAAGTTAAACTCCTTTATGAAACCCAGACTGTAGACAGCCCAAAGATGTGGGTTTCTTTTGGTTTTGTGTTGGGTTTTTTTGGGGTTTTTTCTGGTTAGTTGGGTCCTAAAAAGAAAAGGCTCAACTCCCTATATTCCTTTTCTTGCTGTGATAATGTATATATGTAAATAAAATACTTAAATTCTGTGGAGGTCCTGTCAACGATTCATATTGGATGTTTTCCACATTCTTTCTGAATTCCTTCTATTACTGGTATTTGAATAACTATTTGTGGAAATCCTGTTTCCTGCACCATGGGGTGTCCCTTCTCCAAGTCTCCCGTCCTCCCACTTCAGCTTGCAGTCCCAAAGGAGAACATTACCCATTTGCAAGCCCAGTGACAGGCCACCAAGGTGGCTATGGGGAAGGAGACCCTGGCATGCCAGGAGAGACAGAAAGAATCAGGTTTGTTCAACTTGAAGAGAAGGCTGAAGGGTGGCCTTCTGGCTACCTACAACCACCCAAGGGGAACCTATGGAGAAGACAGGGCCAGACTTGTTGCAGGTGCACCAGAGCAGGGCAATGGACAGAAGCTGGAGCACAGGAAACTCCATAACTTTTGCGTAAGGCAAACTTATTTTACCATGGGGGTGATTGAACAGTGGAATAGGTTGTAAGAGATGTTGTGGAAACTCTGTCCTTGAAGATACTCCAAAGTTGACTGGACAAGTCAACCTGGTCCCTACCAACCTATGTTATTCTATGTTGAGGACACTCAGCACCTCTACAGCAGCTCCTGGAAAGCCTTTTCCAACAGATGTGTCTGTTCCTTTGCCAGTCTTTCTTCTTTTTAACCTCATCATGATGAACACATTTGTCATTTTCTTTGTTTCCCGCAGTTCTGGAGGCAAAATAGCTGATCACTAGTTGAGGACAAGATACTAAACCCCAATTTTTCTGTGGGGCAATGCCTCCTTTCTGTGTCTGTGTGATGGAATCAGTAGCTGACAATGAATATCAGTGGCTGTATAGTCCGTGCTGTCTACAAGGCTGGGGTTGGCAAGGCAAGGTAGATCACATCAAGTACTGCAGGAGAATTGAATTACGTATTGAATTGCTTTATAACTCTCTATCCAAACATGAAATTTGGCCTTTTATTCAATACTTGGGTATCAAGTCATCAGTGTATCTAAAATACTTTGAAATGTACATCTGTTATTGCACAGCAATATCTGAAAGCACCCGTAGTGATGATCCGGAAGAGCTTCCCTGTTGTCTGATACTAAAAACCTTACCTGAAGGTGGAGCTTCCAAACGAGTTTTCCTTCCTTCACTTTAGTTTCATTTAAAGACTATAGTTTTATAAGAATGGGTTTAGAGAGACATCCTATTGACCAACATAAGTTGCATTAGCCCAGTGCTAAAACATGCTTTGAGTTGTGAAAACATCACCTGATACGTTAGGACTTGCCACACAGGGAAACTTAGTGATATAATTACACTGGTATAATTATACTCAGACGATTTCCTGTGTCGACAAGCCCTTAGATGCAAGCAGTTTGGCCCCTTATTTAGTAACTCATTGGGCCTCTGACTGCACATTAAAATTGCATAATTCTTTACTAACAGAAAACATCCATGTGCAAGTTTAGTGCTGACTGGCAGCGCTGCTGGGTGCTGAGCAGAGCAGCAGGTAAGCTTTAAGAAATGATGGAGAACGAAGGACAGAAGAAATGAAAGCTCTAAGTGTGGGAAATGGATGCAAATTAAATGGTCCTGAAAAATCTGTATCACATAATTGCATGGATTTTGGAGCAGAGCTGAGACACCCTCATCCACAAGTGTGGCTCATTCACACCTTGTATATTAGAAGCTGGCTACTTGAGTCACTCCTGTCTCCAATTTTGACCCACAGTAACACGTTGGAGTAGGAGCACACACAGGGACAGCCTCGTGTTGTTTCCAATTTGTAAAACTTGGTATTTGTTCTAAAGCAGCATTGATGTGGCTGCGCAGAGTTCCTCTACCACCACCTTTCCCTTGCCATCCCTTTCAACAGAGTAATTCTACTTGATTATTAATTTTATTTCAAAAAACTGCCTCGAGACTTATTTTTCTAGTATCTGTCACTTTTCGGGTTTCTTTTTCTTTGTTAGAAATCACAGAATCATAAAATAGATTGGGTTGGAAAGGACCTTAAGATCATCCAGTTCCAACCCCCTGCCATGGGCAGGGACACCTCACACTAGACCATGTCACCCGAGGCTCTGTCCAACCTGGCCTTGGACACTGCCAGGGATGGAGCATTCACCACTTCTTTGGGCACCCTGTGCCAGCGCCTCAGCACCCTCACAGTAAAGAACTTCTTCCTTATATCCAACCTGAACTTCCCGTGTTTCAGTTTAAACCCATTCCCCCTTGTCCTGTTGCTGCAGTCCCTGATGAAGAGTCCCTCTCCAGCATCCTTGAATCACAGGGTTTTTAGATTGATAACTCTGAACATCTAGTTTATGTAAATTGAATGAACTATAATAGGAAGTCTCTTTTTCATGATAAAAATAAGCTTTAAGACAGTATACTGGTACCTCATCATTCAATACCCAGCTTACCTTAATGCACACCTTTAAAATGAGGCTCCTGATGGTCCCAGTCATCATATCAAGGCTGAAACGTTCTCATTATTCAAGTTACCATCTAGCAAATGGGTGAGGAGCTTCTGATACTTATCATTTGGACGCCCTGGTATATTAGTCTCCATCTTTCTGTTCATTCTTCCCTTAACAGAGCTTTAAAGTAAAATCCAGGTATGCATTTTCCACTGCTTTGAAATACTGTCTCTGTGAAAGCATCATCTGTGTTCTTGAAGGAGTCTCCGAAAAACAGGAATAGAGCAAATAACGTGTGTTGGGGTATGAATTTTGGCAGGTTTCCGTGGGCAGAGCATCACCCCAAGCGCCAGTGTCCTGCAGTATCCTCTGTAACACCCCTCACCACGCTGCAAAACCTCCCTAGTAAGAACTTGGTGCTTAGAAAAGCGTTCTCATATCTGTACAGCTTCTGTCACATTTAAAAGTGGGTGAGTGACGGGTGTTTTGCAGTGCTTGAACAAGGAGTTGGGGCACCTGAATCACTTCAAAGGTAGCAGTTGTGTTTTATGATTGAGATTCATGCTTTTTTCTTTGATAGAAAAGAGTAATAATGCTCTATCCTCTCCTTTCTACACCAAATTCAGTATTTTGTGACTCTACACTTCACGGTTGGTTGCTGTAATGCTTCTTACACAAGAGAGATTGATTTTACATTCTTAATTTGATACAGTTGTCCAAAAAGTGAATTCAGATCAACACTTGTAATACTTAGTTTTTTTCCCTTGAAGTTCAATGCACATCCCTTAGTTCTGTAGTTAACACATACGTGTCTGTTTTATGCAGCAAAAATATAGGTTGACTGCTTATCGGGTCAGTGCTGCTGCTTAATAAACAGCACTTATCTCTTTGAAACAACACCCTGCCCTAAATAAGTTTGTCTGGGGAGTTGAGCCAGAAATAGCTTCTTGGTTTTTATTGGATGGTAAAAAAGAAATCATTGGAAAAAAATAAGATGTTTAACATGAACCTAGAGGGTGGTAGTTGTCCTGCTTTCGGAATACCTTGGATCTGGGTTTTTTTCTCCCTCAGATGTACAGGTTGTTGAACTGTGTGATCACATCTTTCCCCAGGAGTCTGTGCTGCTCTCAGCGTTTCATGTTATTCTCAAAAGTGAATATATGCCCTCATTTGTGTTTACTGTTTGTCGCTAAAACTCCAGTGGAGGAATGTAATCATGTTGTTGAGCAACATGTGTTTGTGTTGATCCCTGAATGCTTACAGATAGAGAAGCTTCATTACGCCCCTGTGAGAAGTACTGAACAATCCCATTTTAATACAGAGGGAGGAGGATGTGTTGCTTAATGACAAAACTACTTAATTTTGCAGCATACATAGCTTGTAGGGGTTTTCCCCCCTCAATGATGCTCTTCTTTATGCTTCTAAATCTTATAAGCTTCATTTTTTTCTGTATTTCGGAAAACTAGGCATGATGTACCAAATTTGGCACAGAAAAAGGAAGTGGAATTGGGATGTGGCAGTAGGAACGGAAGTGTTAGACGGCATAAAAATAGACAGCAAAGAGAAGGGAAATGCTTAATATTGATAATAGTTGATTAATGTTGATAATAGACCAGGTAATGGTGTTAACGCAGCTCGGATGCAGTGTGTGCAGAAGAGGCAATGTTAATATACAAATGCCAGGAGCCTGGGCAGAAAATCGAAATATGGGGATCATGGAATCATCAAATCCATGGATCACCAAAAACCATAGAATAATGTTAATGCTAGGACTTGGTTTTCAGATGGGAACATTCTGTTATGGAAAGATGGACGTAAAGATAAGTGTAATGATGAGCCGCAAAGGATGAAGCAAGAGAATGGCTGAAATCATTAGTGGGAGCAACTTATGGTGGTAAATCGTGGTGAAAAATGATGGTAAACAAGAATCTGGTGGAGTAGAAGTGGGTGCTTGTTGTACATCCCCAGGTCTGATGTGGAGGTGGATAATAGAAACCTTTGTCAGATTGCAAGTATCAATATTTGTGGGAGTATTTTTTCTGTTACTTTCCAGCTGATAATGCTGTAAATAACTTGGTTGGTTGTCAGATCCCCAGCAGAAGGTTCTTTCCACTTAATGACACAGAAACTCTGTGAATTTGTCATGCCAAGCAGAGAGACGTGGTGACTGCGGGGGCCACCTGAGCGAGTTAATCACCTTCAGAAGAATATGTGAAATAAGCAGAGGTCCTGTAAGTGTTGGGAAAAAATGAGAAATCCACATCTTAGAAGTCAGGATGCGCAGGAATTTATAAACATAAAAGCTGCTAAAGGTTGAGCTGAACTAAGAGTCAGCAAAGTGTTTCAACTTGCCTTCAGGGATGTGAATAGGAAAGGTCAGATGCAGATGGGCTGCTTGCGGTGAGGACTGAGTTATAGGTAGGAGCTTTTGTTTGAGAACAAAGAAGATGTTTTGCTTCATTTCTCATCTTGCAAAGGCAAGATGGATCACTAGTAAGAATAATGTTAAAATGGGAATTGTGATGCTTCCATTGAAAGCAAAACTGAAGGAGTTGGTGGACTTAAAAGCTTTTTCTATCTCCCCAGTTTATCACAGAAATGTTAAGTTTTAGGTCCTGGAAATGCAAGTATTTAGGAACAAACATCTTTACCATATTGGTTGAGTTAGTGTTGGAGGATCCTAGACTTTAATGGCAATACTAATGAAAGGGAGGGGAAAAAACCCGAATTGAACCTCTGTACCAGGAAGGTGATAGAATCACCGTCCCTGAAAGTGTTCACAAACCAGGTAGATGAGGCCCTCAGTGACATGGGTTAGTGGTGGCCTTGGCAGTGCTGGGGTAATGGTTGGACTTGATGATCTTAAAGGTCTTTTCCAACCCAGTTGATTCTGTGATTCTGTGTGACATCAAAAGGGTGTATGCCTCAGAATACATTTGGAAGATCTGAAACAAGCTTCCCAAAAGTAAATAAATGAGAAAACCCAAGAATTTTTTAAATAAATACAATAACTAACAACCCCCTGTCATACTCCCAGTGTCAAACTGAACTATCTGGATTCTGATGAAATATCTGGTATGTGAAGAAATTGGTGCTGAAAGAAAGATTGGTAGAATGGTAAAAATAAATGAGGAGATTGGGGCCCCCAACAGAAGAAGGACATGGAGCTGCTGGAGCGAGGCCAGAGGAGGCCCCGGAGCTGCTGCGAGGGCTGGAGCAGCTCTGCTCTGGAGCCAGGCTGAGAGAGCTGGGCTGGGGCAGCCTGGAGAAGAGAAGGCTCCTGAAGGGGAGACCTTAGAGCAGCTCCAGTGCCTAAAGGGGCTCCAGGAAACCTGGAGAGGGGCTTTGGACAAGGGCCTGTAGGGACAGGACAAGGGGAATGGCTTTAACCTGCCAGAGGGGAGATTGAGATGAGCTCTGAGGCAGAAGCTCTTCCCTGTGAGGGTGCTGAGGCGCTGGCACAGGGTGCCCAGAGAAGCTGTGGCTGCCCCGTCCCTGGCAGTGTTCAAGGCCAGGTTGGACACAGGGGCTTGGAGCAACCTGCTCTAGTGGAAGGTGTCCCTGCCCATGGCAGGGGGTTGGAACTGGATGAGCTTTTGAGGTCCCCTCAACCTAAACCATGATTCTGTCATGAGTGGGAAACTGGCCATTGGGAGTGTTGAAGCATAAATTGGGAAGTGATGCTACTAAGGTTGGGAATGGTCTTGTTCATTTTACATTAATGATCTTTACATAAATGTTAGGAATAAGTACCTGAAACTACATCATGGGGCATATGAGGCCTTGTCCACACAAGGAGGACCTGAGCATCATACAGAAAAGAGCAGGGCAATAGATGGTGGCTTAAAGAAAAGATACATTAAAGCTCATGTAGCTGGGAGTTAATAGTGAACTGGGAGATGGGCACACATGTGACTCGTCACTGATGGCCAGAAGCTGCAGTGGTACAACACGTAAATGCAGTTTAGGGCTTATTAACCTTATGTCCAATTGAGAGATGGAAGTATCAGCGTGGTTGTGCTGGACCTTGATGGGACCTCATGGAGAATAACAGTTGCTCTTTTTTGGGAAAGGTGAGCTTGAAAAACGACTGGAAGGGTGAGAATGAAGCCTGGTTTATGAGAAGACACTAAGAGAAGTAGCATAGCCTAGAATGAAGAATGAAATGAGAATTTGTTTTAAATCCTCAAATACAATAAGGAGTACTTAATCTGAAATTCAGTGAGCATAACCTGGCAGTGACTAAATAAAATGGAAGGATGTTTCTGAGCATGGGAGCACCACAGTTCTGGAACAGCTTTCCAGTAGGGAAAGCGAGGGTGGAAAAGCGGTGACTGATGCGTTAATGAAGGGATGTGCATTGTTTCTGGTGCTAGCAGAGGACTGAATTGGATAATCCCAGGAAACCACACCTCGAGTCTTACATAAGGAATGAGAGGCCTTCTGTGTTGTTTCACATGTGAAGACTTTGCTGCAAGTTGTTATTGCTCTAGACGGTGGAAACGCTGAGTACTGATGCTGCAGGAGTTTTGGGTGCTCGAGTCGGTACCTTATGCACTTCTCTGTGAATTTTTAGTGGAATTTCCTAGATTGAAACAACCACAAGCAGCTATTATGCTTCTGCTTCACATCATCTAAACTATGACTGACATTTGAGCTCAAGAATACAGTACTGCAGACTATTTGCTCTATTTCCTTTCTGCTTAAAGGAAGCAGTAGGATATAGTTTAATTCTAATGCATAGCATTTTCCAGAGAGGTGCAACGTGTAGGAGCAGCTCCTGTGCTGTATTCCCCTCTTCGACAAGCTGTGCAGTGTGGTCATTAGAGCAAAATAGCTGAAATCTATAGTTTATAGCTGAAATGCATGCATTGTATTTGCTTTAGATACATGCAGCTCATCCAAATGTGATTGCAGAGGTGGGTTAAGTGGTAGGAGCTGCATTTTTATAGGTGTTTGCTCATATAAATGTGGTTAGGTTAATCTCTTTGGAGTCTGTTTTGGAACAGATTCTTCCTTGCAATGGAGATCTGGTTCTCACTTTGCCAATGCTCACTTGGTCTCTAAAATTCCCACCCAGCTGACTTGTAGTATAGGAAAATGCAACTGATTTTAAGATTTTGATCAGTAATCAGGGCTGGGTGAGCCAGCATGGGAAGAAGACAGTTAGAATTCATAGAATCCTCAGAGCAGGGGGTTTTTTGGGTCTTGTTTTCTTTGCAGTTTTTAAATTGTTTAACAAAAGTTACTGGTTTAAATGTGCTGTGCTTCATTGTTCAGATAGCCTGTAAATCTGTTTAACTGCCAATTTGATACAGCTGATGGCTAATTTGTGCTTTCTTTAATTTCAGTGCTTGCACCTCCTCCACCGTTGCCACCACCAGTACAGGGATATGCCTTTAAACCCCCTCCTCGACCAGATTTTGGCACTTCTGGGAGAACAATCAAACTGCAGGCCAACTTCTTTGAAATGGACATTCCTAAAATAGATATCTACCATTATGAATTGGATATAAAGCCAGAAAAATGCCCTAGAAGAGTTAACAGGTAATATTCTGCTTTGCTTTTCCTCAGTTTTCCTTTGAAACACTGGAGAGTAGTGTGTCTTCACTGATAGCTCAGAGGATGTGTCTGTCTGCAGTCGTTGTTTGTACTGATAGCTTCCAGCTTGACATCAACAGGCTTCAAGTCTTTCTGTACCAATTCAAGATTTCAGTGCTAATCATCCCTTATTTTGATTGAACTTGTCAGCATCTTAAGATGCTGCTGATCAAAGCCACTGTGCCAGATGGATAAACTGTACGAACTCCAGTGGAGCGAGGTCAGTATAAGCCAACTTGATAAATATGATTCTTAGTATTGCTTCGTTAAATATTGAGTGCAGTTGGCTGACAAGTCCTTCAGCAGGGAGCTGGTGTTACCAGCTTGTTTTTCCAACCTCCCCTGTTGACAAGGGGAGGCAAAACCCACTTGTTTATGCTGCTGCAAGAAGATCGTGGAGGGACTAAATTAGGTAAGAAATAACCCTTCATTAGTGGATTCTATATAAGAAAAAGATACGCTCCTGAAAACAGATAGCAAGGTGAAAAGAAAGATCAGTTGGCGAAGGAAACAAGCAATTAGGTCTTGCATTTTGCATATGTGCTCTATTAGTCAGAGTGTGGCAACCTCATTGACTTGAAAAAGAGTGGTGTTGCCAGAAGTGAAACTTGAAAACAAGACTTGGCACTAACTAGAAACCACAAGTGTCATCATCTGAACTACCTACATCTTGACGGTGGAGGATCGGAATGGCGTGTTTATATATTCAAGAACAAACCCTTTCTTTATTGAAGAAAGGTCACACGGGTGGGATATGCAATCATGAACATGAGCAAAGTGTGGAGCCACTCGAACGCCAAGGTTTTCTTAATGCACTCCAGAAACTGGAGTACATTATCACTTGCCATACTAAAGAATCAGCAATGACATGTTTTCATAAAGCAGCACCACTGCATTTGCTGTCCTTTTTTGATCTATTATCAATTTAATTTTTAAGCTAGTTGAGAATTGAATTCAGTTTTAAAAGCAAACACTTGTAAGTGTATTAAGCCAAACTCTCTCTTTGCCCAAGGGCAATTACACTGAGCTACTCTTACTGCACTGGAGCACTGAAAAGTGTTTTCAGCAGTCAGTTTGTTCATAGTGGGAGCCATGAGAGCTTTGCTTTCATTAACAGATACCCCTGCCATCACCTCCAGCCCTGGCAGTAGCTGCTGCCTGATGCAGGTTGCCATCTCATGCAGCTTCTCTGGGAGCTGAGTGCTGCACCGCTCCTGTGTGTGTTGCAGCTCAGAGTGGTCACCCCCCGTGATGGTCCAGCATGTGGGTGCTTGCTCACCAACGGCAGAGAGCTTAATTATTAAATCTTAAAGCATTTTTTTCTCACTGAAGAGGCAGATTATATTCAGTAGCAAGTTCTTTCTCAACTGGCAGCTTCTGACCTGCTCTGCTTTGTCAGGTTAATTGCTCCCTCTGTTGTGGTAACGGGAGCAAGTATAAATCTACATATATTAAATGCCTTTTGCAGTAGACAAAGATGTCATAAATGCATTTGTCAGTGGTATGGTGCATGTTTCTCAGTGCAGTGTGGGAAGAATACAAATTGGATTCACTTAACGAAGTGTATGTTCTATTTCTTTAAGTGCTTATGGCTGTATGTGTCCTGTAGACGTACATGTACTCACCCGCGCCTGCGTTTGTGAGCTGTGATCTTTCAGTCCTACATGTATACCTGTCTTTTTGTACATATGTATATAGGATTATGCAGGATGCACATACAGTGCAATTCCAAGTCTTATTTTTTCAGCTGGCTTACATTTTTCTAGTATTTTTGGTTTTATAATTCAGATGTATATTTATAATAAATAGTTCTTGTCATTACTTTGTATGTTGTAGCCCCTAGAAAGGAGAGAGGGAGATTTTATTTTCATTTACACTACTCCCTCATCTGTCCCAGCTTTTGTCCTTCAGTTTTATTCTGCAACTCTACTACAGCATGGACTATGGCCCTGCAGACCTGCTGCAGGGATCTGTACATGTCAGTTCCTCACTGATGAGACATGAGCTGGAGCAGGCCTGGAAAACACACAGCTGAGACAACGTGCTGTTGTGCCAGATTAATACAGTCTGGCTACAATTCTTCATGTGTTGCAGAAGGGCCAGATCTATGTGCATGGTTAGATAGGCAGAGTGGGCAGTGTCAGTTTGGTTCTGCCCTATGGATGCTCTTGGTTTAACTCAGGAGGGGCAGCTAGGACTCACCCAAGGTTCAAAATGAACTCTGCTTGCCGTCGCTGGCCCCAGCTTCTTGGTGTGTTTGCATGATCTTGGTAGAATAGTAAGTCCCAAAGGGCTGAAGTTAGTGAATTGGTAAGTCACTCTTCTTTTAACTTCATATAGAGAAAGTAACTTACTTTTATTAAGCTCTCTCCACCCACAGCTGAGAAGCACCATTGCTAAATGTGGTTGGAAGCTTGAAAAGCTTAATTAAGCAGAAGTGTTAATTTTTATATAAAGTAGTTCACAGTCAGAACTTGCTCAGTGAGAGAATGGGTTTTCCATTGCTCAATCTTTAACTCAAGCTTGAAAAATACCTCCTTCCTCCCACCCTCCACATTAGGTACTCACTCAGTCAGACATTGCAGACCCGAGGCAGATATTACTGGGTCAGGTTTTATTTGTACTTCTCAGGAGGTCAGACAAGTTTCTTTCAGTGGTCACATCTTGTCTTAAAGCCTTGGGACACAGCAAAGAAATTGTCAATTAGAGCATTCTTCCTTCTTTTCTTGAATGAATTCAGGGTTTCAGCTCAGAATTTTGCTATAATATCTAACCCTATGCTGGGTTAATGACCTTTCCAGCTCAAGGCAGATGAAATAGCCACCTGCAGCATCTCTGAGCTGCTGGTTGACAACAGCACTGAAGAAACAGTGGTTTCCTTTCTGTGTCACTTTAACTGCTTAATGCTCTTTTGCCCCAAGCTCTGCATTAAGGATCTTGTAGGCAGCATATTGCAGACTGCTGATGGATTTCAGATTTTACAGCCTGAAGGATGTCTCCCTGGGACGTTTTGACCAAAGACCTTTGGCATCAAAGGGTGTTGTTTTACCAACAGACCTCTCATCAGCCGGTGAACTGCTTTGCATGACCAGTGTGTAAACACTGTGGTTTGACAAGACCTTTGTGAGTGGTTACCTCATTCATACAAACACGCAGCCTAGTTCCACTATGCATAAACGAATGTGTGTTTTTAATATGCACAGGTCCCAGTGATTGCACATAACCAGTTTTGTTGGATGGAGCCCGGTTTTGCTGCGTACATGAAAAGTTGCATTTAAAAGTGATCTTAGTGCAATGCAAAAAGTTTGCCTGTCATTGTCATTATAGAACTGTCATCCTTACACTTAAGGCTGTGAGCTTGGATAGTGATTTTTTTGAAAGCTTCTGCAGCTGCTGAGCTCTTGGTCCATGATCCTCTGCAGAAGGAGCTGTGGGATGGGGAGCAGAAGCCCCAGGAGGGTACCAAGCACCTCTCATTTTGAGCTTGAGAGAGCACGAGCTTTCGCTTTCCCACTTTCAGTAGATCACAGAAAAGAGGAAGGAAAGTTTCAATCTGAAAAAGCTAAAAATAGGTGCTTTAAGAGAACAGTTTAGTCTGTGAAAAGGTTGCTTTGATTCAGATCAGTCAAACAAATCTTGCCTTTAATACGCTACAGTGGACAGCCCTTTCATTTACCTAATGCCTCTATTCATAAATATTAGTGTTAGCGTTCATCTGCTGCTTAACGTTAGAAGTAAAAAGCTGAATTACCATATTCTTTTTTGTATTTTCAGAGAAATAGTGGAGCATATGGTTCAGCACTTTAAAACCCAGATTTTTGGGGATCGCAAACCAGTGTTTGATGGAAGAAAAAACCTTTATACCGCTATGCCGCTTCCCATTGGGAGAGATAAAGTAAGTTTTAAATAGAAAAGTTTCCAACTGGAGATTTTAATATAATTGCAGATTATTTCTAACAATTAATAAAAACTGATTTTTACGTTTCTGGAATAGACATATCCTGCTGTTGCCACTTTCCTCACAGTGTGGTTTGCCAGGACGGGAAGTGCGAGCTTGTTGCCATCAAAGATGATCACTCCCCTCTCCATATCCTTCTTTCCTCCCTCTGTTTGTTCCCACTTGCATGGTTTCTCCTGGTTTGGTAAGCTGGATCAACTGCCCAGGACAGTGGAAAGGCTCCATACTGGCACTACAGAGAAAGAGAAAGCACAATTGGGTTTGGGAGAGGGGAGCAGAAGCTGTTGTGTCGGCTCCTTAATCTCATCAAAGCCCAGTGTAAGCTGATTCTCACTCTCTGCTAGCCGGGAGAAACTCCTCCATCCCTTCATTCCTGTATGGAACCTCTTCCCTAATCCTTTCCAATGTGAAAGCCAAATTAATATAAACTGCACAGGTTGAGACTTGCTATCTTAGCCCTGGGGCAGTTGAAGAGGACTCGTGTGTTCTGTTTCCCAGCTCTGTATTGTGGGGCTGTGGCCTCTCTGGTCACCCTGGTTGTAGCAGTGGAGTGTACCCCAATCTGTGCCCATTGACTGGTGAAATAGAAGGGGCTGTGCAAAACAAACCCTATAAAATAATTAAGCTTCCAGATCTGTGGTCTAATATCAGATTGAATTTTCTGCGGCCTTGTTTGTTTAGATGAACACTTGAGGATAGTCATTGTTGTACTACAGTAATTCCCATTTTACCCTTCTGCTGTGGGTGCAAGGTGAGGCCTGCACAGTTACAGTGGAAGACTGTCCCATCCCATCGAATTTGATTACCACCTAAGCAGGCAAAAGTAAGGGAGAAAGGGAAATAGCAATGTGGAAACTTGTTCATGCGATTACAGCTGTGAACAGAGCTTAGGTCACGCAAAATTCAGTAGCAGTGTGCTATAAAATAGTTCTTGCTGCCCTTTGCTGTCTCTAGTTGTATCCCTGTGCAGTGCTTGACATAGTTCTACCTGTATCAAGCTCTTGATCTCATATGTGTAAATTTTATTTCCCCCAAATATATTTAAGTGAATGTCATGCAGTAAAGGTCAGTCTCTGCTCCAGTCTTAGTCATTTTTCATTAACCAGTAAGGTAACATCTGGGAGAACTCTAAAGGAATCATAAAAAGTATTAGACATTATTTTTTTCCCCCACTTCCATTTACTGTATTCTAGTTCCTACAGATTTGCCACATGAGATTGCAAAGTATTTGCCAAAGGTGGAATGATACTTGATGAGTGTTTAAACTCCTAAGTGTTTAAACAAGTCCTCTGGATGCACACAATTACCTTATAACTATAATACTTTCCAAGTTCTGGTTGACTGACCATGTATTTTACAACAAGTAGGAAGTTCTGCATTTAATAAGTAAAGGCAAATGAAAAATGGTTTATGGAGGATAAACAAACTGAGATCAAATTAATCTTTGGATCTGATGGAAGTCTGTGAGATGCAAGTTGAGCCTACTCTGATTAGGAACTGCCTGAGATGACCTCCTCCTCCTCCTGTTCCTTCTGAACCTGAATGCTGCTGATCAAATAGGACCTGATTCTTGATGCTTTGGGTTTTAAAGCCCACATCTACTAAATCATACATGGTAAAAATGAAATCTAGTGGCAGTGTATCATCCTTTCGATGCCCCAATACCTTTGTGTCCGTGCAAATGAATGGTGCAAGGTAACTTGTACCTGGGGAAAAGGCTGACTTTAATGATTTTGTTAACCATTTTGGGTGGGACAGGAATTATCCAGACAGAGGAGATGATCATTTTGCAAAAGATGATCACTGAAGAGTCTTTCTGGTGGAGATTAGCACCATTATGGGTCAGAGAGTTTCATCTGTAGCCCGTTTCTAGGCTTACTTTTAATAAACTCCTGTTTTTCCCTGTTGGCCCATTAGGATATAGGACTTTGGTTGTTCAGCCATGTATATATTGATGTTATTACCCTGGAGCAAAGAGGTAATAGAGATAAATCTTCAGCTGGTTTTAAACTGGATGTGGGGAAATGTAGCTTAATGAGGGAAACTTTTAAATTGGTGCTAAATTGTTTAAGCATGGTTTAAAACCAGCTATAAGCTTGTAGGTATTAGGAACTTTCCTCCAGTTCAATTAGATTAAGTTTTGGTGGGGGGGTGGGTTTGACTGTCTGTATATAACAATTTAGCAAGTTTACTGCACAGCTGTCCTATATTTAGGATTCATATGTGAAAAGATTCGTGTAACCTTACAAGTGATTAAATAGATGATCCTTTAATCTCAGTGGAAGAAGACGTTGATTTACTTGCAGTTGGTGCATCGCTGGGTGGATAGAACTGATTGCTGAAGCAGAACGCTGACACCAAAATTGCCAAACATATTTTTCCCTCCCTGTTCGCTCTTTTAACTTATTTAATGGACCTCTGTCCCTCATCTCTTGTCAGCAAGTGGCTGTTCTGGGGTTGGTTTGGTTCTTGTGTGCTTGCCTTTTGAACAAAACGCCTGCTTTCTTTTCCAACTTGCTTCTGTTACAGTATTCTCGTGCTTGGCCTTACACGGTTATACATGCTTGTATTTTCATTCCTTCCTTATCAATACCTTATTTTCACTCTTTAATTCTCTTAATTTCTTTAGACCTTTTAAAAACAAATATGCAATATGTACATATTAACAGAGTATTTTCTTAGTTTTTAATGCAGTGTTTTCAGTCTAGCAACTAGAATAGAAATTCTCCAGTCGCTGGGTCTTTTGTTTCCTCCAGGCACATGGATACTGCGACACAGGTAGGTCCTGTTCTACATCTTTTTCCATGCCATTGCAATGAAGGAGTTCTGTAAATTGAAACCAGGAGCAAGGGGGGGAATAAAATTGCATGGTTTTGTTTCAGATTAAGGTTACCAAAGCTGTTAATAATCAGAGCAGTTTTGTATTAACAGTATCAAGACTAAGTAGAAAATGTGAAACTTCATTTGAACGAGGAGAGAAGTTTAAAGGAAAATGCAGTTCAGGTGCAAGAGGGCGTCTTCCATCTGCTCTAAATAAGATGCAAGTTGAAGACCTTTTGATGGCGTGGTGGGAAATAAACGCTTCATAGAAAGCTTCCAACCTGTGTCAGCTGAAAACCTGTTGCTTTATTTGCACAGGTTTTCAGCAGACTTAACCTTCTGAGCCAGATTCAGACCAGTGACCCCGCAATTACATACTCCAGTTCCCATTGCTCTCCCAAAAGCTCCTTCCTCTGCTCAAGTCTCCTGGTGAATGATGTTTATACAGGAGGAGAGATGTGGCTGTAATATTAATTTTGTGTGCCTGCTCTAAATTGTCACCTTGTTGGTTGTTGGCATACAGGGAGGCTTATTAGTTGTGTTCTATCTTTCTCCTATTTTTGACTGGAGAAGCTAACTGTCACAGAACACCACATTAGCTCGCCGTTACCCATGTATTATTTTTGCTAGCCCACTAATTACAGTTTGTTTGTTAAGTGGATGCCTTCTATATTTAAATTGTGAGCTCCCTAAGACAGGAAAATGCACTGGTTTTGTTTGTAGCCAGCACAAAGGATACTGTGATCTTGTTATTTCTTGTAGTCACTACCAGGGCTGCTCGTCGCTTCAGACAAGCCTTAATTTTAGTCAGTTTAAGAACTTTGGTGCTCAGGCTTTCTTTGTTTTGTAAAGAGGAGAAATCAGCATTACAGCTAATTACAAGTCATTGGCTTCATTTTACCAACTTCATTTTACCAACATGTAGTTTGCCAGTGGTTTTTAGACAAAGAATTCAAAGTAGGGCATGACATGTCAAAGGGGTGCCTCTGTTTCCTGCCTGATAGCATCACTGCATCACTGCTACTTTGGGGCCATCGTTTATTCTTTCTTTGGTACTTAAAAATAAGAGGGCTTTGGGTTGGTGGGGCTTGTGGGGTTTTTGTTTTGTTTGGGGGGTGGTGTTTGATCTTTTTCTCTTTGAAAGGTTCTATTGAATTTTATTTTCCCCTGTTTGAACTATGTCTGCAGTAATGGTATTTAAAGCACTCTGGTGCTCTAGAGAGTGAATACCAGAAATTCATGAATCTGGGCAGGTAGTGACAGACCATGTTTTACTTTACGTGCAGGAGCTGACTTGAGCAGTGATGCATTACAATGTGTTAGGTATCTAAAATCAGGTTATCGGATCTTCACAGAGACCTCCCAGTTGATATGCAAGCACTTCCAGATTATAATGGTGACTCAAAGGAGGAGGTAGATGCCAGCTGGGAAGCACGCCAGCTTTCTGGAATACACCTTTGGAAAGATCTAGCTGTAAAAAGAGGCCGTACCTAACGTATGTTATTTCTTCATCATTGCTTTTTGTCTTCTCCCATGCCTTATAGCGCTGTTCAGAGGAATCCATCGTCCCTTCTCTTTTGCCCTTTTTAATGGAAAGAATCATCTTGGTTTGTTGTTTGGCATTGTTGCAGGTGGAGCTGGAGGTCACACTGCCAGGAGAAGGAAAGGACAGAATATTTAAGGTGGCTATAAAGTGGATGTCCTGTGTGAGTTTGCAGGCTTTACACGATGCTCTTTCTGGTCGGCTGCCGGGTGTCCCGTTTGAAACCATCCAGGCACTGGATGTAGTGATGAGGCACTTGCCTTCCATGAGGTGAGGAGAAGACCCTGACTTTGTTCAGGTGGTGGTTTTGTTATTTGCATTGCTTCAGTGGCTTTTTGAGTAGGATGTGCTTTCATAGCTCAACCAAAACAATAGCTATCTAACAAATGGCATGCTCAGGCAAGAGGCAGTACGGTGCCTTTCTGCTCATCCAGTGGAATTAGTAGCCTCCAGCCTGGACATAAGACGCTTTCCCCACTGGTGTTGTGTGCTCTTAGGTGAGGGGTGCCCTGTCATCTCACTTACACTCCACTTCTCTGTAGGCCTCAGAGAAGGAAGCCCTCCCCGAGTGGAAAGTAGTTGGAGATTGGTAGATGTGTGAGGGTGGCTTTAAAACTTGTGACCCTATTCTGTGTGTCCTTGGGCAGATGTTTATTGCCAGTTTTATATAAAGGATATTGTGCTATAGGGGAACATTAATGTCACTCAGTATAGCTGTTTTTATAGAAAAGAAAATAATTAGGTTTTTTTCTTTCCAAGCAAGTGGAAACTACAGCATTTGCAGCCAAACCCAAGAGATACTGGGTTTAATTCAGCTGCCATGAAACAAGTCGCTGAAGACCGCTGTTCAAATTGCATTCAATAAGAAAGTAAAGAACAAAGTAGGGCTGATCTTTCCCATTTTGAAGGGCTAAACAGGGAAAATGAGTTAAATTTATGGTAACATCTTTAAATGGCCTTATAGTACATTGACTTTATCTGCACATTAGGGATTAAAAAAAATCACTTCAGTCAGGTTTTGCAACACAGAAGAGAGCCGAGATTAGTTCATCACGTATCTTTGTCCGGAGAAACATGTTGGCTCTGGGTTTGATTAGTTTGATATGAAGTGTGCAGTACTGAATTTCCATGGTGAAAGATGGATCAAAAATACCTGTTAAATCAGTTGTTTTCCCATACATAGATTCCATAGATTTCAGAGGAAGCTGTGCACAAGTAAGGGGAGAGGTTATTGCAGTGTTGCTTTAATAGCAGAGATGTTTAATTATTTTCTCACTAAAGCATAACTGATTTTTTTTAATAGAGTACCAAATAAAAGTGTAGCTGAAGTTTTAATAGAGTACAAAAGAGGCTTTTAATGGTTTTCATTTGAATTAGTAGGTATAATAAGGAGTATACTGAAAACAGATTTAAACAAACATGAGTAGCAGCCAGTTTCTTACTGTAACTAGCTGGATTTTAAGAGGTGGAACCTGAATCCTGGCAGGAATCTCAGATTGTTGATAATTTGAAACAGTGACATTTCTGTGCTTTTGTGAACAGGAATTTGCATTAGTTATGGCTTTATTGCCTTTTTCTTGCTTTAGTTTTATGATCTGAATTTCTTCCCTTTGTTGCAGATATACTCCTGTGGGGCGATCGTTTTTTACGGCATCAGAAGGATGCTCCAATCCATTGGGTGGTGGCAGAGAAGTTTGGTTTGGCTTCCATCAATCAGTCAGACCTTCATTATGGAAAATGATGTTAAATATTGATGGTAGGTCCTACAAAAATCTGTTCTTGTTCCTTCTTTCTCTTTCAATGGAAAGGCAAAAATTGAGTTCCATTTGTTGGATTTCTTCAAAGCTTCCTCAGTATTGTTGTAATACAACGTGGATGTTTTTGTCTACAGTGTCTGCAACTGCATTTTACAAAGCACAGCCAGTTATTGAGTTTGTATGTGAAGTTTTGGACTTCAAAAGTATTGAAGAACAACAAAAACCTCTGACAGATTCCCAAAGGGTAAAGTTTACCAAAGAAATAAAAGGTAATAATTGAATTACATGAAACTGCTTTGTTCTGTCTGATGATACGTTACACTACACATTCAAAACATACGCTATAGAGGTCATCTTATTGGGAGACAGATTATCACAACACATGCACTTTTTGAGCAAAACTAAGAGGCAGGAATCATTTTATTCCTTACATGTATTTTGGGACTTTCAAAAGTCTACTGATCAATGTTATGTTTCAGTCTCCTTGTCCTTTTTTCTTGCTACGTTGGTTAATCTCTGTAGTTTGATACTTTGTGGATATAAGGAAAGTTGGGACAGTTCAGATGAGGGTGTTGCTTCAGGTCTGATGAATCACTAGTGCAAAAAGTAAGCATATTTATTTACAAATTCATCCATATTTAGGGCTCAGATATGCACATAGGTAAATTATCACATATTCAAGAATCTGTGGTAACTATGTGTGCTTTAGTGCAACCACGAAGATGATGTTTTGCTCTAAGTGATGGGCTGAACTAAACTCTAGCAGATAGGTGATTATTTTACTGAGATTGTTTACTGGCTTGTGACTTGTGCAAGCTTTTCCTCATTTAAGTGTAGGTTCTTTAGACATACCTTCATTTATTCCTTTTTTGTGCCTCACCACCACTTGATCAAGTGTCATGTCAGAGTTACCGGTGTGTGTTGGCATCTGAGAGCATCTCAGTGCAGAGATACTACTGAGATCTCTTCAATACGGAGAGCAGCACTTTGTATTATGTCAGTCTCCTTAAAAACAATTGATCTTCCCAAATGAATATTGTATTTAGAAGTTATATTTACTGTAGTGCTCTACTCTTCTTAGAGTGTTAACAGAATAACAATCAATTCATATTTTTCACCTTTGAAACCTATTGGTAGTGCCAATTCCATTTCCATGATGAAGATACTCCTGTTCCTAATCTGGTGTTTTCAAAGTACTTATAAAGACTCGGATTTTATGTGGGGTTGGTTTGTTTGTGTTTTAAATTATCTGATTTTTATATCCTAGATTATACTAATAATGTAGCAATGTGGTTTTGCATACTGAGGTATTTCATACATACGCTCTCCGGGAAGTAAATTATTCTAATTGTAATGTTAATTCTAAAAGTAAATTATTCTAGTATGTAATGACTGAATCAAAGAGTAGGAGGAAGGAATCTTTCTGGTTTTGTTCACTAAAGGTTTCTTCTGAAAAATCAAAGTCTTTCTTTCATGATATGCTTGATAGAAAGGAAGCAAGTTAAAAGAGAAAAACAAACTCTAAATCTGTCCTGCAGCTTCTTTGTTGCCATAAACCGTCCTCAAAACCATGTTTTTGCCCAATTAGAAGTTAGCAAGAAAACTATAAATAGATCCTGAGTTTGTACAGGTTGTAAATGTTTTCCAAAGTAATCAGGCACTGCCAGCTGTTGTTGTTGCTTTTTCCATGAGGATTTCCATTCTTCAGATGGAAGTAGCCATTTCCAATGTGCAGCAAAGCTACTTGTAAACTGAGGTCACAGTTTATCTTTTAATGAAATGCTGTGCTACAGATTTAGGAGGTATTCGTAAAAACTTGAAATTATTGAAGGTTTCATAGTAGCCTGTCGTGGTTTGAGCCCAGTCGGTAACTCGGAACCACGCAGCCGCTCGCTCACTCCCCTCCTTCTTCCTCCTCCTGCTCCCAGAGGGATGGGGAGGGGAATGGAAAGAATGTGAACCCCACGGGTTGAGATAAGAGCAGTCCAGTAACTAAGATATAACACAAAACCACTACTGCTACCACCAATAATAAGGGAAATAACAAGGGGAGAGGATACAATTGCTCACCACCCGCGACCGATACCCAGCCCGACCCAAGCAGTGATCTGGGCCTTCAGGGTGACTCCCCCCAGTTTATATACTGGGCATGACGTGCTGTGGTATGGAATACCCCTTTGGCCGGTTTGGGTCAGGTGTCCTGTCTCTGCTTCCTCCCGGCTTCCCCTCCTCCCTGGCAGAGCATGAAACTGAGAAAGTCCTTGATCAGAATAAGCATTACTTAGCAACAACCGAAAACATCGGTGTGTTCTCAGCACTGTTCTCAGCCTAAAGTCAAAAACACAGCACTGCACCAGCTGCTAAGAAGGAGAAAAATGACTGTTACAGCTGAACCCAGGACATAGCCCTAACAAATTACACTGAAAGATTAATATGTTTTTTGGCAAGTTACTAGTGCCTGTGACAGGGGAAATTCAGCAGCAGCCTGAGTTTATATACACGTGCAGATGTATAAGCAATTCCAACCTACAGTCCCCTCTTTCCTATTCCCACACATGGCAACTTCCTATCTCTAATCCAGTCCACGTACATCTGTTTCTGCCTGAGCATGAAAGTAATAGAAATGAAAACACTGCATTCAAGCTTATACTTGTGGGTAATGGTAAATTGGAAACACTTCTTCATGGGTAGCTGTGTTGTGCTGGTTTGGGGTGGGTAATTTATTCTTCTAGAAGTTATTTGCCTTCAGGTGAGCTTGGCTTTTGTGCCCGTGGGACGTGCAGCAGATGTTTGTCTTCATGAAGAGTAAAGCCCCATGGCCTCATTCCCTTGGGCTCCTATAGGCTATATAGGTATTTCCACCCCCTCTGACTCATTAGTTCAGGGTCGGTTGCAGTAGTTGGAGGTCTCACAGACTCTGTATGTTTAGACATAAAGTATAAACAAGCTTTATTCTTCAAGGAGGTTGTGTGCCCTTTTTGTCCTTTCACCATCCTGGACTTCCTTAGAGGTACAGAGTTGGAATTAACAGAATGCATTTTGCTTCGCCTGCGAAGCTCTTGGAGCTTTGAGGTTTTGTCTTGTCTCTAAAATTCTTTGTTGAACTTTGGCTGAAGCTCAGGGGCTTTGAATTTTAAAGCTATAAATTAGTTTGAGCTCTGTCTCACCAAAGGGGATACCCTTTGGTGCTCAGACCATGTGCTGAATAGCAAACAGCTTTACTGCAGAGTTGAAGTGGTTTTATGTAGCAATTCAGAGGGACTGATACCTTGATTTTGAAGAAATGATGATACATATTTTCCAATTTTTAGGTCTGAAGGTGGAGATAACACACTGTGGGCAGATGAAAAGGAAGTACAGAGTGTGCAATGTCACCAGACGACCAGCAAGTCACCAAACGTAAAGTATTTTGCTGCTTTTTAAGCATATGGTCAGTCTCAGGCCAGAAAAGTATCTGGCCTGAGAAAAGTAGAATAGTATCTAGAAAAATAGAAAAGTATCTATTCCTTACTGACGTAGGAAAAGCTGTCTTGAAAAATTATACTTTCTTTGGTCAATATATGTGCAATACACCTCAAAGTATTTACTCAATTTTGCTGGGTTTTGTTGTATTTTTTATTCTCTCACAAATGCCATGGTATTTGAGCCAATCTCTTTGGTTTAAATCTGTGGTGGTTTTGGGGTTGGTTTTTTTGTTTGGCGGTTTTTTTAATACTCTTAATTCTTTATGGATTTCTTCAACGTTGAGAAACAGGGTGCCTGGTGTGTTTCCAGAACTGTTGAGTAGAAAAGTAGTGCAGCTGGGATCAGCTTCTAATCTTGATATAGCACTCTGTTTTTAATCTGGAAATACTGTTTGGTTTTGCATCACTACCCAGAGATCGGATACTGGTCTAACTAATAACTAACCAGTTACGGATGACTTGAATATGGAGGGTATTTATTCCCATTTTTAAGAAAGTAGTGTAGGGAACAAAACTATCATAGGATGGTTAGGTTGGATAACAGCTTTTTACAAGAAAATACTGATCAGTAGCTGGATCTGGTATTAATTGTCTGGCTTTGTTTCGTGCTCTTTCAGTGATGTGTTATATCAGTTGAAAAGGCAATATTTGTATGCCACTTTTCGTGGATGTATATGCAGATGTGTGTGCACATACATAAATACGTGGACAGAAAGAGAGAAATGGATTTCTGAAGCAGTAATTGGGTTGGTCTCTCACAGTAGACTTGCTATTTCTGTGCATGGCATAGCATAAACTGTAGTGCTGCAAAATATCCCAATACGCAGGAAACATCAGTCTTGTCTCTAAGGCAAATGCTCTAAGGAAACTTAATTTATAGCAATATGTATCAAGGATGTTAGAGAATTATCCTTCTGTTGTACTCTGCTCTCGTGAACCTTCCTTGGAGTATTGTGTGCAGTTCTGGTGTCCTCAACATAAGAAGGACATGGAGCTGTTGGAGCAAGCCCAGGGAGGCCACGAGGATGCTCAGGGCTGGAGCACCTCCCGTGTGGAGACAGGCTGAGAGAGTTGGGGCTGTTCAGCCTGGGAAAGAAAGCTGCGTGGAGACCTCAGAGCAGCCTTCCAGTGTCTGAAGGGGCTACAAGGATGTTGGAGAGGGACTCCTCATCAGGGACTGTAGTGGTAGTAGGACAAGGGGTGATGGAGTTCAAACTGAAACAGGGGAAGTTTAGATTAGATCTAAGGAAGAAATTCTTTACTGTGCGGGTGGTGAGCACTGACACAGGTTGCCCAGAGAAGTGGTAAATGCTCCGTCCCTGGGGCAGTGTTCAAGGCCAGTTGGACACAGCTTTGGGCAACCTGGTCTAGTGTGAGCTGTCCCTGCCCCATGGCAGGGGGTGGAACTGGATGAGCTTTCAGGTCCCTTCCAACCCAAACCATTCTGTGATTTTCAACAAGATAGGTTTGATCTCCAGTAGGCTTCACTCTGTGCCGAGAAATGTATGAGCAAGTGTGCGAAAGTGTCTACATGAAGTAATGGCTTATTTTCATATTTGATTTCCAACAGATTCCCACTTCAGCAGGAGAATGGACAAACAGGTGAATGCCACTGTAGCTCAGTATTTTAAGGACAGGCACAAATTAGTTTTACGCTATCCTCACCTTCCATGTTTACAAGTTGGACAGGAGCAGAAACACACATACCTCCCTCTTGAGGCAAGTCAACTTCTGGTTAATACTGGTATTGGGGGAATAGGGGAGTGAGGGGTCAGAGAAAAAAAGGCTCAAATGTTGACAAAGTGTCTTTTGAGTGGCCAACTTGCTAAATTCTGTAGTGCAGCAATGAAAAATACCCAAGAAACCAAACCAAACCCCAGTGGCACTGTGTTTTTTAACTTCCTTTGTGTGGGGGATATTTCAGGTGTGCAACATAGTGGCAGGACAAAGATGCATAAAGAAACTCACTGACAATCAAACTTCCACTATGATCCGGGCAACTGCCAGATCGGCACCTGACCGTCAAGAAGAGATCAGCAAATTGGTGAGTGTTCTGTCAAAGATGAGTGGAGCATGGTAATGAACTTCATTTTCTTACCATAGCAGACACTGAATAGTTTGTGCACCCTATGCACAAGTTATGAGCTTGTTTTTATAAGCTTTTGTCCATTAATATGAGAGAAATACATCCTCACAAAATGTTTTGAAGTGGGGTTTTTGGGGTGCTTTATTTCAAATTTTGAGGCATCCAGGGATCCAAGTGGAGTTAACAGAGGTTCTGGTTGCATTGGCATCACCCATGTATGAAGGGTATGTGCCCAAACACAGGTTATCTCAGATTTAGATCTTAAAAAGAACTTCTTCTTGTGCAAGAAATACCTAATTCCTTGTAATTTCAGATGCGGAGCGCGAGTTTTAATACCGACCCTTATGTTCGTGGAGTTTGGAATTATGGTCAAAGATGAAATGACAGATGTGACTGGTAGAAGTCCTACAGCCTCCTTCCATCCTCTATGGAGGCAGGGTACGTTGAACACATACTGTACAATCTGTGCCTAACTTCTGTAATATGGTGGTTCAAATTAATTACGTTGGATATAATGGGATAAATCATCAGAGATGTAATGTTCAGATTTTAAATGTAAGCTTGGAAAGCTCTTAAAGGTAATGGTCCATTTTGCATCTCCCTCAATTGCTTTGTTATTTCTGAAGATTAAAAATGCTTTATGTAAAAGGTTCAGAGAAAAAAGTCTGTATTTTTCCTTCACACACTGGTTGTGTCGTGTGTTGCAAGAAGAAACCTGCAAACAGTGGTTCAAGTCAGTGCGTGTGGGAGAAGAACAGAGGACAACTTCAATTACTATTTATATTTTTCCTCCCTTAACTCTGAAATCTTCCTCAACTTTCTGGTTGGTTTTGAGTGTTCTGGGTGGAGCAGCTGTGTTTAGGACAACTATCTCTAAGGTATTTTCTCTGTCAGCATGTTTTTCTCCAGAGCCATCTCTTCCTGTTGGAGTATTTACACGCAGGGTTTTTGTCTTCACGGTGGCTTTTCAGATGGCCTTTCTGACATGATCTTCCTACTGTGGTATCTTTCAAAAGAACATTGGGAACAGAATTTTCTATCAAATTCTATAACATGTCTTGGTTTTATGCAAGATGAAAGTTTAATAACTGGAATAACTTAATTTGTGGAGGCTTCTGCTGAACCTCTTCTAGATCATACCTGAAGGGGGCTACAAGGATGGAGGAGAGGGACTCTTCGTTAGGGACCATAGTGGTAGGACAAGGGGTGATGGGTTCAAACTGAAACAGGGGAAGTTCAGGTTGGATCTAAGGAAGAAATTCTTTCCTGTGAGGGTGCTGAGGCACTGGCACAGGTTGCCCAGAGAAGTGGTGAATGCTCCATCCCTGTCAGTGTCCAAGGCCAGATTGGACAGAGCTTTGGGTGACATGGTCTAGTGTGAGCTGTCCCTGCCCATGGCAGGGGGTTGGAACTGGATGATCTTAAGGTCCTTTCCAACCCAAACCATTCTATGATATACAAATCAGACTGGTATCTCCATAAATCCACAATGGGAGAGGATCTTGTGTCTTCTACCTAAAGCTCTTCAGACAAAATTGGGTATATTAGCTCAAACTTTCCTTCACTGGCAGGTGGAGATAACCCAGCAGTCTTTGCCTGATCCTCATTATAGAGAGTGCTGTCATGAACTATTCTGGCACCAGGGGAACAGGAGCTTAATGGCAGATGAATGATGGAAATGAATGATGGGGGAGGTACTGTCTTCAAGAGACACAACTCTTTTGCAAAATGAATTATGAAATTTGTGTGGGTGTCCTGAAAAATACCCATAACTTTTAGCTGGTGCTGCTAAATGAGACGTCAGACGTCATGGGAACTTGTCTAAAACATCTACAGGATACTGATACCTTGTAAGGCAGTTAACATCACCAGAGTTACTTCAGTTGTCTTATTATATCCCTTGTCCTCGAGAGAACCCATCAAACTAATATCTGCTTGATGGGAGAGAGAAAAAGTGTTGTGCAGGTCAGAGCTGAATAACTGATCATCTTTTGTGAGCGTGTTCACATTTTTCCTATAGAGTTGTGTGAATGACATCAAACCTGCTATTTGCCTCTACTTAATCGTGTTTTAAAAATACTGCTAATACTTAAAACTAAGTCTCTCTGGAAAGTTCACTGAGTGGTTATAAAGTCAACTGTGGAAATGTATGTTCTTGTTAGCATTACATACCAAGCATGAATCTGACTTACTATCCATATGTAATTTCTACCTGCTGGTGATTTATACGACCAAAATGAAAATCATCAGCAATAAAAATGAAACAATATGAGCTTTCTTTTTCACCTGGGTGACAAGCTGACTTGCTGTGATGATACAATGAACTTTATGTTAGGATAGATGTTTGAGCAGTGGAGACAAAGACCTGAGAATGGAAGTTGCCTGCTAGTTGGAGGGAAGTAGAAGCATGACTGGTTTGTATTAGCCTGAATCAATTTTTACATCAGTGTTTTGTTTGATTTTTCCTTGCACTTCCAGAATAAAGCAATTGCTACACCGGTTCAAGGAGTCTGGGACATGAGGAATAAACAGTTTCACACTGGAATTGAAATAAAGGTTTGGGCAATTGCATGCTTTGCTCCGCAGCGCCAGTGCACTGAAGTTCATCTTAAGTAAGTGTTTCTCAGAAGATGGTGATTTTCTTATTTGTTATGTATGGAAATAGCATAATCTCACTTCTTTATTTAGAACGTGGGTTTTGTTAAATTGTTTAATGGATGGCAATGCATCTTTAACAGTGCTGCTGAAGTTCTGCCTCTTTGTTTTGAATGATGCCGCTATGATTTCAATGCTAGCATCATGAAATCCTCCATATCAGACTTACCAAAAGCAATTTATATTATGTTGCAGATTTCTGACAGTGAGGCCTTTGGACAGAGCTTAAGATTAGAGAAATGATGTAACGATGGGTGTTTATCATTAAGTATTTGTCAAGAGTGAAAGCTAACACGTGTGTTGTCTTAGATTCTTTTCCTTGTTACATGGAATAGATTTATTCCTGCAGAACTTATTTAAAAGGAAAACTTTAAAAAGCAATCCAACTGTTGTCTAAAACTTTCCACCCTTTAGAGTTTCTGTCATGTGCAAGTTCCTGCATTTGGCAGGATGAGTAGGACCAGTTGTTTGGGTGACTTTTGAGTACTCGAATGAAACTTTCAGATTTGGTTTCATCTATTTTGGATGGAACATGACTGTTGAAAGACAAGTTCTTTCATCCATGAAAACATATTCCATGTAGCATCCATGCAAGACTTGAATGTTAAAAGTGACATCCTGGAGCAACCTGCTCTAGTGGAAGGTGTCCCTGCCCGTGGCAGGGGTTGGAACTGGATGAGCTTTAAGGTCCCTTCCAACCCAAACCATTCCATGATTCTATGAAAATAAGGTTGTCTCCATTTCTGACCAGTTCCATCAAAGGGTGACTTATATTTGCACCATCGTTGGAGAAGGTTCATATTCGTGTCCAGAATACACCTTTCCTCTGATATCCAGCAAGGTTTTCTTGTGCATTATTATTGATGTTAGATCAATTCACTAAGACACAATTGCTGGTAACTTCTGCTGGTCGTTTCCTCAGCAGAATAAAAGAGGAACTGCAGACATTTGGGTACTGGTAGTACCACATAGAAGTGTGTGGTAGAGCAAGCTATCCAAAGGATCATCGTTGCAGTGTTCTGGCAAAAAGTAGCTTACACTGTATCTCCCACAGAAAGATCAAATAAGATGGAATTTGCTTTGGAAATGAAGTTTTTAGTAATGGTGGTTATTTATACACTGTATTTTCCTCATCTTCCCCTGTCTTTCCTTTAGGGACTGCATAGAGACAGTCAATTAAAGATGCAGTTGTGGGAAATTCCCAGATTTTTGGAAAGCTCAATTCAGAAGTTTAACAGGATTGTTCCATTAAAAATAAGAACAAAAATCAAGATGAATTTTACTACCCGAGGATCTAATGTGTTCATTTCCATCCCTTAGGTCCTTTACGGAACAACTGAGGAAGATTTCCAGAGATGCAGGAATGCCAATCCAGGGGCAGCCGTGCTTCTGTAAATATGCCCAGGGAGCTGACAGTGTGGAGCCCATGTTCAGACATCTGAAGAACACTTACACTGGGTTGCAGCTCGTTGTAGTAATTTTGCCAGGAAAAAACACCAGTCTATGGTCAGTAAGTGCAAATCCTGTGTGTGTGTGTTCCAGACACAACTTTATGTATGTTTTTGTGAAGTATTTGAATGAGAGAAGTTTAATTCTATTTTAACCATATAAATTCCATGTAGGGAATGGGCTATAAATGATTTTTATTCTTCTTGTGCTGCATGATGGTTTATATTAAGTCCTTAATTCTTTTCATTAGTTTTGTCTATGCTTTTAATTTGCTCTTCCACATTCTTCCTGCTGGTTGCATTTGAGATGCAGTTTGTGAGGGAGAAAGCTAAACCAGGGCTTCTGTGAAATGGATTAAATTGATACGTAGTGGATTAAAATATACTTCTCTAACTTGTGTGCTAAAAATTCCAAGTGATTGACAAAGTAATGACCTCAAGAACTGTGTAGCTTTTAGAACATCTTTGCTTGCTCACACCATCACCCATTGGCAAAAGAAGTTGAATGAAGGAGATTTGTGCCAATCACTTTCTTTTCCTATTCTTTGAGTTTTTTAACTCTTGGGTTGTGAGGACACAGATGGTGAAAACTCAGCTCCTTAAACTGGTCTTTGTGGAGACAGATTGACCCTTTACGTAGCACATGCACATAGGTTTTAATGTGTTTTAAATAAACCATGCATTTTGGTTTTAACTAGCTCTTCCTATAGCAAAACTGCTTGGTTTCCTGTCCTGCCTTCCTCCTCCTTTCACTTAGCTTGCCCAATTGAAGCACCATCCACTGTTTTCTCCCATAGCTTCATGGGCTGTCCCTTCCCTAATGGCTCACATCTACCAAGCAGCTGCAGATTCGGTTTATCCCATCCCTCACCAATTTAATATAATAGGAAATAATTTCCTAACTTTCTTTTCCCAAGATTATCTCATCTAAGTTGAAAAGAGAGATTTAAGAAGGAAGCTTCCTTGCAAAGCAAGTGGCTTGTCTCTAATTTGTTCAATAGAAATTCAGTGCAAAATGACATTTCACTTTTCCTGCTTGGCATTAAAAGGGGACTCTTTACTTAACCGCTAAGAGGATGTGGTACCACTCTCATCTGCTTTCCTTGTCATTATCTTTAATTATAGTTCTTTCTGCCCCCTCTAATCATCTCTCTTTGTTTTCTCCCTGTGTTTTTCTATAGTCTTGCTCTTCCTATATTCACAGTCTTGTGTTTTCTCCTCTTCTCACCCTGCTCCTCAGAAAGCCTCCTTCCATCTCCTGTTGCCAAAGGAGGGGCTGCATCTTTTCTGAGCCTGTCTTGGAACCTAAATTTCTTCTTTTTCCTGAGTATGGCTCTTTAAAGCCTTTAAGCCTTAATTTGTTGTTAACAATAGGATTCGTTTTAACCTTTTGAATAATACAGTTCTTAATAAATGCCTTTTGGAGGTTTTTATGAGCCATCCTTTGGTAAACTGGCCACTTCTTATGCAAGTGACAAACTTGCAGTGATGAACCGATAAACTGGTTGGCTGAATGTTACTCAGCACGTTAATATGAAGTTTGTGTTACTAGTCCAGTGTTAATAATGAAACAAGTGCTCATCATCCTAATGCTATCCACATTACCAGCTCCATCGGCCAAAGGTTTTTCCATGCTGATGATAAACCACTGTCATTTTAAAATTACAATTAGTGTAATTTAAAGAAAAATCATACTTAAAATAAGCCAATGGAGCCTTTAATTATATTTAGGACCCAGTGACCGTGCTGTTGGCAGGTGGAGCAGGACAGAGGTTTATTGAAGGCTGGGTTTGGGGGTTATGTTTCTCCTTGTTCCTTTAAGCTTAATGACCACTTGTCTAAATCTCTAGGGGTAGTTAATTGTCACTGAAGGTCTCCCAGGTTGTTTGACTTGCCACATGCAAATATTTATTGGTTTTAATTTGTTCTGCAGCGGAGGTGAAGCGTGTTGGCGACACCGTGCTGGGAATGGCTACGCAGTGCGTTCAGATGAAAAACGTCCAAAGAACAACACCACAGACTCTGTCCAACCTTTGCTTAAAAATAAATGTCAAATTAGGAGGCGTGAATAACATTTTACTGCCACAGGGAAGGTAAGGCAGCTCTCGGGGAGGAAGAGGGAATTGTAGTGTAAAGAGAACATAGGTCGTATTAGGATAACTGGGAGATTCATCTGTAGTTGTAGCACTGTAGTTTACGTGACTCTTAGGTTACAAGGACTGGAGAGGAATACTTGTTCCAGTTGAAATTTGTAATAAAGATCTTGTTACTGCAATCTGACCACTGAAGTGTACAACTTCCACTTGAATTAAAAACTCGTAATGTTTTATTTGCCTTGAGTTTTCAGAGACAAATGGAGACCATCTTGACTAGAAGTGCCTTTTACTTTATAGTTTGTAGTCAAGGTTCTTCCTTTTACTGTATGAAGACACACAATAAAATGTCTATGAAGATATGTCTATATCTTCACTTACATAGACATTTAACAAAACAAAAGGTGGAAGCAGAAAACGCTTAAGTGGTTTCCAGATCCAGTTGACCTTGCAATTTCTTAGTATTACATTGATAAGTTTTAGTTATATTGTGACTATATTCTGTGAAGTTGCTTCGATACTACTGAATTCCATATCTGACGTGTCATTGAAGTCCTGCATATAGGTGAGTGGGAGTGAATTAAATATATTGTAAAGAAAGAAGAGACCCTGCAGTTGAAGACTAAATTTGGTTTGTGTGTCACCTTAAAACAAATGTTCTTAAACTGAAACTGATGAAAAGCTTTATTAAAAAAACAGTTATAAGAAATTCTAATGGAAGAATGACCAAAATAACAGCTTTTGTCTTACCTGTGCAGGATAGAGGAGACTTGCGTAAAGAGATATAAAGTTACTTGAATCAAAGTGAACAACTAGGTTTTATATTAGTGAAAAGATGGTATTTTGCAATCATTGCATTTCAAGTTGTAGAGGGAGCTCAGGGCAGAACCTGCTACATCATTCTTGGGAGCCTGTTTTAAAGAAGTCAACATTCTGTTATGCCCAGATAAGCAAATTTTCACTTCAACATACCCAGGCTTGCCAGAAGGTGAAAAATAATCCAACAAGAACTTAGGAAAAAGAAGAACATGTTATCAGAAGGGATATCTATTTTTTGTTTCTTGTTAAATTAGAATCATAGAATCACAGAATGGTTTGTGTTGGAAAAGACCTTAAGATCATCCAGTTCCAACCCCCTGCCATGGGCAGGGACACCTCACACTAGACCATGTCACCCAAGGCTCTGTCCAACCCGGCCTTGAACACTGCCAGGGATGGAGCACCCACAACCTCCTTGGGCAACCCCTTCCAGCGCCTCAGCACTCTCACAGTAAAGAACTTCTTCCTTCGATCTAACCTGAACTTCCCCTGTTTCAGTTTGAACCCATCACCCCTTGTCCTGTCACTCCAGTCCCTGATGAAGAGTCCCTCTCCAGCATCCTTGTAGCCCCCTTCAGACCCTGGAAGCTGCTCTGAGGTCTCCACGCAGCTTCTCTTCTCCAGGCTGAACAGCCCCAACTTTCTTGAGCTAAATATACTCAGCCTGGGTCGTGTGCTTGTTGCAGACTCCTGTTAACTAAAAATCCTCATATTACAGAGCATGAATTTCAGAAAGGCACAGTGGGGTGTTATGGGTTTTGGTTTTGGTGTTTGTTTCTCAAAAAGGAGCTAAAGATACTGCTGTGGAAACAAAAGAGAAACACACACACATCATATAAGTAGTTTTATGCTCGATTCATAAACATAAGGTCTCTGTTAAGTGGCTTGTGTTGGCAACAGTAATGTGGCCAGAAAGTTGAATTGTGCTCATTATACCAAGAAACTGCATTCGTGAAAATGGAGTTAAGTAAATGGGGAAAACATGGCACAAGTGCACACCACACCTGGGCATTCTGGAAAACTGCAGGATTGGGGTGTTTAAACAGACCTCTATTATTTTCTGTTGGTTGAGGGGATGGGAACAGGACAGCTTTTTATTTGTATGATTGCATTGTGAGTTATATTGCTATAATTACCTTCAAATGCCTTTTTAGAGAAGGTCTGAAAACACTTGAATCTACAGAACCATTCCCCACACACCCCCATACACACGAAAAGATTCTGCTGGCCTAAAATTTCCTATTTAAAATTGTTTCATTAAGGAATAGAGTTGAAGCTGAAAACTATCAGTGTAGTCTTTTGGTGTTCTGCTTTTGATGCAGTGGCTTAATATCTTAAAGGTTTGTTTAAAACTTTCGTAGAACCATAGGTTTGGGGTGGAAAGGACCTTAAGGCTCATCCAGCTCCAACCCCCTGCCACGGGCAGGGACACCTTCCACTAGAGCAGGTTGCTCCAAGCCCCTGTGTCCAACCTGGCCTTGAACACTGCCAGGGATGGGGCAGCCACAGCTTCTCTGGGCAAAGCTTAGTTTTCTTAAGAATAATCTACTTTTAAAGCAATAGCTACAATGTCAAGGCCAGGTTGGACGTGCAAATTGTTGACTGATTCACTGCAAGATTACAGAGTGCTATTTACCTGTTTATAATGTGCTTTATTAAGCATAAGCCTTGCTGCTTTTACAAGTTTCCTTTCTCTTTTATCAGACCACCAGTATTTCAACAGCCTGTCATATTCCTTGGTGCAGATGTAACTCATCCTCCAGCTGGAGATGGAAAAAAGCCTTCCATTGCTGCAGTGAGTAAATTGTGTAATGATCTTTAACCCCTGCTCTCTCCTGCTGTTCATCTCCAATGCGTTTTATTGGTTTCAATTCTTTTGTGGTCCATTTCTTCTTTCCCTCTAATTACAGTATTATAAATTGTTTTTCTGCAGGAATCTAATGACACTTCAGAGAACTTGTTCCAATACTGATTCCTTACATGTGTGTAGTAGCTTGTAAAATGCCTGAGCTGCTACTACAAAGAGGAGCTTTTCTATTAGCTGATATTTATCAGCAACTGTAACGAGCTGGTGCATGTTCAAATCTGCTTTTTCAGCAGTTAAAAATGTTAAGACTTTATCCATTACTGCTTGGGAACTAGGCTGGCTCGGTTGTAGTTTTGGGTGGTTCAAGCTTCCTGACAACACAAAAGGTGCAGTCATCTCTTGGAAATGTTGGGAATGAAAATCTCTTGGGAATGGCCTTTGGCTGCATGGTGTCAAAACACCTGTAGTGGCTGCTCTGGCGCATTGAATAATGAAGATGTTTGGTGACAGTATGTGCAGTATCTTATCTGTGGTGCTAAATACACAAGTAACTGTTTTAAAAGCCTTCCCTTGGCAAGCAGTGTCTGTTTTAACTGACTTGCAGAGTGTGGTTTTTGCCTACATCTTTGACTACATCTTACATCTAAGTCAACCACTTAGTTTACAACATACTGTTAGAAAGCTAGTGCAGTTATCTTCATGAAATACCTTTAATAAAGGTATTAAGTGTGGTTTAATAAGTGCTTTTAAGTGTGGTTTAATACTAAGCTTTTTTCCAACAGGTAGTAGGAAGCATGGATGCTCATCCTAACAGATACTGTGCCACTGTTCGGGTCCAGCAGCACCGCCAAGAAATCATCCAGGATTTGGCTGCCATGGTCCGGGAGCTGCTTATTCAGTTCTACAAATCAACTCGATTTAAACCAACTCGTATCATCTTCTACAGAGATGGTGTTTCTGAGGGGCAGTTTCAACAGGTGGGATTTTTCTTGTTGAGATTCTGATTATGTAGTTTTCTGGTAGTAAAGTACTTCTATGTAGCTGGAGTTAGGAGAAGTATGCCCTCAACAAACCTTTCCTCAACAAATTTGTTGCATTCTAACCAAGCAGAGTATGGAAACTGCTTTCATATCTTTCATGAGCTCTTTGTTTAATACTTTTCCCCTTTAAAATCAGAATAAGAAAATATTACCCTTTGCATTATTTCCCTTGGGAATATTTTCTCTTTGAAATACTTCCCTTTGCAAAATTACAAATGATACAGTTTTAGCACTCAACTTACGTTCAATATCTGTGACCTGTCCAAGATCTGTTAATCAAACTGTATCCCATAGAACTTGGACTACTTTTAAATGAAAACTGAGAGCTAATTTTCCTACTTTTTTAACCAGGATTGTTAAATGCTGTATTTTCATGCTGTCATTTCTAATTAATTCCTGATAAAATTCAACTAATACTTTCTTGTATTTATTTTGTTTGCTTACAAGTACCATATTTTATGAATTGTTTTCCTATATATGGGTTCAAACTTAAAACAGGGGAAGTTCAGGTTGGGTAAAAGAAGTTCTTTACTGTGAGGGTGGTGAGGCACTGGAACAGGGTGCCCAAAGAAGTGGTGAATGCTCCATCCCTGGCAGTGTTCAAGGCCAGGTTGGACAGAGCCTTGGCTGACATGGTCTAGTGTGAGGTGTCCCTGCCCATGGCAGGGGGTTGGAACTGGGTGATCTTAAGATCCAACCCAAACCATTCTGTGATTCTATAAATTTTAAAGATATTTACATACATTTTCCTTTCCTGTATTTTTATATGTAAATTTAAAGATACAGAATTCAGTCAACTTCTCAAAATCCAAGGGGAAGGAAGTAAAGATGACTTGGTAAACTTGAATCAATAAAATAATCTTTGGATGAACTTTTCATTTTTTTTCCCCATTTATCACTGTTTTTCAGTGATTACTTTATAATTAACCCAAATCCCAAATAATTGCTTTTTGTTTTAGTGTCCTTCCCTTCTCCATTTTTATTGATGCCTGCAGTCCTGCCTGAGACTTCACAAAGCTGGGAAAGAGCATGCAGTTGAGCAATTCTGGGTTGTATCCCTTGTACTAAACTGACAAATAATGAGGCTGTTGTATATTCAACAGCCTAATTAAATGTTCATTTGTATTTGGCAGTTAAGAAGAGTTTGACATACAGCTTATTAGCCCAAGCCTTATGCTTGGAGCTGAACAAATATGGAACAGGCTTTTTGCCTGGCTCAGGAAACTGGTGGTTTAATTTGTTCTCATTAAGTGAAGAAGTGAAGGTTTGTTCCTGCGTGCTTTGACATCTCATTACTCTGGGTGACAATGCAAGAAGGAACATGATAAATTAGAGTCATCTGTAGATAAATAGGAGTAAGCTGTAAGATAACTATCTTTCATCTTTATCATGCACCTTTGTGTTTCTGATTCAGGTTCTCCATCATGAGTTGCTGGCTATCAGAGAAGCATGCATTAAGCTAGAAAAGGATTACCAGCCTGGAATTACATTCATAGTTGTGCAGAAAAGGCATCACACCAGACTCTTCTGTACAGATAAAAATGAACGGGTATGTTCCAATTGGGACCAGCAAGTATCTAGCAGGCAGCCAAGTTCCCTATTACTACTTATCTAAGTAATAAGAGACTTGTTTGAAGAACTACATCATGCAGTGGGTGAGATCTTTTTACCTGGAAAGGAAAACCTTCATTTTCTGTCCCATATCATAAACTGGCAAGAAGCTTTTATGAACCATCAGCAGGATCTGTCTTTCAACAAGTCTTTTCAGCCTTTAAGTTCATCAGAGTTTTCAGGTTTCTTTTCCTTTTTTTTTACTGTCTCAAGATCTTCAAGATTGATCTAAGTAGTGAAGGGTTTATAATGTAGATGTCTACATCTGGAGCGGTTATCTCAGGCACTCTTTGTTGCAAATGGAGATCTGTTTAGTATTCCCAACACACTTGAAGGCACATTTCATCTGATTCTAGTGCTAGTAAGTTCACTGGTTTGGTTGCCATTGACTACAGAGTTACTCTTGGGTTACCAGCACATGTAGACACCTGCACAGTAGACAAATTGTTAGGTAAGGTGAACCTTACACTTTGAGGATACTTTCTTTTCCATTAATGCTACCTTTAAGGTATCTTAGGTGTCTAATGTCTTGGACATGTGGAGTTTGGTTTCATATCAAGTGTCACCAACACATTATTTGTAGTACTGAAAATCTCAGATTGTTTTATAAGTGTTTCTCAGTTGTTATTGTATCTGTGTGAAGTACACGTAGAAGTATTCAGTTCCACCTTTCTGGGTGGAGAGGAGACTGCTCAAGTCTAGGATGGAGTCATTGCTGTAAATTAAGAGTTCCCAATGACAAACCTCAGTTGACAGATAGATTTTTTCATGTTCTTTTCCCTTCTGTCAGGTTTCTCAGTGTGAGCATTTGAAGCTCACCAGGCTTCGAGGCAATAATTAATAACTCCTAATGCTGCCATGAAGGTGGTGTTTATATTGATAACACGCTGCTATTACAGTTGTTAAATTGTTTTAAAGAGTATTTTAAAGTTCTGCTTTGAAGTAAAGTGGTTTTGAGGGATGAAGAGGCCTGTCTTACAACTACGGACTGTCCTCTGTCAGATATAAACAAGAAAAGTTACAGGGAAATAACCAGTCCTGGGATGGGAAGGTGAAAAGAATTTGACAAATGAGTTGCAGGCAATTCTTTTTACATTAATCAGGAAAGCTCATCTTTGTGGGTGACTTCTGAGAAGGTTTTGCAGCTCTTCTTTTTTCCCCTCCATAGTAAAGAGACTCCAGATTTTCAGTTGAACAACAGTTATCTCAGTTTTGCTCATTCTTTCATTTTGCTTTCCACTGTTTTTGTTTTCTTGTGGTTTTTCCTTACTATGTAGCTGAAAAGGAGAAGCTTTGTGTGTGCCTTATTGTCTTTGCATTTTCTGTTCACACAGGTTGGAAAAAGCGGAAACATTCCGGCTGGTACCACAGTGGACACAAAAATCACCCATCCCTCAGAGTTTGACTTTTACCTGTGTAGTCACGCTGGTATTCAGGTACAGCATTTTGTGTGGGATGGTAACTTTCAAACACTGACTCTTGGTATTTTCTGTTCTTTGCACAGGCTACAGCTTCCACGTGTGTATTTCAGCTTTTCTTCTGTGCCATCCACAGTGCTCTTCTGTCACGGTTAAAATCTAACAGAAATAATGAAACTAAGCAGTTATGAAGCACTGTGCATTTAGTTCAGTGTGCTTCTCTCCTGTCTGTGTACTGCTCTGAATAGCAGCAAGGTAGCTGGAGTATTTTACATAGCTGCCTCTTGTATTAAAATGACTTGAAATGTGCATCCAGTTCCTAGGAAACAACTAAGGCATTTACATAGCACCATTGTAGTTTCACATTTTCTTGTGATTTCTTCTTCCCAGTCAGAAACAGAAGCTATTAAACACCACCAGTGCTATGTCTTTATCAAGAGCATTAAAATTTGGCTTTCAACAGGGCCACAAGTTAGATTGCTGCGAGCTGTTAATGTTTTGCCTGAAGATACTTTATATGATGGCTTTTTGTCAAAGTTGAGTTTTGCAAGATGAAAGCTCATTTGTATACGATCACTTAATTTCAGTACCAAGGATGAAATCCTAGAAAATGCAATCCTATCCAGAAATGCCAAGGGATTAGTTCTGTGAGGGGCAAAGAGGGAGGTTTTTTGCCTTTTTAAAGCAAAAATTTCCTGAAGTATGTGGAATTGCTGACACATGATTTTTGAGGAAGGGTCTGGTTTTACTGCAGCTGACCTGCAGAGGTGGGAATTTAAAGAGCTGTGTTTGAAATGGTGACATCCTGTGTGTGATCTGCCTCCAGGGAACAAGCAGACCTTCTCACTACCATGTCCTCTGGGATGACAATCGTTTCTCTTCAGATGAACTGCAGATTCTTACCTATCAGCTGTGTCATACGTATGTTCGTTGTACCCGTTCTGTTTCCATCCCTGCACCAGCATATTATGCTCATCTGGTTGCCTTCAGAGCCAGGTATCATCTGGTGGATAAAGAACACGATAGGTGAGTCGCATGGTTTTGAATTATGACAGAATTAGAAAGGAAGCAGGAAGGAAGTGGGCTTCTTAGTTCTGGGGTGAGTAGTATCCTCAGTTAGCAGTTTGAGGGTACATTTGGTCTTATCACTGAATGATACTGTGGAAAAAAGCAGATGTTCCATTTGCTTCTTGTGCTTTTTTTGCTTTCAGAACCTCAGTGGTGGTTTAAGGGTAATTAACTTCTGACCATTCTATTCAGAACAAATGAATGAAACACCACATGCAAGGAGAGGCAGATTAAATAGGGTTTCTCTTCCCCCTCCACCCAACCTTTTCATTTCCCCCTCAACCTCCCTTCTCTTGCAGTGCTGAAGGAAGCCACACCTCCGGTCAGAGTAATGGCAGAGATCATCAAGCACTTGCTAAAGCAGTTCAAGTTCATCAGGACACGTTGCGCACTATGTACTTTGCTTGACATGTTTTAATGTTTAGCGACTCAGTACAATGCAGAGTTGGATTCACATGAGACCAGCTGCACTTAGACCAACAGTTGCCCAAGCTACAGTGACAGCCAGCAATGAGGGATGCATCTGAATTCTTTTCCCTTCCCATTTACAAGCAAGCCTTCCGTCCACAATTTCAGACTTGATTGTGAACTGCATTCTTGTACCAAACCCCACTATTGTTAGAAATGTGGTTTGCCAAAAATCTCTAAGCTGCTTGCTGTAAAACAGACCCTCGTTTTATAATTCAGTCAAGAGCTGTGATCTCAGGGCTTAGGGAAAAACAAAAAAACCAACCCCCAAATCTCCTCATTCAGTTTGCTATTCATTGAATTGCTTTTGATAATTTGGGAAGATCTTATTCATCCTAAAGTTTGATGGGCTAAAATGCCGTGAATTAGCTTTTAATCCAAAGGAAAGCAAAGCATTTTTTGGACTCTTTATGAAGCCTTGATTATTCTAGATGCATTTACAAAATTGTTATTTTTCAGAAGAAAAAAGTGACAAAATCCTGGTTTTCCACTGTCTTACAAAGATTCTGCTCTGTGTGTCTAAGGGCAAATGTATTTTCTGAAGCTTGTTCTTGAATGTTTTTTATTGTGCTGCATTCGAAAATGTTTTTCATAGACTTAAAGAAGAATTTTAAAGCAAAGAACGAACTCGTACCTAAGCTTTTCGTAGGTCCACTTAGATTGGCAAAAGACAATGTGCCATTGAAAACCTAATTTGTAAAGAGGTTTTTTTAGAATCATACTGACAGCTAACTTTAGAATTCGTCATAAAGGACTGTGACACTTACCTTTCCAAAGTCTCTAAAGAATACGGGTCTGTGGTGAGAAATACAGTACAATCCTTTTTCACTGTTGTTTGAGTTAATGTAAATTTTTATATATGTTTCACAGTATTAATGTGATAGACTAGATGCTATTATTTATTTTTATTTACTAAGGAGTGCTCATTATACTTCTGTTAACATATCAAGAATGCTTTGGATTTAGAAATGAAAACCTTATCATGGGGACATGACTATTCAAATGCAAAAATATGCAATCGACTTTGGGAGAGTTCAGAGATCCAGACAGTGTATATTGTGTAGCTTGTAACTTGTAGAAGGGCTTTTTAAGCGTGCACACAACACAGCAGGTTGTACCTGTGCAGTTCAGAGACGCACACGAGACCAACATTCTACGTTCATTCAAGCACAAACCAATTGTATTTTTATTTATATGTTGAGTATTGGTGAAGCAGGAGCTCTAGTAGAGGAGAGTGGCTCACTGTTTGTGATTGAGACAGAAGTCAGTATCTATGCAGTAAAGAGAAATCTTAGGAAACTGAAGTTTACTTGTGAAGGGAGGTGAAACTCTCTTCGTTATGCATAAGGTCAATAGTAAATGTGAGAGTTTAGCCATTCTCTTAGGAGAAGCATTAATTAAAACTGATCATTTAAACAAATGCTTCTGTTAGTTTGCACACTGGATTCATAACAAACCATAATACATATGTAAACCATTGCACTAATGATGATGCCACAAGCAGGTTTAGAAGACAACGGAAGAAGCCCAAGAAACTTGTTTATGCTGACTTGATTTTCTTTATTTTCTTAAGATAACTGAAGTAGCATGCTATGAGGCAGGTTTTACGCATGTCATTCTCTTCCACTGATCCATTTTGCTTCACCTTTTCCCTTTTCTCTTAGCAGATGCTCGGTCGCTGTTTTGAATACATTTACCTCTAGCCACTCAGACGGGCGAGTAGCTTTAACCAGTACAGAGGTCTGTGCCATACAGCAGATAAACTATAACCAGTTGCTGTTGAATAAGCTAGAAAATGCCCAACCTTTGCTGCGTAAAGAGTTCTAGGTACATAACTTTGTGCAAGTTCAGATCTTCATCTTGTGTGTTGGTTGTCGGTGGTGTTTAGGTGAAATAACAATGTAAAACCTATTAATAGATTAATTGTATTATTCTAACTCAGTGATTAGGCTGCTGGGTCAGATTTTCTTCTTGGTCATAGTTATGTAAATCCAGGTTTTAAATGTAAATCCAGAGTTTAAATGCTGGTATAACAGAAAGCAAAGTCCAGGTCACATTGTCTGTCTTTCTGTGTTCCAGCCTTTCCATGGTGGGTATGTCGCACTTCTCTGTGCGTTTGCTTGAGAGGTTTCATACTTCAGTGAAGATTTTAATTTGGCAGAGTTTTATATAAGAATTATTTTTTTATATGAATTATTCTTAACAAATAGGAAAAAAATTCAACCCTTTTAAGACACCATTTAGTTTATTTGATGTTCGTTATGCAGAGACCTCTTGGATGTGAAATTCATCCTCCTCTGTCCTCTCTGTGCAGATCTAGAGTAGTAAATGACTTACGCAGATGGTCAGATGGGGCGAGGAGGGCAGAATCTGTCTTGACCTCAAATCTTATCTCTCAAGCAGACTGTGGACTTCACTGCATCCTGTTCAGGATGTAATCTTTGGGCTGGAATACTTGTTGCAGCTCCTTGTTGTGAGAAAAGAAGTATTAGGCAGACACTTAATCTGAGAGTAGCCGTTGTATGTGTATGCTCTTGGAAAGAACAAATTTTATGTAGCTTTCCTTCCCTGAGTATGAAGAACTTGGGATGGTTATATGCATTTCAGGCTAAGCACATTTTTACCTTTTACAATCTTTTTAATCCTCTAATACTGCTAATCCTGTATAGATTGATTTCTCCCTCCTTTCCCCTGCCTTCCTTCCCTTGCAAGCGGTGAATTAGTGGATAATTTAAAGCCTTTTTCTAAAAACATATTGATAAAATATATACTTTGAAAAATACAGTGTGCTCTAAGTCCAGCAGCTATCTGTGTGGGAATGTTTTTAGTATCAATTACATATTCAAAAGTGTCTCCTGCCAAAAAAAAACCCTACCAAAACACCTAAATCCATACTCTTAGGGTCTTTTTTTTTTCTTACCTCCCACGTGTCTTGTAAGAACAGCAACATCTCAGGTAAACACAAAGCTCAAGATGTCTCTATCTCACACACATTCCTGCTGTTGAAGTCGCAGTTGAGGTAGACAGTTATAACCACTAAGATCACTATGCAGCTCAGGTCAGCAATAACCAAATGTGTGTTACCCTCCGGCAGCTGGGGTTTTAATCAGGCTGTGCAGTGGAGTTGCATGACTCCCATTGCAAGAGAGTGCTGAGCAGGACCTCATCCCTTGCCTTCCTCCTGCTCTTTATGTTCCTGGCAATGACCTCGTCCTTGAATTCAGCCATTGGTGCAGGTTGTCCTGGTGCTTAAAAGTGACAAAACCACCTTATTCTCCGTGCAGGCATGAGCAGTGTGATGGACAAACTGACCACTGCCAGTAGCATGGTATTTCTTTTGTTTTAAAGGAGTGGGAACTGAGACTGGTGAGTTGCCTGCTATGGGTTAGTTTTCTCTGATTTGGGTTTTTATGGAGATGGTCACACTGTTGAAACAAAAATATTCCAAGATTGAAAGCTGGTTGTAGAATCTCTGTCTCAGACTCGGCTGGATGGGTCCTGGCACAGTCTCAGCTCGCTGGACCGGCTTTGGGCACAGAACTGGATCACACATCTCCAGAGAGCCCTTCTGAAGCATGAGGTTCTGTGGCAACCCCCCAAAAAACCAGCAGCTCCTTTTGGGAGGTGCAAAATAATGTCTACAAACATAAAAGACTTAAAAATTGTCCCTTTTTAGATTATTATAACACAATAATTGAGTTTGTTTCATTTTGGAACTTTCTGCTCCTGTGGCTGAATAGAATGACGTGTCCACTTCACCTCTTCTAGCACCCAGGAAACAGCTGAGTTGATTCTTAGGAGGAAATGTCCTGTTGTGAAATGCTGAAAGTAGGTGGATTTGCCTCTGCCTTTATGTGAGTTTGGCATTCAAGGTAGCCCTATGCAATCTTAACACTTTAGTGTGTGTACATGCACTGATGTACGGCGTGAGATCACTTGTTTTTATTAGAACTCCTCATTTTGGCTTAGTTTGGTTTAGACTGTTTCAGCAATCATATTTGTCTTGCTGAATCACAGTCAGTGATCTTCCATCTTACAGAAGCTTTGGCAGATGAATTTCCTCCTTTCTAGATCTTTTGGGTTTGGGGTGAGTTTGTTGCTTGCTGCAGTTGTTAGGGAAAGGTGGTGTGTCTTATTCCAGCATGGAGGATTTACAGGAAATTTATGCTTAAAACAAGAAATCCATAATAAATACTTTCATAATCCACAACAAATACTTCATCCAGGCCCCCAGGCAATGCTTTTCCTGATTGGAAAAGCAAAAAGGTTGTGAAGGTTTAGCTTCAATTCTGACTCTCAGTAACTCTTGTGGCCCTTGTCCGTTTTTAACGTGTCTTGTTCACATCTTAGTGGATCACTTTTATAAGTAAGAGAAAGAGATAATATTTACACAAGGATTTTTACATTTCGACTCCTGAAGGGTAGGTGTGGGGGGGGTTAGGTTCTTGTGTGCCCACGTTACCTTCTGAAAAGATTGAAGTTTCTAATCGAGGTAAGAGTCTTCTGATGCTTTTATCTCGAGTCAGACATATACATGCACAAAGGCTTTCTGTTAAATAGAAGATGAGGATCAGGAGGGCTTTGCTCGTGGCTGCCAATGCTGCTGGCTTTACTGCAGCACTAGCTTCCTCAAGTACAGTGGTCATCTGCATCTCCCCTGTAGAACCCCCAACCTTTCTCATGCCAGTGAATCTCTGGAATCTAACGAAGACCAAGGATAGGAGGAAGTTCTGTGTTAGCATCCCCCCAGCCAAATCTAATGGATTGTTGTAGGTTTGTGAGTGTACCTGCAGATTGTTTCTTTTTAAGGAAGAATGGTGGTATTTTGAAGTGAGAACAGGTTGTTTCATGCTTATTCAAGACTACAAGTACTAGAAGTGCAGCACTGGGACCTTTGGAGATTGAGATGGACACACTTGCCTCTTAATTGAGGCAAGTTGAGCATCTCTGGTGGCATAAATAACCCAAAGGGACTTTTTTTGTTTTTTAAGAGCTATTTTACACATGAAATAAAGGAATGTAAGAAAAGTTCTCAGTCGCTATTTTTCACACTTGATACCAATGTAATAAAAACACATTTTTTCTCCTAATTTTTCAGTACTTTTCTCCTACAGTAGCATCTCTTTGTGTGTATTGGTCCTGCCAGTGTGGCTTTCTCGATTTCTAAGGCAGGGCAGTACACTGTTTTTTTAACTTTTATATTACATTTGGTAACATGCTTCTTGATGCATACATGCAGTCTTTTCTAAGGAAAACTTCAAGTAGAAGGTAATTGCACTGATCATTTTGTTTTAAACTCCCTTTTTACTGTAAGACTTCTTTTTTGCATCTGCTGTAGCTGTTTGAAATACTGTAAATAGTGCTATGTATAGCAAATACTGAAATGCTGTGGATACTGTTCCTTGTTGTTCCTGCTTTTTGGAATACTGCCATATTTTCCAGTATTGAGAGATGAGCTTTGGGTTTTAAATGTTGTTCTACTTTCTGTTTGCGTTATAGAATGAATCCAAGGGCACAGTTGCTTTATTACAGTGGAAATATTTAGGGTTCATGTGAATTTATAAAGTATTTCTTCCTTCTCTCTTCTATGCACATTTCTCCCACACTGTAAAGATACAAGGACAGGTTTTAAGCCATCAGTGTGCTTGTTAATCTGTGCAATGTTCAAATGCCAATCTTTGATATCACTGTTAGATAACTAATAGCATTAATGTAATATCCAGACTATCAACTGTAGCTGTCACACGTTTTCCTTGCTTCTTCTAACATCTGATTCTTGGGTCATATGAAGAAGAACCAGTCTGTGTGGCAGAATTAGTGGAATAATAGGGATTTGGGATCCAAGTTGCAATGTCTTGTTCTCTGTCCCTCCTTGGTGTGTGCAGATTGTTGAGTGCAGTGGATGTTTTAGTGCTCTGAACTAAGAAATAGTGTTGTCTCTCTGATTGCCCGCATGAGAAAGCCATTGATCTCCTCTCCATCCATAGCTGCCTTTTGCTTCTGTAACCCTTGGGGACAGGAGAGACCCAAACTCCAGCCCCGTTGTTTAGCGTTAGGATGCAGAAGAGCAAGTTTTGCCTCCTGTTTCTGAGGGTTAATGACTGGAAAGATGCATTCTTTTTAAGATGGTTTTAATCTGAAGGTTGGGGAGGAGGGTGTTGTGTGTGCTTGGTGTGGCACGTAATCCGTTTTATCTCATTGAGTGTGTTTCAGTTGCTTTTTCTGTGTTGTTTCTTTGCCTGAAGTGTTAATATGAATGTAATGGCTTGGCCAAATCACTACAAAAGGTGGTTTTGTGATACTCCCTAGTTAGCAAGCAGATGCAGTTAAAGGCTACCTCCTGTATTCTTCCACAGATGAATTAATTTTTAAAGGAAACCTACTACTAAGCAGCCAAAATGTTCCCAAACGAACTATTTTTACTGTTTTGTTTCTTGCTGGTGAATTAGCAGTGCCATACTGTGATCTTGGATGGCTGCTCATTGCTCCTTCTGTCTTCCTAAGGTGTAGATGTGGCTTGTGTTGATGCAGGGTGTTAAGAAGGTATCAGAAGTGGTAAATCACATACCTGGCACAGTCGCTTTTGGTGAGGGTTACTCAATAGCAGCAGCTCCCTCTCTAACCTCTCTCTTTACTCGCTGAGTTTGTAACTGTTGTTTCCAAATGAGAAATACTTTTGTATTGTAGCTGTTGGCCCAAAAAATGTCATGTTTTCGCTGAAAATAACATGAAGGTGCTTGAAATATATTTTGAACCGGAGGCAAAAATTATGTATTGAAATATTTTTTTAACATATTATTTAGCTAAGTTGACACAAGACTGTAACAGTGAAAATACTGCATCGTTCCCTGCTCAGCTCGTGATAACCTTTAAAATGGGGAAAACAAACCAAACCAAAACACCAAAAAACAAACCCTAAACTCGAGTTTGTTCATATTGTGACTATCGAGGGTCAGTTACATGCAAAGCCTTGGCCATAACTCAACCTCGAAATGAGTGCACACAGCCTCAAGGTGCTTTAACTGACCTGAAATGAAACTGTAGAAAACTGTGTTAACACATCCTATTTTGTTTACAGTGAATCCAAAACAAGCTTCCTCATTTCACAATTAACCACTCTGCTGACAGAAATACTACCTGTTTATGCACAACGCGCCGGTGGGGTTTCATAGCAGTGTTAGAGTTTATTCTTAATTTCTTATTTAAAAGTAACTGGGCTTTCTGCTCCAGACATTGGCATCTCAGAAGTGAGTTTGCTGGGATTATATGCTACCTGCAATTTCATCATCTTCATCTTTGGGTGTAGACACTAATGAAGCTTATTGATGGCAGGGGGGATAGCTGACAGTCTGACTTTCTGCAAGCCAGTTCCTGTTCAGCAGTGGCGAGGGACCGAATACGTCAGCTCAGTAACAGCTGAATGGGGTAAAATCCTGCAAGTTTTGTTTAGTTCTCAGTTATAATTTAACAAAGCTCCCCCCAAAAGCATGAAATACAGGGGTTTGCTCTAGGGTAAGTGGCTGCTTTTCAGACAGTATGTCACTACATCTTGTATTACACATCCATAGACACTATTGATGTTGCTGTGGCCTCGAAGGGGTTGCATGGTGCAGGTTCTCTGTGAGCATGATCTTGGGAAACGATAAGAGTGATGTGATGTGCTTTCTAGACCAGGTCTGCAAACCCAGAGGAGCATTGAGAAGGAAGGAGCCCTGTGCTAAGGGCTTGTCATGCCTGTATAGAAGAGAAATGCAATATGTGCTGTGCCAGCTACCCGTTGTGGAAGTGAGATAAGGAGGCGAGGGGAACATTTTCTTGCAGAACACATAATGAAGCACTTGAGAAGGTGACAGTTAAATTATGTCTTGGTTTTCCTTCTGGCTTCCCTGCGAGGGGCCAATGAGTGCAAATAGAGCTGGGGCACAGCCCCTCACAGCGGGGAAGCAGGCAGGCCCCTGGAGTTGACGTCTGGTTTCAGCCCTCCGTATTGAAGGGCTTCAGACTTCTGTGGCACAAGGATGGGGCATTTGCTGGATTTGGAGGTGTGACAGGATGGCAAGAGCTAGTCTTGGGAGTTCTGCATGTGGCAGCACTGAGGAAGTGGACCCACAGCACGAGATGAAGGCTGGCTACTCCTTCCCATCTAAGTATCCTCAGAAGAGGAATTGCTTTGAATTTGTCCATGCACTGCCTCAATAGATGCATCTTAAAACTACCTGTGGCTACTCCTTAACCAGCCTACCTATGTTGTTTTGAAAAGCTTAGTATTTGCATTACAAATCTGTTTTAAAGGGCATATTCATTTTTATGTGGCTCTTATGACAGCACAGATTGTAGTTTGGTAGTTTGTTTGGGTTTTCTCCTCCCCACTCTTTGGATGTGCTGGTTTACCAGGTTGCTTTAGTTTTGTTATTTCCTACCCCCCTTCTTTAAGCACAACTAAAATACCTGCTGGAAATCATCAGCAGGGATTACAGATATTGACTAACCTGGAAGCAAGCCAAGGAATTGTCCCTGAAATATAAAGTTTTCTGGCCATTTTATGGTTTTCTGAGTGTGCTTGACAAGCGTGAATTGTGCAAAGGTCAGCAAGCAAGTTTGGGAGTTCCTACTCCCCTGGCTGGTGCTCTTTGCATTTGCTTTGTTAGGTTAGATTTCCTGTCAGAAAACAAAAATACATTTAATGTTGGCTCTATTCTGTATTTCTCAGCTTTTCCTGTCTTAAAATCCATGAATAGAGGCGGCTTCACTCGTGCCAGTATATGTAAAATTGCACATTATCTCTTGCCACGTGTTTAACTCACAGCAGATCTGGTCTGTGTTTTTTGGGCACCCCAAAATCTCTGCTGCTTGACTGTGTGCTGTGGGTAGGATCAAACCTATTGTGTATCAACAGAACATACAAGTTTGTTTCTAGATTTCACCAAAGCTAATTCTGTATCAGCTGTGAGATGTTCAGATCCCACCGTTTCTGTGCTATAAAAAAATAAGTTATACTGACATGAATTTTGTTGTTCCTGATAGGTTTTCTCATAGAACTTCACAAGGCTGAGCCCTTAAATTGCTCATCTCATTTCCAGGCAACAACTTTGTAACTGTATTTGAAAGTAAATAACATGTCTCTAATTGCCTGACCTCTTGCTTCTAAACTTGAATCTTTAATGATGCTCAGTTGTCTGTCAGTGTTGAGCCCCTTGAATGTCTCCCACTGAGAGATTGTTGCATTTGTCCAATTCTTTATTACCTCGTTTTGAGCAGTAGGAATAATTTGGGGAGGGAGTGTTAGATATTATGTGCTTTTCCCTAATGAAGTTTACTTAAGGAATAATTACTAGCAGACTGAGAAAGCAAGGCATTTGTTCAGGGAGGGGAAGCAGAGAAAGAAAAGGAAAGGAAACCCCAATAAACAACAAATATTAAGGAGAAAGTTTCAGAATTATGTATCTGGGAAAATCAGATCTAAATTAGGTGCAATCTGGCAAAGGTCTGTGCTATCCTGAAGAGGGTTACCACTTGTTTTCTGTAATTTGTTGATAAAGCGTAGTCGATTTTATATATATATATATGTATGTGTGTGTGTATCCACATGTGTGTATGTGCATACACGTGTTGGTGAAAGGAGAGTGGGGCTGTTTATAGACTGTTTATAAAAGCTTCAAAGGTGGTATTTTGCTGGAAATAATAAGCACAATTTCCCTGGGTTTTGCATTACAAAAATCCCTCAATTTAGGGCAGCTCCTGAGTAAAGATCCAGCCCCGCATTTCTGTGCAGCAAAGTGGTTAACTTGATCTCGGGAGGGTGAGATGGAACCCAGAATGTATTCATTAAATCTGTATTTTTGTTCCTTTAATTTTGGTACATTGCAGGTTTCCCTGATACTTGTGAAGGTTTTAATCTTTTGTTTAATAGTTGTCAAAAATTTTTTTAAATTATTTTTTATAAAAATAACTGAAAAAAAAAAAGAACCAAAAATCCATTCAGAAATTTACTATCGTACGTGTTTTCCCTTGAATCCAAATGTTTTTATGACCAGTTAAAGTTTGCTATTTTTTTGAAAGAAGAAAAGAAATAAATACGATGTCAAGGGCCTCATTTCAAGTGGTACTAAATGTATGTTGAGTAGTTTGTGTGTTGCATCTGTATTCAGATGGCTTGTGCTTGCAGTATAGAGATGATGTAGCGCTCTTTGGGTAAGAGTGGCACTTGTAATACAAAAAGCAGCCAGAGAAATACCCTCGATTGACTTTTAAATGCATCAGCAGCATTGTAGAATTTACCACGTAGATTGTAAGCGTCGCTTTATGTTACTCAGACGAGGCTTCACGTAGGTGTGTGTAGCTTAAATACACACTGTGTATCCTGCTAGTGTAGTTGAACGTTTGCATGATGCTGTGTGGCGATGCCACTTTAAATTAAGCCTTAACCAAATGAGAAATCTGTCAGATTTTTTTCCTCAGAGTATGCAAAAATACTGTTTAACAGAGCAGGATGTTCTTATAAAGCTCAACTAGTAGAAATCTTCTCACCTGAGGAAGAAAGGGAAACTTGTCGATCCGTATACTGTGACTGACCTCTTCAGGCACTGGCTGTCACTGTTGCTCTGCAGAAACCAGGCTCGCAGGCATCTCTCTGCAGTCTTCCAAAACCAGGCTTGCTCAAACCTCAGCTTCTTTCTTGGTGGTGGTTGTTGAACACATTCTCCTCCCTCCCCTGCTAGGAAATCACTGCCTGAAGGAGGATTGGGATTTAACACTTAAATTTACAGCGCGAAAAAGCTGTTTCTTGAGTTCTGTGCTTGCTTCAGATAGTGCCATCGTTTCCACTTCTTCATGACTGACATAGAATCCTTAAAACATTAGAAATAGAGGCAAATAAAGCATTGGGGACCCAGCTTCCTTTCTTTCTTTCCTTTTTTTTGTCTGATTTGGATCTACCTCATTGAAACAGTTGGGTGCTATTGACTCAAATTGTTGAGGAGATTGGCAAAAGCGACCAAACTGCGTGTGCTGACCGACCGCTTCGGAGGCGGCGTTTGCGAACCAAAACCTCTGCGTTCATTGTTCAGAGACAACAATATTGTGTTTGAGTTTGATTCTTTGTGCCTTTCTGTTCTGTTGTTCTTTCTTTTCCCAGTGCGTAACAATCAAAAGCCATCCTCTTAATGAAAAACAGCAATTGAATTGTAACCACGGAGTTTAGGGAAAGAATAAAAGCCACAAAACGTCGTTTTAGCAAGGTTTAAAGTATGTGTCAGTGTCTCAAGTCATAAAATGTAGTGTCGCAGCAGACCTAGGCAATGAGAAATACCCAATAGAGGAGTTTTGGAAACATATAATCCCAACCCTGGCTATATACATCTCCGTGTGTATCTATATATGCATATATACACATAGAGAGCACAGGTTTTGTGTGGGTATGTGTGTGCATGTATATATCTATATAAAACAGACACATGTGTGAGGGTGAGGGAATAAAACGTCATTGACTTTTCCACACTTTTGTATGTAACAGTTTACAACTATGTGTAAGTTTTTTCTACTATGTGAAACCTTTTTTACTTAAAAAAAAAAGATAATTCCTTTTTGGAAAAAAATTTCAGTTGTGATACGCTATCATTTTTTGAAGTTTAAAAAGAAAAATTGACTTTTTACCAGTAACGGGGGGGGGGGGGGGGAGGGGGGGAATTCTCTTCTGTAAAATTGTATTTAGTTTAACTAGTAAAGAAAAAAAATCTATCTATGGAACTGTAGAAGTGCTGACATTCCATCGTGGCAGGACTTCAAAGCTGTTTCCTAAAGGCTTTCTGCTGCAGAGAAGACGTGAACAAAAGGAAGATGCCTCTGTTCAATGTGTTTTATAAAACTGCTCCATCAGGTCTATACTTAAGCTATATTTTCTAAAGCCTAATCATCCTTTTTAATATGCTGCATATAAATGATCAGCATGGTTGCACTTTCTCAAGAATAATGTATGCCCTGCAATTGGCTCATGGATAAGGACTTTAGTTTTTTAACAAAACCAATAGTACTTTGGGCAGAAGGTAATATTTATATAGGTACCTCAAGAAAAAATAAAAAAGAGCCTGAAAATGCTGCATTTTGTTCCTTTAACATATTTCATGTAGCAGTTGTTTGCTTTGGTTTTATTGTATTAGATGACTAGCTACCTGTTTTGCTTTGGGGGACCCTGATAGCATTTTAGACCATTGTTTTCTATTGATCTCGTAGAATGTAGTATCCTTCCTTGGTTTCATGCAGTAGTTTGGGATGGGATTATTTGCCCTGGTTTGTGTACACAAGGGGAGGGGGACCACGAGGAAATATGCTTTATGTAGACATCAGGAAAAGGATACTATATTTCTAAAACAGACAATACATGTTCCTAATTCTTAATTATTAGTTTTTGGTTTGCTCGTACTGCTTTCTTGACTCTTTTCTCAAATACGAGTGTGGAGAGGGGCAGCTTAGAACGGAGGAAACCCAAACTGACCAAACTCACCCTTGTTGGTCCATGTTTTGGGGGCGATGGAGAAGCAGCAGGACATGGGCTTGGCCACACTGTGTGCCAAATGCTGTGGTAAGAGTTGTGCCCCATCTCTGAGCAGGACCCATCCTGCTCTCTGGCCGCTTGCTGGTGTGAGTGCGTTGTCTACTTCTTCATTTCCTAGTCAGTAAAAACCTACCAATGTGCAGAGATGGGGAATTTCTTTGTTGAGAACTGTTGAAGGAAGCTTCAAAGGCTGTGAAATTGAGCATTTATTGTCATGTTTTTAAGCTTAGGTGGGTCCTTTTCCAAGTTTGTTTTACAGCTTGCAAGGTAAAATAGTTTGCACTACTTTTGCAATAAACTCATGAAAAACCTAACAGTTTCTGTTTTGGTTTCTTACTGTATATATACAACTAATACTAAAGATTTAGCATAGTGTTTTTCACCTCAAAACATAAGACTTGTAACAAGCTCAGAATGCTGTAATTCCCGACAAAATAATGATGTGAATGATATTTTATAAAGTTATTTTGTATGGTGTCAATTTTGTTTTGCCTCATAGTATGTCAATAAAATAAAATTCCTCATCTTTACAAGCTGTTGTTTGATGTCTTTAGTTTGGCCATTTTCTGCAGTTACTTGTGTACTGTGAGACTTTGTGAGCACGCAGTGGGATGTATCCGTGGCCTAAATAGTTTTCCATAGAGAGTAGAGGATCATAGAACTGTAGAATTATTTAGGTTGGAAAAGCCCCTTAAGATGGAGTCCAACTGTGAACTTAGCACTGCCAAGTCCACCACTAAACCATGTCCCTCAGCATCACATCTACATGTCTTTTAAATACCTCCAGGGACGGTGACTCCAGCACTGCCCTGGGCAGCCTGTTCCAAGGCTCGAGAACACTTACAGGGAAGAAGTTGTTCCTAATATCCAATCTAAACCTCCCCTGGTGAAGCTTGAAGCCATTTCCTCTCATTTTATTGCTTGTTACTTGGGAGAAGAGACCGACCCCACCTCACTACAACCTCCTTTCAGGCAGTTGTAGAGAGCGATAAGGTCCCCCCTGAGCCTTCTCTTCTCCAGACTAAACCCCCCAGGTCCCTCAGCCGTTCCTCATCACACTTGTGCTCCAGGCCCTGCACCAGCTCCATTGCCCTTCTCTGGCCCCGCTCCAGCACCTCGATGTGTGTCGTGCAGAAGAGCAGCAGGAGGACATCTCACGAGTGAGGAGCTGCTGAATGCCACTAAGTGGAGAAATCGAGGATATGGGTAAGAAGTCCCTCTGTACTATCCAAATAGCAACATTGCAGCACTGGTGCTGTGTTTTTCTTGCTGCCAGAGGTGAGAACTGAATCTAAAATCATTGATTGCTTTGGTCTGTAGCTCAGAACTGATGTTAAAAGTCCCAGTGGCAGATCGGAGATCCTTGGAGCAGAGATCCTTATGCTACACCACATTTTGCTCTGTCAAATCATAATGCAGATTTAAATGTGCTGGTCTGGAGGCTTTTTGTGCAAAGACAGATCATCTCTTGCCTGAAAGCCAAAAAGTTCTCCTAGTCCCACCGCTGGCCCTTGCATTATACTGCTTGGGTGCATTTAGGTGGTGCCATGGGCACTCGCCTCCTCTGTGCCCAGACTTCCAGAGGCAATGTGTGCTGCTTTTAACTGTCTTACAAGTTATAAATCTCACATTATTTATGGAAGGTCAGTATTTTGGAAACCACTTGCCTGAAATCCTACGTTTTGTTGCTTTCTGAGTGATTAAATACAACAGAAGTAGCCACTTGGCGTTTACAATAAAGCATCAAGGGAAGGGGGATATCAAAAAGAACTGCAAATCTGCTGAGGAGCTCCTGTTGGAAGCCCAACCCTGCAAACACAGATTAGTTTTACTCAGTAACATGAAATAATATCACAGCAGTCTTCCATTTCAGGCAGAGATTTAATTTTCCCCTTGTTTTTGAAATGCTACTTCGAATTGGATGTGGTTTTGCTCTGTGTCAAGCTCTTGGGGAAAACAAATACCACTTACTGGGTTCGATGGCAACGAGCCTTGGCAGATGCAAGGCCGTGGAGATGGTTGTGGCAAACTCTGGCAGCTCTGAAGTCCCCATTGAGGATTCTGGCTGAATGGATACAGAAGTGTGTTCAAGATCTTGTGGCCTCCTTAATTAACAGAATATGTTCATCATCCCACAGGAAACTTCTAAGGGGGATGAAATATGGTGATTTATACTTAGTAACGCAGTTCTTTTGTCTTTTTTTTGCAAGCTTAGGAAGTCTCATCTGCTTTGAGCAGCCTTGGCTGGGGGGAAGGATCTCGCAAGCTAGTACTGTAGGGGAGAAATAGTACAGAAATATGTATATAATGATAGAGTCATCCTGGAAAGCATCCCCTGGCCTGCGTTCCACTGTCTAAAGTCACTGAACACCTTAAGCAGGTCAAGATACCCCGAGGAATACCACCAGCAGCCTCCTGCCTCGCAGCTGGCCTCCCTGCAGTGCAGGAATGTTCAGCAACTGCGAACTCTGAACGCTCCAAAAAGAATAAGCAATGTTCCTCATAAGCAAAGCTGGCGCCTTCCCGCTATAACCCTGCTCAGGATGTCTGCCATTTTGTTGGGATTTAGCTGTTTATAGTGACGCTTCCCTTACGAGATATGGACAGAGACCTGATGCAGTACCTGAAAGGTTGTCCTTGGCATCATGGACTTTGCTGTTTCTACTTTGGGTGTAGGAAGATCTCCCAGGCCATGGCGGTTGAAGTACTCGTAGTTTTGATGTGTTGTCCATGAGCGGTGAGCTCCTTTCCCGAAAAGCAGGTAGGAGATAAGTCTTTCAAAGTCAGCAGGGGCCGTGGTGGCCAACCAGAGGGATCCGAGAGGCTTTGTGCCCTCTGCTTGAGACCTTCAACAGCAATGGAGGGCTTGGTGCTGGTGGGTTAGAAACCCCTGAGCTGTAAAGGTAGAAGTCAGAGACAATCACTTTTCTTGCTTTCCCAGTTGTTTCAGCTGCAGAGTAAGACATGGGCTGTGTGATTACTTTGTTCGAATGCTCCTCAGTCAATTTTGGACCAGTCTGAGGAAGTCCGTGGTAAATGATGGTGGTTTGTAGCTGGAGCTTTGTAATAGCTTGTGAACGTGGCTTTTGATTTACTGCAAGGAATAAAGGTGCGCTGCAAGGGGACTGGGATGTGTCACACTAGTGTCCCACTGTATTGGTTTGTCTATTTGCACATCTGATCTCACTTGAAATGTATTTCCCTCAGTGTGTGAGCCAGTGTTAACGTGCTGGTTTGGTACCTCTGGTTGTGAAGGGTTGACCTTGTGGCTGCTGCTTCTCCTCACCAGAAGGAGGAAAGTATGAGAAAGCTCAAGGGCTGAGGTGAAGATGAGGAGATCGCTTATCAGTGGCTGCCACAGGTAAAACAGACCTCACTTTCTCCTCACCTTTTCTTCCCATTCCCACCTTCACTCCGACCCCTCTCCCCGAGGCACAGGGTGCGGATGGGGTCGCGCTCAGCCCAGCACAGACCCTCTCGGCCGCTGCTCCCTCCTCACCCGTCCCCCTGCTCCAGCGCGGGCCCTTCCCCGGCTGCATCCTTCATGGACACCCCGCTCCCGCCGGGGCTCTGCACTGCCACAGCTCCTGCAGGAAATACCCCCCGTGCTGCGGCGTGGGGCCCTCCCTGGGCTGCAAGGGGGGGTCTCTGCTCCTGTGGGGTGTCTCCAGGGCTGAGGGGATCCCTGCTCCGGGCCTGCAGCACTTCCTGCCCTCCTCCTCCTCGCCCTCTCTCGGGGTCCCGCTGCTGCTGCTCCCTCCTCGGCTTCCTCCTCCTCTGCCCTGGCTGGAACCGGTTTTCCCGCCGGCGCCCCCCGCTTGGCTGAGGGGCTCAGCTGGGTCCTGCGCTGGGGCCGCTGGAGCCGGCTGGGACCGGCTGTGTCCGGCACGGAGCAGCCCCGGGCTCACCTCACAGAGGGGAGCAGCCCCATGGCCGGTGCCTGGGCACAGACACCCCGTCTCTCTGTATCCGTTTTGCTGTAGACAGACTCTAATGTGGCAGGAGGGGGAAGCTGAGAGGAAATGAAGCACCATAGGGAGTGTGTGGAGGGAAACCAGGGCAGGCACTGCAAGAACAGGTCTTCAGTTGTGACTCTTCAACACAACTGGGGTGGCAGACAGTGGTTTATAAATCATGGTTTGATTTATCTGATTTATCTCTACCCTGTTTACACTTTGGAATTATGATGGAAGTTTGTGCTAGAGTATACTTACAGCTTTTCTTTTTCCCCAAAAAGCCTCCAAGGACTGGACCCTCCAAATGTTTGGCAATGCCACACAATTTACATGCTCTACTGCAGGCCACCCCCTCCCTCCTGGCAGACAGCATTCAGCCCTGTTTCCCACAGATCTCCATGCATTTTTAATAATAGTATGTAAAAAGGCAAACCAACCCTTTCAATAGTATAGTTCTGCATCCCCACTTGGGAATTTCGTTAGGGAGAAAGCATCACTTAGCACTCACTCATCAACGTTCCTGATACAATACGATTTTGATTTCTGGTAACTTTGGGAATATTTTTATAGTGCAACATGCTTTTGATCTTTTCAAACAATAAGAGCACTTCCTGTGTGGCTCAGTAGCTTTACTCCTCGGCCAGTGTCTGATCTTACCTGCCTAATGCCCATTTTCTTCTTTCTTAGAACAAACCTGGAGTGTGAGAGGTTATGGAGTTGCCAGAGCTTTCTGTGTTGTGTTTTAAGAGCAGTTTAGTGTATTTATGTCTTCAGCTTAAGAGAAGTGTTAGTATTTGGGCCAGGTTGGATGGGATGTTGAGCAACCTGGTCTAGGGGAAGTTGTCCCTGCCCATGGCAGGGGGTTGGAACTGGATGATCTTTAAGGTCCCTTCCAATCCAAACCATTCCGTGATTTCCTTGACTGGGAGGACAGTTCCTGTTAACTCTTTACCATGCCATCCAAATTAGGTGTTGCTTGCAATATCTCCCTTCCTGACAGATTTAGAGCAGTTGCTGCCCAGCTTTTGGAGTGGGAGGTTTTGTTCCTTAGTAATGTTTCAGTATTTACTCAAGGCATCCTTCATACACAGAGAGAGACCTTGGTCACTTCTCTTACTTTAAGCACACCACTGTGCAAGCTTTAGTTGTGTATCAGCAGTGGCTGACTAGATCTAGTTAGTATTGCTGACAGGGACTACTCAAAGCAGCACTTAACCTTTTGTCCCTGCTTCCTTCCTGGAAGGATGAACACTGAGCGTGCTGGGCTTGTACACTGATCACGTAGTGACTGAAGCTGGACAGACCTGTGGCAAGTCTCTGCATCAATTGTCACTTTTCATACAAAACATTTATTTTGGTAAGTTGCATATAAAGGTCTACACAGATGGTTACCATTCCTATAGTAAAAAAAAAACCAACAAAACAAACCCAAGTGATAAATCCAGCTCTGCCACTCAATAGGGAAAAGGGTTGCTCATCCTCACCAATCCACATCTAACAGACTTCAGTGTGCATTTTGGTAGAACACTTGGGACAAATTGAAGAAGTAGAGTTCATTGAAGGTTCTAGATGTACATATTTAGATCATTATCTAATACATGTACTTTATACCACCACAGCCGCAGAACCACATTAGCTCCTGGAACACATCTCATCCTCTACCCCATTTCTGTGCTGACATGGCTGTTTGGGCTGCGTTACAGAAGGAGTAGTTTTTACAGAAGACTCTTCAAATGGGTTTGGTCCATACTAAAGCCGCAGCATTGTCGTAGAAATCTGAGAGTTTGACTGGTTATTTGCTCTCTGAGGAGGAGAAGGCTGAGGATAGTAAACACTGTGTAAAACGCTTCCCCTCACCTCATCTTCTGCTCTAAGGAGAAACACAAATTGGGGAAGGAACCCGTTCTAGTCAGGGGGTGAAAGAGTTTTTAGACTGAAAGCTGCCCTTAGGAAATTTTAAATCTGGATAATGATTGTCTGAAGAAGTAATTTAAAATCACCTGAGCAAGTTCTGCTGTCAGACTTGACAAGGCCAAGTGCAAGGTCCTGCACCTGGGTCACAGCACAAATACTACAAGCTGGGCAGAGACTGGATTGAGAGCAGCCCCTCAGAAGGTCTTGGGGGTGCTGATGGAAAGCTCAACATGAGCTGGCAGTGTGCGCTTGAGACCAGAACCCTGCCATGTGCTGGGCTGCATCAAAACGAGCGTGAGCAGCAGGTTGAGGGAGGGGATTCTGCCCCTCTGCTGTGCTCTGGTGAGACCTCCCCTGCAGTCCTGATCCAGCTCTGGGGCAACAACAAAAGAAGGATGTGGACCTACTTGAGAGAGTCCACAGGAGGCCACAGAGATGCTCTGAGGGCTGGAGCAGCTCTGCTCTGGAGCCAGGCTGAGAGAGCTGGGCTGGGTCAGCCTGGAGAACAGAAGGCTCCTTAAGGGGAGACCTTAGAGCAGCTCCAGTGCCTAAAGGGGCTACAAGAAACACTGAGAGGGGCTTTGGACAAGGGCATGTGGTAACAGGACAAGGGGGAATGGCTTTAACCTGCCAGAGGGGAGATTTAGATTAGATATAAGGAAGAGGTTCTTCTCTCTGAGGGTGCTGAGGCGCTGGCACAGGGTGCCCAGAGAAGCTGTGGCTGCCCCATCCCTGGCAGGGTTCAAGGCCAGGTTGGACACAGGGGCTTGGAGCAACCTGCTCTAGTGGAAGGTGTCCCTGCCCGTGGCAGGGGGTTGGAACTGGATGAGCTTTAAGATCCCTTCCAACCCAACCCATTCTATGGCTCTTATGACTTATATTAGCTCTTCTTACCCCACCGTGTTTCTGAGGGAAGAATTCCATTCTTCAACAAGTGTAAAGTTCAATTTCTCAACTTCTTAAAGCAAAAGCAGATGGCTCAGTATATAAATACATCCAGCATCTGGATTCTCAGTCACAAAAATAACATCTTTCATACAACAGAAAAGGGATCAACTATGAAGCAATTCTCCACGGACTTAAGATCCAACATCTTCAACAGCTTCATGTTCATCCGCTTCCTCCTCATCCTCTTCATCATCTTCCCTCACATTTCCATCTTGCTTCTCTTTTTCAAGCATTTTTAGGTATTTGCTAGCTAGGATCTTCTTTGGCAAGATATCTGGAAGGTAGAATTGTTTCTTTTATAGTCAATTTGAACACTTATATTGTCTCATTAATACCCTTGCATCCTTACCACCAATGAAGTAAAGTCAAAACCAGGCTTTGTTAAACCCAGTGTTATTTAAGTGAATAACCACATAAGTTAGCCTGACCTATACAGCTGTAAGAACAAGAGGGAATCACCCACTTAAGGTACAAGCAACCAAAAGGAAGGAATATATTTTATGATGGATTACTGACAACTGTCTTTACTATCTGCTCATGTACATTGTTTATTTCATGTAAAACAGAGTGCTCAACTACTCAACTGCCTTAGATTCAACAAGCCAGCTACCCCATTTCTGCCCTGCAAAAGGAGTTTTCTGTGTTAAAGCAAGATACTTTTCCAGGGCAATAACGACAGACCTGAGACAAAGCAGAACTGTGTGCTCTGGAAGTATGTCCATAGGGAACCCAGAGAAAGACTGCGCCAGTACTACCTTATTCTCAACCTATATCCTTGAGGTAAGTGTTACAACAAAAATCCAGTATCAGGAAAGAATATGCACACACACATTTGTGTACATATATATATATATGTAAAAAGAAAGAGGAACCATATGACGACTCACTTTGAGAAACAAGACTTACAGATTTAAATGTGGGATTTTGGGGCCACCTAACTTCTCACATGAAGATGTGCAGTGATCTTGTTTCACAGGCTGAAAGCTCTCAGCTGGAGTTGCTAGAATTTAAGAAATGCTCAAGGCAGTATGCTGAGATCTCGTTGGCCTTGTGTAATTTTGAAGCGCCAGGAAAATTCCCATTCACAAAGAGATTTAAATCAGGTATCAGGAAGAAATTCTTCCCTGTGAGGGTGCTGAGGCGCTGGCACAGGGTGCCCAGAGAAGCTCTGGCTGCCCCATCCCTGGCAGTGTTCAAGGCCAGGTTGGACACAGGGGCTTGGAGCAACCTGCTCTAGTGGAAGGTGCCCCTGCCCGTGGCAGGGGGTGGAACTGGATGAGCTTTAAGGTCCTTTCCAACCTGAACCATTCTGTGATTGCGTTCAGTGATGTAGTTTATCAGTTCCAGTTCAATGTTATACAGATGATTAATGACCAGAATAATTCAACAAGAGCAAGATTTCATTTTGCAAGTTACATACTGGCTTTACCATCATGCTATAGATACCTGCTAGGAACTGGAAGGTCTCACACTCTTCTGCAGTATGAGACAGGTCACTGTAAGTTAAAGCGTTCTTCTCCTTGCCTTTGCCATGTTTGTAGGAGTATGCAGCCAAATACTGAACAAAAAGCTCCTAAAAAATGGAAACAAAGGCAAATTGTCAAATTAGGAGTTCACATATATAGTTGGCAGCAGTTTTCTTTAATCCTTCTTTAAAGGCACAAGCACCATATTTAACTGTACATATACTGGACACTGTGCAGACTCATTTCAGGGAAGCTTAAGGTCAGGTTATGGTTGCATCTCTTAGAGCACTGACAGCAGGCTTGGCTTCTACATAACTTCTTTTGTGCTGCTCTTCAACACTTTCCACAGCCCAGCAAATGACACTCGGGATCAGAGAGCAGCAGGGTCTAATTTCCACACGGGCTAATTTATACTAATTGACAGTGGTGGAAACAAGCACGTCCCGATCGGTCCAGACTCTGGGAGCTCAGCTGGATGGCTAAAGCCGCTTCGGCACAGGGGGAGCCCGAAGCGCGATGCTCCATAGCCGAGAGACAGACACAGGGAGGAGGGAAGAGGCGCTCGCTGGGGACGAGGCGGGCGCTGACACAGCGCGGCCGCGCTGCCCGGCGGCAGCGGCACCTCAGGGAGGCACAGGCCCAGCACGGCGGGGGAAGGAGCGGGGTCGGCGCGGAGGGAAGGGCAGAGGGAGCCGGTACCGTGGCTTTGGCGGTGAGGAACAGCGCGTCCTGGTTGATGCTGGAGACCTCCGGCGAGCTCTTCATGATCACACGGATCCGCGACAGGGGCAGCGACACCAGCCGGTTCTCGCCGCCGCTCAACCTCGCCGCCATCTTTCCCCCCCGGACCGGCTCCTTCACCCCGCCGCCGCCCGGCGACAGCAGCGCGGCCGCCGCGGCGCGCTGGGAACTGTAGTCTCCGGCCGCCACCGGGGGGACCCTGCGCTGCCTGCAGCTGGCCGCGGCGGGACTACAGCTCCCGTCAAGCCGCGCGGCAGCCGCCCGTGCACCGAGAGGAGCGAGAACTACAAGTCCCATCCCCGCCCGCTGCCGCCTTCTCCCGGCGGCGGGGCCCGGGGTACCGGGGTGGAGGCAACGGGGTCCCTGCTCCGGTCCCCCGCGGGAAGGCGGATTTCCACAGGGAACGGGCCGCGGGGCGTCCCTTCCTCAGCCCCTCGACATGCTTCTTAGCCCCAGGCTAGCACCTGAGTTTTAGGAACTCGTTTTTAATGGCAAACAGGCTCATCTTATATGTACATATTCCAGTTACAGGCCAGTGGCTACAAAATTGTTAACTCCAACTGTTAATTACAGGCAGCTAAATACCTCTTTTGCTGTTGTAGTACATTAAAAGGGAATGCTGCCTGGTAACCCTGACACTCGTGTGTGGTATGTTGAGGTGTGGAGGGCACAGGTAAACTATTAAGGGATTACGGGGTTTTGTCTTTATTATTAACACATTCCTGTGTGTTTATTGTGCAGGTACCTGGTTACATGTCAGCCTCAGCCTACTGAAGACAACAGGGGGTTTGCTACTGATAGTGTTGGGTCCAGAAGTTCATCTGTGCCCATTGGATAAGAGCTACTGTACTTCCACTGAGAGTGAGTCAGAAATGATGCAGAGTTTGCATTTCATTAATGGGTTAAATAAATAGTTTCCAATATGCTTTACAAACAATATGCCTGATGATTTGTATTGTAAGAAGTCTGCTCAGGCCACTAATTTGATCACTGCTTAGCATGAGAAGGAAGAATCATGGAATGGTTTGGGTTGGAAGGGACCTTAAAGCTCATCCAGCTCCAACCCCCTGCCACGGGCAGGGACACCTTCCGCTAGAGCAGGTTGCTCCAAGCCCCTGTGTCCAACCTGGCCTTGAACACTGCCAGGGATGGGGCAGCCAGAGCTTCTCTGGGCACCCTGTGCCAGCGCCTCAGCACCCTCACAGGGAAGGTTTTTCTGAGCAAGGGCTTTTCCATAGTACACAATGACAGTTCACATAGACTTTAGGGCAGAAAGGGAGGTACCCATAAAGAATCATATTAAATGGATAATACATGGTCTTTGTTAAATTAATATTACTAGCTTATATAGATTTTGTCCAGTACATAAGGACGAGGCTTTCCTACAGATGATACTGATTTATTAGCAGAAGACAGAACCTCAAGCAGCTGTAAGCGCCTTAGTGCAAGGATACTACAGTGATGTGTTCACTTGCATCAGTTCCAACGTTACTGTATTTGGAGATCTCTTTCACAGTTAGCTATTACAGGTAACACACATCTCTCAGACTGCATAATTCCCTTGAGGTTACAACTTCTGTGAGGGCGTTCTGTGTAAGTTATAGCTGAAGTGAAGCACGATGGCCTGTGAAGCTGTAGGGATGGGTATCTAGCAGGCTTTCTTCCCTGATCCTTATCGTCTTGCGACATCTTGTGGACACAGTTGACATTACTATGACACTGAATTTGTCTTCCATGCTTTCAACATACATACAAACCCCATCAAACTACCAAGATTTCTGAGGGTAGTGAGCTATTTGGATACCAATTTAGGATCCATATAGATCCCATGGGATCAAGGGACCTGCCTGTAGCCATTTTACTCCGCTGTGGACAATGCAGTTTAAGGTGGTCTGGACAAATCAGGACTCACTCTTCTCTTCTAGGTCCTATCTCCTTATCAGATGTTTCCTCTTTTCCTGTGCACTGCTTCCTGAAAGGCCACATGTGGGACAGCTCCGTTTTCTTCAGTCCCAAGCTGGGCAGATGATGCCTTCCACCTGACAGACAACAGGAGCAGGAGCACAGCAAACTTAAAGGCATCTCTCCATTCTGCTAACACAGCTTTAGTGTGCAGGAGACAGAATCACAACGTAGCTGTGGCGCATAAGGTGGGTGTGCTCACACTCTGAGGATACCATGATATTGCAATATCACTGATGTTTAATCCTTTAACTTTTTTAGTATATTCTGAAATAGCAAAATGAATGTTGTACCAGTAATGGAATGGAACCTGTTCCTAATTAAAACAAACCAACCCGTAGAGTAGTTCATAGTAAATTATTTCTCTTGAATCAGAACTGAATTGGGATTGTTATTCAGAATTCTTTGTTAAACTGACTGGGAACAGGTAAAATTAATCTCTCCTCTGGTGAATTCAGAACAACAGTTTGCCTAAAAACTAATACACCCTGTTCAGTATGGGGATTGATTGTACAAATTACAAACTGCAGAGCAGCATCACATCTCAGTATTTCCTTTTCTCCTCTTACTTGACTCACCAGTCTGCGCTTGAGTTCTTTTTGCTGTGCTTTGCAGACCTGAGTAAGAAACTGCTCAGTGCAGGTTATTTTTGAGCTCTCTGACTAAATTATGTCTAATAAAAGAGTGGCCAGAGATGCTATTCTTGTTCTTTAGTGAAGAATTGTTGCTGACATTCTATTATGGAAAGTGCATAAGGCAATTCTAGCTGCACTGAAGATCTTGCATTTGTTCTAGAGAGAATATTACGAGAATATGAGCCAAAAAACATCCTGAAGAATTTTCTTTACATAAAACCAGAGCATAGCTAAAAAGATTTGCCACTATGTTGCTGAGTGATGTTTTAAAACAAATTCATTCACATTTAGTAAGTTAATAGACTAATTAGAGATTTAATTAATGAACTGTAATCACAGTAAATAATGAAATTCACCATTATTGTATAGAGAACAGTGGATAAGTGCTGGACTAGGGAAAAATCTGCTGGTGTCAGCACACAAGGGAAAGAGCTGAAGTTGGTCTGACAAAGCATAAACGCACGATGTGGGTAAGCAGTTGGCACAGATAAGTAATAAATGTAAGGTTATATTAAAAGAAAGTGGTGTCTATCACAAGACGTATACTGTCACAAATTAACTGCTGCAGCAGCATTCCTTACATTTGCAGTAGAGCCATATACAAGCAGCATTTATAAACAGAACAGATAAGTTCACGATGAAGCAGAAGTATGTCTTGCACAACGAAAAGCTGTTCTGAGGGGATCTGGTGAAGTGTTACTCGGTGGGGATAAGAAGGTTGCATCATATGCAAAATATGAGATAATCAATCATAGAACAACAGCTTGGAAGGTACCTCAAGGATCTGAGCAGTTGGTAAATTGTATGTTAATGCACAAATGCAAATAGAAAATGACTGAACTAACAACAGTCACTTCAATGTACCTACACATTTGGAAGCCCCAGGTAAGGCTCTCACTGTAGCAGTTCCTCCATAAGCACAGCTGGAGTGATGAAGATTATCAAAAGCAAAAATAAATTAATGGAAGCCAAGCTTTTAGGCAGCCAATACCACGTGTAATCTTCTATTTCCATTTTTGATAAGATACACATTCAACTTCTTTTTGGAGTTGCTCTACCACTTGGAATTATTCAGAACATTAGATACCTTCATCCTGGAGATCTCAGGAGACTGGGCAGCTTAATAGCAATGTGGAAGCTCTAGAATATATTTACAGAGCCACAATCTAAATTACCTTCTAGAGATGATAAAATATTAGATACTCCAATATATGTTTAGTAGTAACTATCTTAATGCAAGCCATAATTTGTCATCACCTTTTTGTCTTGTAGGGAAGAAGAGAAACAACAATAAACTGCTGAGATAAACTATGTCAAAAAGAGTTTCTAAACTCCTCTCCAACTAATGGTAGAGTTGATTTATGAATAATTGTGCTGGGTTTGGCTGGGATAGACTTAATTTTCTTCATAATAGCTAGTGCAGGGCTATGTCTTGGATTTGTGTTTAAAATAGTGGTGTTGGTAATACAGGGATGTTTTTATTATTGCTGAGCAGTGCTTAATGTTATGGATTTACACACGCCAGCCACTGTAACAGGGTCTAACCTTAGGATCCCACTGAGAATGGGAAGTCCAAGTGAAGGTTGGATTGGCGATCAGCTCTGGTGCCAGCATGATCCACAACGATAGATTCTGAAGGCCAGGTTGAATGAGGCTTTGAGCAACCTGCTCTAGTGGAAGGTGTCCCTGCCCGTGGCAGGGGATTGGAACTGGAGGAGCTTTAAGGCCCCTTCCAACCCAAACCATTTTATGATTCTATATTGGGGATTGCCCTGATGCACATGCAGGACCTTGCACTTGGCTTCACTGAACTGCGTGAAGGAAGGAAGGAAGAAGTTCTTTACAGTGAGGGTGGTGAAGCACTGGAATGGGTTGCCCAGGGAGGTTGTGGATGCTCCATCCCTGGCGGTGTTCAAGGCCAGGTTGGATAGAGCCTTGGGCCACATGGTTTAGTGCGAGGTGTCCGTGCCCATGGCAGGGGGGTTGGAACTAGATGCTCTTAAGGTCCTTTCCAACCCAAACCATTCTATGATTCTATGATTCCTAAGTTCCCACATGCTCCACTAGAAAAGCTCCTTAACCCTGACACAAGGCTTGTGCTTCCCAGAGTCTTCAGATTTTTTGCCCTTTAAGCTACAAGACACCAAATGCCGATTTCAGGATTTGGAAATGCTGGGAAGGCTCCCTGATGGCCGCTAGTGAAGTTTTCGGGTACACAGTGGCAGCTGGGATTCACCTGCCACTCCATGCTCACTGTTTTCAATGAATCCCTATTTATCGAGGAGTATTTCGTGTTTACACACAGAAGCGCAGTCCCTGAGGTAGAGCCCGGACAGGCACCGCGGGCAGCGGACTGAGCGCGACCGCTCCGCTCCCCACACGGCACCGCTTCCCACACGGCGACCCGCCGGCACCGCTCCCCACACACGGACCCGCCGGCACTGCGTCCACACAGCACCGCTCCCCACACACGGACCCGCCGGCACCGGTTCCACACAGCACCGCTCCCCACACACGGACCCGCCGGCACCGGTTCCACACAGCACCGCTCCCCACACGGCACCGCTCCCCGCACCCAGACCCGCCGGCACCGGTTCCACACAGCACCGCTCCCCACACGTCTCCCGTCCCCGCTCCCCCGCCCTGCCGCGCATGCCCGCGGTCCCCATTGCCGTCAGTTCCGCCGCACCCCGCCCCTGCCCGCCCCGCGCGTCCGGCAGCAGGAGCAGGCGGGGCGGTTCCTGTCCCGGCTGTGAGTCCCCCCCCCCCCCCCACCATCCCCGTCCCTCCCGCGTTACCCACCCGGAGCGGCCGCTTCCCCCTATACCAAGAGGCCCGGCCCCACAGCGGCTCCCCCCGGCTCCCCTTTACTTCACGCTGCCCCTGAGTTCCCTTCCTTGCGGGGCGCGGGGGGTGTGTGCCTGCCGCCGGGCTCGCCGCTTGTGTTAACGTGCGTTTCTTTTCCCTCCTCAACTTCGCCGCGCCCAACGCGGGGATCTGCCCGGGGAGAGGGTTGTGGGGAAGCGGTGGCGGTGCCTCGGCGGAGCGGGGTGAAACCCTTCCGTTCTCCTTCCTTGCTTCCTTCCCTATCTGCCTGCCTGAGGGACGCGGTCGCGGCCGGGCGCTGCTCCGTTGCCGGCGGGGCTGGGGAAGGGGGTTTGTAGTGCCGGGTCTTGCACTGTCGGTAGTGATGCGAGCTCCGCCGCCTGTGTTCATGGGCTTGGAACTCTTTCGTTGTGTTTGGTCAAACCGGTAGTCTCAGTGTGAAGCTGTGCTGCGGGTTTATTGTTGTTTGCTTGTTTGTTTCTCTTTGGTTGTATGTATGTGTCAGAGGTGCTTTGGAACTGAAATTCACCAAGGGATATGTGTGGCCTGGAGGTCTCAGTGGAGATGTGAGGGCTTTGTTATACGCGGCTTCATTGAAGACTCAGCTGCAGCACAGAACCCAGTTTTAGATAACTCAGGGGAGAAGGAATTCTAAATATTTAAATATAAAAGCAGAAAACATTGCCTGGTCCTTCTGATGAACCTGCATGTGTTTTGAAACAAGAATGATTTTACTTTTTCTCAAATATAAGTGTTCTGGACCTGATTTTCCTCTGCCTGGCCGTGTGCGAGCACTGGCAGCTCTGTGAAGTTTGGCTATTTCGATTTAGTGTTGGTTTACATCCCACTTCACATAATTTTCCACATTTCTCCAAGATACACCAAGGCCAGGTTGGACACAGGGGCTTGGAGCAACCTGGTTCAGTGGAAGGTGTCCCTGCCTGTGGCAAGGGGGTTGGAACTGGATGAGCTTTAAGGTCCCTTCCAACCCAAACCATGGTATGGGGACAGACTGAAGAGCCTGAGTCCCAAAGGATGTTGTTTCTGCCATGGCAAGCACTTTGGGATTCTGGTACAGAGAGTCTCTCCTGCCCCATGTGTTAGGTTGTCTTGTGTAGCTGTGCAGTGAATAGGAAAGTGATTTGGTTAGAAGAAATGAATGTATGCATTTTGTTTGTGACCATACTGATACATGACTAGTTGCACTCCTTCTGCACTGTGTAATTTGTCAGCAGGCTGCACCACTGAAGATTTAGTAAAATGCTGAAAAAACTAGTATTGTAGCACATATGTAAGAAGAAATTCTTCCTTGTGAGGGTGCTGAGGTGCTGGCACAGGGTGCCCAGAGAAGCTGTGGCTGCCCCATCCCTGGCAGTGTTCAAGGCCAGGTAGGACACAGGGGCTTGGAGCAACCTGCTCTAGTGGAAGGTGTCCCTGCCTGTGGCAGGGGGTTGGAACTGGAGGAGCTTTAAGGTCCCTTCCAGCCCAAACCATGCTAATATATACACTGGATGCAAAAGTGTTCAGCGTGAAAGTCCTGGTTTGATTCAGCAACCACATATACTTGCAAATGTTAAAAAATAATATGCATTTTTCTCTTACTGGCCTGCAGTTGGTGCAAAATGAGCGTTCCTGACTACATGCAGTGTGCCGAGGACCATCAGACTCTCCTGGTTGTGGTTCAGCCGATTGGCATTGTACCTGAAGAGAGCTTTTTCAGGATCTACAAGCGCATTTCAGCAGTGAGTCAAGTTAACGTGCGCGACTCTCAGCGGGTGCTATATATCCGTTACAGGCACCATTACCCCCCGGAGAACAACGAATGGGGGGATTTTCAGACACACCGGAAGGTTGTGGGGCTGATAACGATTACAGACTGTTCTTCTGCAAAGGACTGGCCTCAGACTTTTGAAAAATTCCATCTTCACAAGGAACTGTACGGTGCTACTCTCTATGATTCCCGCTTGTTTGTCTTTGGGCTTCAAGGAGAGATTGCAGAGCAGCCCCGCACAGATGTGGCGTTTTATCCCAGTTATGATGAATGTGAAACTGTGGAGAAGAGAATAGAAGATTTTATTGAATCCCTCTTCATAGTGTTGGAGTCTAAGCGACTTGACAGAGCCACTGATAAGTCTGGAGACAAGATCCCACTCCTGTGTGTTCCCTTTGAGAAGAAGGATTTTGTAGGTCTGGACACTGATAGTAGGTAAGCAGCTATTTTTGTCAGCTTGCAGGTCTTGAGAAAACGTGTGGCACTTGATAGCCTTTAAATAAGCCTATTAGAGAGGACAAAGCACACTTTGTTGCAACAAAGGTCATGCCCCAATCTGATTGCGTATGTCTGCTGTAATTTAAGAGAATCTAATTTGTAGTCTGGCCGTATTTGATGTTTTGAGTTTAGATATATTTAATTTATGAGGCTAATCAAATAGTAGGATGAAGTCACAGGAAATGTTTGACAGATTCTGCTATAAAGAGACTTTTTTGCTGGAAAGCTTCAAATGGTTTATAGATTTACAGTATTAATAAAGAAATTCAATTAACGTCGATGAAAAATAATTGTGTATTATGTTGAGTAGTATCTGACTAATCCTACTTACCATGGTTTTTTTTTCCCTAAGCTTGTGTCTACTTTTTCATCCTATGAAACAGTGACCATTAGTTTTGGTGACTGAGTCCAGCATCTTCCCCCATCTTATGTTTTTATTTAAGTATTTGATCTTCTTGACCCATCTTGTTTTGCTACTGTTCTTCTCACAAGTGTTCTCTTTGGTTTTGTGTATGTTATATCCCTTATTTTTCCTCCTCATCTTCCCTTCCTAATCATCTGCATGCTCAGCTTTCAGACGTGAATGTTACATAGTTCTTGTGTAAGGGATTAGTAATTCTGGCTTGCTAGCTATGGGCAGGTGCAAGATCTGTTTGATTCACTGTTCACAGTCAAATCCAAAGGATGGAAGCAACTGTCTCCCTTTTGTTTTAGAAAAGACAGAGGTGTGGAAGCCCTATCAAAATCCATAGTATGTATGGGAATAGTATTTTTCATGTCTGTCTTGTACTACTAGGGATGTAGCAGGGGTTATTGTGTGTAAAAGCTCAGAGGTGTCTGGACAAGGTTGTCCAGAGCTCTCCAGGCAGGTTTGTGAAGCCTTCTGGTCATGTTAATCATCTCTGCCTGCATAGTTAGTCCTAGCCTTAGAATCTCTATATAAGAATGTGATATACTAATTAGTTTCTAATTAGCTTGAAGCTCTCCATTAAATTCTCTCTGGTTGCTTGAAGGACCAACAGTACCTTTCTGCCCTGCTCCTGATCAGCTTTGGTGGTGGGCAGTTGAACTTGCTCTGATTTGCTTTACCCAATGTTCTCTACATGAGCTACTCTTTCAGTGTTTTGGTTAGTCCCTGCACTATTCAACTTTAATTAGATGTATAAATTACTATGTTGTTAGTTTTTGTACTCTGCATGGGTGATAAAGTTGTGTAGACTAGACAAGCCCTTTTAAAATACTGGCTTTAATTACTCAGTGTGAATGAATTTTGGTTAAACGTAATCACTGAGGTCTCCTGTTACAATTAGCTAAGAAAACTGAGTTTTGGCCAAGAATCTCAAAATCAGAATTAATTATGTTGTTCAATTGTGCCTTCTAAGTGACATGCTTCCAAATTGTACTTTGGAAGTCAGTTCCTTACCTAAATTACTTATTTGTGAGCAGTGGCCTTGCTGTAGCTAGTGGCTAAATAGTTCCTGTGAAGTTCTGAGCTGATGGGGCCTCAAATAACAGGCAATGTGTTTGTCCACACATATCCATGAAGATACTTTATGCTGTTGCACTGAATTTCTTTGCAAAATGGAAGGTATGACCCCAATTTTGTAAATATATGAGTTTTTATGGAGTTAATCACTGGTTCAGACAAACCTACAGCCTTGCTGGGTGGTTTGAATACCACATAGCTTTTCCCATAAGTCTAGATCAATGGATATCCAATGTTTGCTGCACTTAACTGCCCAAAGAAAAGGTGTTAAATATTCTAATTTTTCCTTTTTCAGTTCAATATTAATCAAGTTTTTCAGCTTTATTTTGCTGTGGAGTTGGTACTTCTGATTGTTTTAAAACTTAGGATATATGTATGAATATATAAGATCTTTATATTCTGTTTAGTATTTTGCATGGATGAGGAAGAAAATATTCTGAATGCTTGGAGATTTTTAATGTCTTTGAGTTTTGTAACAGAAAGGAGAAATTTATGTAACCCCAAGTAAACATCAGAAAAGGAGTTGTCCCTGTGCACAGTGTACCTGAGCTTTACTGCTCGGGGACCTTTCTGGGCACCTTTCATGGAGCATGATGCATCTCTGCTTCTGTGTTCTACTTCACAGAAATTCAGGACCACGAAATGTAGTTGAAATTAGATCAGTTTATTAAACTAACCTACACTTTCAAGCCAAAGTCTTGAGATGTGAAATAATACTATATTGCATTTCATTGTTTGGATTGCAATAAGAGGTTTTTATTTTAGTGTATTCTCTTTTGCAGTGACAGTTTGTACCTAACTAACTGAGGGAAAAGCATTGCGTTAAGTTGAAACAGGGAGATACAGGCCTTTAAAGGACCTTCCACAGAGTCCAGTGTCTGGTTTTGCAAGGTGTGGTGGTGTATAATGCTGTTCAGGGAGGGGTAAAGGTTGCCTGAATGCACAGAGTTCATATAAGAACATCCAGTAGAGTAATTTTAGTTACTTTGTTGGTTTTGAGTCTGCCAGCGTAATGAGTCTGAAGAATGAAATAAAAAGAAGGATCTTATTGAGATACTGAGGCAAATGAAACAGCTGGTTCTAGATTAGGTGGATATTTCTAGAGGGTTAAAGGCAAAGAATATGCCTTTATTTATCCCTTTATTTATATATCCTATGTTCCTTTAAATTTATTAATATAATGTATCCTGACCTCCCAGTCAGTGTGCAACTAACCGGCTAAAAAGCACAAATAAGCTATATTAAATAGATGGAAGAGAAGGCAGTGAGAAGAGATGAGAGAGAGCGCTTGTAACAGAGAGTCTATGTCTGCTGCTGTAGTTGCAGATGTCTGCTTAGACTAAATAAGAATATTTTTTCCTGTAACTTGCAAAAGTGCAGCTAAATTTTACTGTGTGTAGCAAAGGTCTCCTTAGCTATAGAGTGCAGCTGTAACCTTGAGCTAATGAACAGGGTTGATAGATTGGGTGAAAAGATGTTAAGAAGTTACATGGGACATAGTAGTTATGATTATATGATTTAAAGACTAATGAAAAATACAGACCTTTGTTTTTGTATCTTAAAAGAGACTTTTCTCCCAGCAATTAATTGTAAAATACCAAGGTTAGTACTTGTGTTACAAGCAGGACTAGATACACAGAACTGATCTTCTCTCTCACCCAGTTAGTAAGGTGAGCATGAATTTGCTTGCATGACAACTGCAACATGATGGGCTTCTTGTAAGATTCAGAGTTCATAGAATCATAGAATGAACTAAGGGAAAGACCTTAGGAAGATGGATTATGCTGCATTTCAAGTAAGATAACTCTTGGAAAAAGTGGAGTTGATCTTTGTCTTTTGAAAGTTACTTGGATAATGAGCAGAAGAGACAACATTCCCTGAACTTGTACTGAGATGACAATATACACAATAGATGATTTATGTCAATTTTTTTTGGCTGGTAGAAAATTTAGGTATGAAAATTAGTGGGCTAAAGTCCTAAGAAGTTTTGAAGAAATATTTTGTTTTGTTAAATAGAAGTTGTAGGACTGTGAGTCTGACCTTGATTTAATTCCTAGAGCACTGAGCCAATAGGTGATCTTGGCAAATACGTTCATTTTTCTTTGTTTCTTCAGTTGTAAATGAGGTAAAACATGTATGTGCTCACAGGGCTGCTGAGGATGATATAGAAAAAGTTTCTGAAATCAGCTGTACTTGATAGTTATTTATGGAGACCAGGAGGCTGATTGAAAAGAATGAAAATGCACCTTCTCATGATGATAACAAAGATCCTACGAACCTGGAACTAGGAAATGTACTTGCCAGAAATACCAGCAATCCCATTTGTTTGACTTGTCTATTTTATTTACGTTTTCAGCTTAAAAAACCCCCCCCATACCCATGTATGATTATAAATCTACTTGGATAAGCTCATTTTAATGTTGTTTACATCAGTTTGTGTCTTAAATTCTTTTTTAATACTGGTAAGGCATCCATTTAACACTAGTGAGTGATGAGAAAGTAGGGCTGTATTTATAGACGTGTCTTTCTCTACACGATATCGTAGATGGGATTTGTTTGCTGATTTATTGAAGTTGATGATACCTCAGTATGTGTATGTGGCTGTTAATTTTCTTTCTGTTCTCTGTCTTTTCTAATTTTTGGTTTGTTCCTTGTTTTTTTTTCCCTCCCTTCTTCTCTCATACTGCCCTGTGAGTTTGTTGTTGGGTCTAAAAAGGTAGGCTGTGATTGCGTCTATTTAAAAGTAGTTAGCTTTCTTCCATCTACCGCCTTTCCACTCCGCCTTCATTGCATATTTTAGTGTGGCTTTTTCTCTTTCTTTTCAGTACACACAAAAATAATTGCTGCCTGGAGCCTCACGACTGTGGTTGACCCCTTTTTGGCGCATTTGGCAATTATATTTGGTAGCAAGGCTGAGTTCTGTTGTAGGACACACATAATTTGCTTAGGCGGCTGCTGGCCTCTGGAATTTGCTTTATTTTTTGAACTCCAAAGCCATGAAGCTGTTGCTGCCTGTGTTTGGTTTCCAAATTCAAAAGTCCTGGCAGTTGATCAAATGCCGTAGCTGTGTCTTTTCAGTCGGGATAATGTAATGATTGGTGATGATACCTCTCTAGTTCTGCATGCTAACTGGAATTAGCAGGATTCGATGGGCATTTTTCTGTTGAAGCATTTTGCATGAATACTTCTGCAAATTCATTTTGCATGTTTCTTGGTTTTAAATTTAGCCACTTCTTTGAAAAAAAAATTGAGGCTCCAGAAATTCCTTCAAACCTATTGCTGGATGGTTTGTAGTGAAAATAAATTCTGTCTTGAAATATAATATTGTTGCTGTGAATTTTCCATAAAATTATGCTGCGATCCTAGAAAAGAGTTGGGGTTGAAGGGATAAAGCATGTGTTTTCCATAGCAAATGAGGTAGAAATGGAAATGGGGTTGAGTAGTACTTTTTTGGTTCCTGGAACAGGTTTATTCTCCAGTTTGAAGCAGTAGTAGTGGTCACTGATAGTAATGATGGTGGTTATTATTCTGAAGAGAATGTAAAAAGCGTGTTAGGTACCAAATTAAGACAATTAACTTTAGAGAATAAGATTTTAAACTGGTTTTGTAGTCAACTGTATGTGTAAATGCATTGAGGAGAGGATCTTCTGAAGGAGCTTGGATGACTGATGCTCTGGAGTGTTCCACATGTGGCCCTACATTGTGGCATTGCCTTCCTTGAGGATATTTCCAAGTGCATCACACTTCTGAAGGGGTTTGTGGTATTTTGGGGTGAGACTTGGGTGTATCTTTGAAACTTAATGTCTTAAATGATGTTCTAGGGGAAAAATAAAGAGAAACGGGTCTTAGCAGTAGGGTACTACAAGGAACTGACCTGGAACAGTTGTCGTCTTATCCTAGAAAAAGTAGCAGTTAATTTACACGGACTTTTCTGCCGTCAAATGGATTAGGATTAAACAGTAGAGAGCCAAAATAATTGAAGGGTGTTTTAATAAAAAAAGCTTCTCACTTTCAGCGTTGTGGCCAGATTCTTCAGGTAAAGCTGTGAAGCAAAACTAGCTGGGTATTAAGATGAATAGTCATAATTTTATGCTGATGTATATACACATGCATGATTTTTCCATTAAATTTGCACCTCAGTATGCACTGAAGAAACCATCAGTCACTTAGACATGCTTGTAATGACCTGATATTATAAATTTATATTAGATTTTCTTCAAAACAGGCTTCCCAAATACCAAGTAAATGAAGTTTTGCTGTCTGTGGAGAGTGGGTTTTGCTTCAATGAAATCATAGAATCATAGAATAGTTAGGGTTGGAATCTTTGCCTTTTGTCTTTTTGGACATACTTGCAGTAGTTTGGGCAGTGGAAAGAAGCCTGAATTCATTGTGCTTAATTGCGAGCGTTAAATTAAGACACAGTTCATACATATGGTGCAAACTTGATTAGTGAGGAGATGTTTTCCAGGAGGATGGTGAAGGCTTGCAGCGACTGCGATAGATCCTGTCTTGGCACCACACTGAAAAGCCTTAAAGTAGGTGGAATGAATTCAGCCTTTGAATAATTCATAGTAAATTTCTTCAGCACCAGGGATAAATTATCTGTTTGTTTCTAAATACGGAGAGTTTCTGAAAGAGAAGTGTTTTGTATGAACAGTGTTTATTGATGTCTAAGAGAATAAATGCATCCAAACTTTGCATATATTGACATATGCATGAATCTGCAGCAAAATCAGGTATTGGTTAGGAAGAGCTGCTGCTGAGGGTGTCTGATTGAAAGGATTCTGGTATTAGGTTCTGATTTAGGAGTCTGCCACCATCTCTTTTCCTTTTGCTGTATGACTCATATTGATCAGTTTAATTGTATGCATCCTGGAAAACCACTTAGAAACTACAGTTTTGAGAGAGTAAGAAGTTTCATTTGTCCATAAATACAGAGATCACTTCTAGAGAGGAAATTTGAAGTGCTACCATTTTTGAAAGGAATTAGAGCTGTGTAAGGAAACAATGATTCTCCAATTCCACTATTTATTCTGTAACACATATAATTTCATTCTGAAAAGCAGAGATTAGTAAAACCTGACTTGTAGACAATTTGCACTCTCCTGTACAATACTGATTCAAGATTACAGAATAACTTTTCAATGGAGGTATTTCTCTATAACCCAAAGCTCAGATGGAAATCCTGGTGAGCTTTGGTGCCTTTCCATGGTTTGTGCAGAGCAGCTTTAGTTTTCACTTTGAATTTTCTTACATTGTTTTCTTAAAGATCTGTAAAATACATGCTTGTTGAAAAATGAAAGAAAAAGTGCCATTTTTTGACATATCTGAGAGATAAAGAACAAAGGTCATATTTAGCTTCATTTAATGTCATCTTCACATCAATTGTGAATACGACGTGATAGGTCTGTATAAATGTTCCCACTTTTCTGGAGTCATTTGTAACTTTTTAGGCAGAGAGGAGCAATTGGAGACAAGCTTCTTGTCTCCTTTTATCATTTATTGTAATCAATGGCACTGGTTCTGTTTGCTTTCCTATTTAATTTTTATAAGGACATTGTATGTGCTTCCCTGTATCTTCTCTTTTTAAATGTCCTCCATCCGTGTAGGTCATTTACTTCATCTTGAACTATTTCTTTTCAAACCAACTACAAGGAATGAGGCATTATTTGGTGGCTGAATGCAGTGGGTATCCTTTGGAATTGCTGCTTCTCTCTAGTGGAAAAAAACCCAACCCAAGAACCTCAAAAGCAAACAAACCAGTAACATGTAGTTGTTTTTATTATTGCCATTTCTCCCAGCCTTTCTGCCTTAAAATCTAAAAAGGAAATGATTTAATATGCTTATTCCTACCCTTAAACCATACACTTTGTATGGTTCTACCCCCCTTTTATTCCCCCTCCTCCCCCATTACAAACTTCATGAAGACAGTCTGTTCACATGTGTTAGAAGAGATTATTTCAGCCACACTTTAATTCATCTCTGGCGTCCTTTGGGAGGTTTTTTGTGGGAAAAACCCCACCACCCCAAACCCCATTTCATTCCATAATTGTGATATTTCCTCTTATAGCCAAGTCTTTCTCTAGGGTAGCATCTAGACTGTAGGGTTCAGCATCTGGAGAAAGGGTGTCACACTGGTTTTGTTGTTGAAGTTGGTAGGTTCAAATATGCTTTAAAAGGTATTCTCTTGGACTTAGTTGAATTGCAAAAGTATCACTACATCTACTACTAAAAGCTAAAAATGTAGAATGATGACAGTCAGTCTGAGATGGTTCTTTGTATTCTTGGTACCCCCTTTTAACCAGATTCTTTGGAGATACTTCAGGTGTGCAATAAAAAATAATATCTGCAGCAATTCTTTTAATTAAAATTCAACTCTTGGGTAGCTTTTATTTTAGTTTAAACCATCAGAAGAAAAAAAAAATCCCTTGGTATGAAGTTTGGACAAGAAAATTGTAAGCCTCTCTATACTCAGAAGACATTGTTGGAACAAAAGGATATACTATTGGAGTAATGTAGATAAATGAATAAAATATGTAAGTTGATGTTTAATTTTTCTCTAAGAAAACAATTCTATAAGGCAGAGCAAGGACATTATTGCAAGGACATTCTCCCTCCTTGCTTTTGCAGGAGGGAGAACAGGAGAATTGCTCCTGGACTCAGGTGAGCAGCATTGTTCCAAGTTGAGACTAAAACCATGAGGTGCTTTGAACGTCTAGCATGGTGTACTTCACATCTGTTAATGTTTCTTTAGCTGCAACTTACTAAACCCAAAAATGTGAATAGGTTAGTGCCTTTATCACATGGATTTGTGCCCAAGTTGCCTTTCCAGTTGCACCAAAGTGTCTGTTTAATATTTTCAGTAGGACTTCATTGGCCCTGGCTATTCGTTTTGTTTGGGAAAGGAAAGAACTTCACTGCTTACTATGTAAAACAGAGGAGAAAGAGAAACCCTGTCAGTTCTCCCCTGAAGTGATAGTGGTCTTTCACTCATCATCCCTTTAAAAGAAAAACATACTTGTTTCACATATCTCGTTGTTTCACAATGAGAACAATCAGCCATTGGAATAATCTCCCCAGGGACGTGGTGGACTCCTCAATGTTGGACACTTTTAAGATTCATCTGGACAGGGCGCTGGGATATCTAGTCTAGGTCATGCTTTGCCTAGAGGTTGGACCGGATGATCCTTGAGGTCCCTTCCAACCTGATCTTCTATGATTGTTTCAGGACCATGACACTTCCAAAAGCACAGTATTTCTCCACAATAATAAGCAATGCTACAAACAGTGAGGAGCTGGCACTGGCAGCAGCAGCAGTTGCTGTGTGGTGAGTGTGAGGCCCGAGAGGTCCTTGATGAGTATCTCAGGGGGTTTCTGGGCAGGTCCCACCAGTGGAGAGCAGCGGGGGTCCCATTCTTCTTTTCCATGTGGGTACCAATAGCATGGTAAAGCAAAACCCAGGCAAGATCAAGCAGGACTTCAGGGCCCTGGGGGCACAAGTGAAAGGGGCAGGAGCACGAGTGGTTTTCTTCTTTGTCTTGCCAGACAGAAGTCTTCTGCAGGCAGAAGTCAATCCATCATGCAGATCAATACCTGGCTTCATGGCTGGTGTTGTCACAAGGGCTTTGGTTTCTGTGATCATGGGAAGTCCTTCAACAAATACAGCCTATATGGGAGAGACAGGATCCACCTACCCAGGCAAGAAAATCTTTGCTAGCAGATGGGCTGACGTTGCCAATATTGCTTTAAATTAATGAACTTAGGTGGTAGTGTCCAAAATTGTGATACCTACATATTCATAAGGAACAGGGTGGATGAGTGCACCTATGAGAGTAGTTAGGAATGCTCCCCAACCCTCTCCAAAGGCAAGAACCCTGGGTTCAGCCAAGTAATATGGGCAACAAAAAGGAGGAACTGGTGCTTCATGCCCAGTCTGAGAGTTATGATGTCAGGAACCACAGAAATGTTGTGGGAATACTCACGACTGGAAGAACACAGTGGATGGTTACAAGCTCTTTCAGAAAGATAGGAAGGGAAGATGAGGGGATGGAGTTGAAATTCATGTGAAAGAGAAGTTTGAATATATGGAGCTGAGCTATGGAGACTATGAAAGTTCTATCAAATACCTTTGGATTAAGATTGGAGAGATCATCACCAAGGGACATGTTGTGTCAGATGTCTGTTACCAACCTCGCAGTCAGGACAACAAGGCTAATGAAACCTTACTTAAGCTGCTTAAGGAAGTCTCAGACCAATAGAACCTGCTTCTCATGGGTGGCTTCAATTACATGGACATTTCTTGGGGAAGCAACACAGTGCTTCCCCAAGTTATCCGTCAGTTTCCTGGAATGCTTCCTGCTATAGGTGCTGGACCTGCCACCTAGGAACAGCACAGTGCTAGGCTTACTGTCACAAACCAAGAAGACTTGCTTGGCAACATAGCTTCCATTGGTAGCCTTGGATACAGTGACAACAACATTGTGGAGTTTAAGATCCTGCTGAGCACACTGAAGACCAGTAGCAGGACAAAGACCCTGGATTTTAGAAGAGCCAACAAGAATATGCTTAGAGCCCAGACGCAAGGGATTCCATGGGAAGCATCCACGGAGGGCAAAGGAGCTTGTGGGTGCTGGGAGTTATTCAAGAACAGCCTCTTGGATGCACAAGAACAGTCCATTCCCTGCTAAGGGGAAGGAAGAAGGCAGAACAAGAGACTGCCCTGGCTTAGCAATGAGCTTTTGGGTATGTTTAAAAGCAAAAAAGCAGCACACCCGCTACGGAAAGGCAGCCAAATACCCATTGAGGACTAGGAGAACCTTGGTTTGGAGGTTTTCAAGATGTAACTGGACAGGGTGCTAAGTAATCTGATCTGGGCTCCCCTTCCCATGAAAAGTTGGACCAGAGGAACTTTTGAGGTCCCTTCCAACATGGGATATTCTATGATTCTGTTTTATTTCATTTGTGGCAAAGCTATTAAAGTGCTCTGAAATGCAGTCTTTTGCCTTTGACTACCTGTATAGATGCTATATAGCCAAAATACATGCTACCTTGCTTTTTTTCAATATATCCTCAAATTAGGGGGTCTTTTGCATATTATGCTGGTTAGAATTTGCTCAGAGGCAGTAAATGAACATTGATCTACTATGAAGGAGGAAAGAAAATTGACTTTAGGTGTTTAATACCTTAAATAAGCATTTCCTGTAAATAACTGAATTGTGCCTTTTATTTTGGAGGCACTATAAGAAGCGTTGTCAGGGCCGGATGAGGAAACACGTTGGTGACCTGTGTTTACAAGCTGGAATGTTACAGGATTCCTTGGTGCATTATCACATGGCAGTGGAACTTCTGCGCTCTGTGAATGACTTCCTGTGGCTCGGAGGTAGGACGAAGTGGTGATAGTGACTCAAAGAGTTGCTAAACCCAAGTAAATCAAGCTGTTTTCTCTAACTTTCCCTTTGTATTGTGTAAAGTAGGGATGATTTTGGTGACTAAACTCTGAATATCGGGTGTGACTAAGGATGAAGTTGAAATAAAAATTAGTTAATGCGACATGAGAAAGAAATGTGTTTGAGAAAACTTGCAACATAAAGTGTGTTACTGTAGTAAAGCGTGTACTTAAAAAAAGAGAAATGATTCTTTGGAAAGGATTTGTTTCTTTTATTTTTCAGTGGGTTTTACAGATGTTTTAAGAATCTTTCCTGTGGGTATGTATTATGGACTATTAGGAAATGATTTCTGCCTTTACATCTACCAAGGTCACAGATATCTAACTTTCACTGGCATAAATTCCTTCCATTCCCATTAGGTCCAAGCCCTCACTTTTTTCCCACTGCCTGTTCCTTCATCTTTTGCCTTTTTTCATTCCTGCTTTTTTCTGTTTATTGGATATACAAGTGATCTTTGAGCACAATTTCTGCTTCTCAAATTCATGCCCTTTCAGGACAATTGCTGTCTCCAGCTCTGCTTTTAGCTTTCTTATTCTACTTGGAAATCCATTTAGCTTCCTAAGGTTACATATTTATTTTACGTTTAATTACACTATAATTATATAATTAATTTAATTACTAATAAATAATAACATTATTAAAATTAATAGTTATTAAATACTAAAAGCATTAGTATTTGATATAATAATATTTAATTATGTTACATCTATATTATTTATTTCATTATTATATTACATTTAGCTCTGTAGGTTACATATGATGAAAACTGTAACATCTTCTCACCTTCCACTTCTCTCCTTGTACTCTTCCAAAAAGTTAAATAGCTCAGGATTCTTCAACCAGGAAAGGACATCTTGTGTAGAGCATGAACATGTTTTAAGGCCCATCTATTGGACAACCAAATTATACTTACAGACTCATACAATAATTTGGATTGGAAGTGACATCTGGTGGTCCCCAAGTCTCATCTCCTGCTCATATCACCTCCAGTTAAATCAGGGTGCACAAGGAGCTGTCCAGTTGAGTTTTAGATATATTTAAGGTTGGAAGTTCTGCAGTCTCTGAGCAACCCATTCTAGCATTTTGCTGCTCCTAGTTTGAAAAAACCCAACAACAAACCACAAATTTGACTACATTAAAGCAGAATTTCCTGTGTCAACTTCTGTTAGCCCTAATCCAAGTGGATTAAGTGTTTTGTATGTCTGTCTTCCTCTACTGTGGCTAGTAAGTACTCCTGCAGATTCTGCTAATAGGCTTGGGGAGGTCTGAGAGTAAAGCTTGCCAGTGAAAACAGAGACGAAAAGGACATTGAGTATCTCAGGCTTTTCCATGACCTTTGTCACTAGGTCTTCAATTTGAGGCATACTTCATGTTTCTATAAATAGACTTTATTAATGATAATTCACTTCTTCTTTACTAATCTGTTGGCTTTTTTCTTTACAGCTGCTCTGGAGGGGTTATGCTCAGCATCAGTCATTTATCATTATCCGGGTGGTACTGGAGGTAAAGTTGGATCTCGCAGGGCACAAGGAGGTTCTCTTTCTGCTGAGGCAGGCAACAGGCACAGGCCAGGTAAGGGTGGGATTTTGTTTTACCTCTCTTTGCCACCACTGAACATCTGGAAGTTTCCTCCCTGTGTCCTAACTCTATAAAACTACACCAATGACATGATGGAGGAAGGGGGTGGGAAGGGAGAATGTCTTTCTTTTAAAGATTATTACATTAATGACTTTACTGTTTTGGTGCTAACGTCGACATGTGCTTTGCATAGAGTTGCAAAGGTTCAGATCTCTTCATCTGATTGTTAGTAGTGCCTGCAGTAGTTTGAATTTTGCTGGAGGAGATGGAGCCAGCTTTCATCAAGTACAGAATATGTGCAGCTCTGCCACATCACAAGAAGTTAGGTACATTTATTCAGAGGTGTTTTGCTATTCTAAAGTCAACATTTGATAAACAGATATGGTTAACTAAATATCAGTAAACCAACATAATTTGTAAGGTTTAGCATACTTTTTCTGAACTCTCAGATTGAATAACTAATACAGGGATTAACATTGAGGTGATAGACATTCTTTGAGAAATGGTCTGCTTAAAGTATTTTAGAAATCACTAGGAGAGTAACAGAGAGAAAAAATACCATTAACTCTGCTGTTCACCTGCATCTGGAATATTGTATGCCATTTCCCATAAGAAATCTTGTACAATCCAAGATGTTTCCCTATAATAAGCCCCATATCCCTGTAGGTGGTAACCCCCCACAGTCTGAAGGTGATCCAGAGAGTGGTCATGTTAACTGATCTTGATGGGTTTCACCCCTGGACAGCTCTTTTGGGTCTCTTTAGGTTCTTGGGGTTCAGCTGCTTGTCACTGTTCCTCTGTTCCTTTGTGGCAATGAGCCTTGAATTGCATAATCTAACACTTGCCACACAGTGTTAAGGCTCCTCAAAGTTTCTGTGGTTCCAGGAGGGGCTGTGTAGGGTAGTGAAAGAAAAAGGGTTTGATTATTATAAGCTAGATGGGCCTCTGGTCTAACCCAGATGCTGCTATGTGTGTACTTGGGTTCTTACACAGTACTGAAACAACCAGAAGCTGGATTTAAGGGCTGGTGTTAAGTCCTCTTTGTGCAATGTGATCAGAATGAATTCCTCCATCAGAGAAAAACAACCACTCATCTTTATTCATCTCTAAGTCATAATCTAGTTAATCTATTAAACACTTGCTTTGTATTACCTTTATTACAAACTGTGTATGTTGGCACCAGGTAGTTGATACAGTAAAATTATCTTATTTCAGGAGAGAATACTAGTTTTTCATATAATAACTAGTCATTAAAATATGTGCTTATGGTCCCATTACCTGTGAGGGCATTTTATATTGTCTGTTACAGTATAATTTCACACAGTTATTGAACTTTATCTACTTTTCAATGAATATTTAACAGTAGAATTTGCAATCTGTTTGTAATGGGTATTCCTTGTTACTAAAGAAGGTAATAACTAAGTCATAGCTATCAAAATAATTGAATAAAATATATTTTGGGTATATTATTGCTGCTTCTCTATATAAATAGTCTTGTAATTCCAAGTCCTGTTTGCAAACTTGTTAGTGTGGTCATACTTAGTTTCGTATGACAAGATTTTTCAAAGGACTTTTGTGTGAAGAAAAGCTGATGCAAGGTTTTTTGTCATCACTTCCAGATGAAAATGTTACTTCATGGTCCAGTAGATATTGTTCCCTGAGTCTGCTTATGATCTCTTAATGTTTGCAGATCTGAACTGCTGAGCTCTGTCTAGCCAAACAGCCATTAGTGTGATGTCTTTTTCCTGCAAGGTTTTCTGAAAGTCTCTTTTCAACACCTGTTTTTGACTCTGCAGTGCCTTTCATTTAAAATCTTTCCAAACTGCACCTTTGTTTATAATCTACTTTGTTATAATTAGTTTTGTGAGGACAGTATTTAATCTGGGGAACAAATTCCAGTGTATCTTTTTGTAGGATAAAGCCAGAAGCAAAAGGGGGTTTCCAAATTCTATACAAATCAAGAAAAGCTGCACTTGGAACTGACATTCAATTCATGCCCACTTTTGAGGCATTATAGATGTGAGAGTTACCTTTATTGCTTCCTGATGTGCCTGGAATTGCACCTCTTCTTGTGCCTGTACTTCAGCCTTGACAGGACGGGTTTTCTTGTTGCTGCCTTTGTGCCCAGACCCGGTCAAGAGAAACATCTCTCTCTTGAATCTCCTGTGATTCCCACTATTTGGCATGTTTAGGCTATTGCACAGGACCTGGCTGCTCAGAAAGTCAGCTTTATATAGAAACAGCTTGGGGAAGAGAAGCATTGATATCATCTCTCTTTGTATAATATAGAGCACAAGCTTAAGAGGGCAGCATTAAAGGGTTTGGCGGTGTACCCTTCAGCTTTTTCTGAAGCTTTTTGGATAGGAATAGTTCATTCAGAAGAGAGTTGGGTTGATAAGATAGTGTTTAAAGTACTTGTCTGATGGAAGAAGGCATGCGATCTTGCCTGCTCCAAAGGCAGGAGCATGGTCATTGCCATGAGCCTTGTATTGCAGTGTTTAGCTGATTGTGAAAAGGCATGACATGGACCTGTTGGAGTGAGTCCAGAGGAAGCAGTGAAGATGCTCCGAGGGCTGGAGAACCTCTCCTAGGAGAGAGTCTGAGAGAGCTGGGCTTGTTCAGCCTGGAGAAGGCTCCTTAAGGGGAGACCTTAGAGCAGCTTCCAGTGCCTAAAGGGGCTACAAGAAACCTGGAGAGGTGCTTTTTACAAGGGCCTGTACTGATAGGACAAGGGGGAATGGCTTAAACCTGCCAGAGGGGAGATTGAGATGAGATTTTAAGCAGAAGTTCTTCCCTGTGAGGGTGCTGAGGCGCTGGCACAGGGGGCCCAGAGAAGCTGTGGCTGCCCCATCCCTGGCAGTGTTCAAGGCCAGGTTGGACACAGGGGCTTGGAGCAACCTGCTCTAGTTGGAAGGTGTCCCTGCCCGTGGCAATGGGGTTGGAGTTTGGTGAACTTTAAGGTTTCTTCCAACCTAAATCATTCTGTGATTCCATGAAGAGAGAACTTTGGTTCTTTTAAGGAAGTGTGACTTCTCACATTCCTAAACCCTTCTCTTTATAGGGAGAGAGCTTTAGACTGTTTCCCCTTGAAGGGCTGGATTCATGTCTGCAGCCTTCAGTGTAAAAGAAGATATTGAGTTGCTTAGTTCCTGTTAGCCAGAAAGCTGGCCATAGTCAGTTGGCTGTGTGATTTATATATTGAATAACCCAAGTTTAGATTGCTTTATGTGTCCCTTACTAGCTGTTTTGGGTTTCTCTGTTGTGTTTTATTTGCTTGAAGTGCTAAGCTCTTAGTTTTGTCACCTGACCTTCCTCTTTCCCCAAGCAGAAGTAGGACACCCGAGTGAAGTGTTGGAGTATCTTATGGATCTAGCTCTAAATCTCCACTTCACCAGCTTGAGGTCTGAGCAAATCAACTGAAGGGAGGTCCTGTCTCGCTCATAAAGCAATGGTTTTTGACTGCTTAACGATTTTATTCCCATGTTTAATCCAAGTTTAGGGCAACAAGGTGTTTTATAGCTGATAATCCTACTTTACAATACTCTTGGCAACTATTTTATGTGAATATCCTGGCTCGTTGGGTTGGCATCCCTCAATTATTCAGAAAATTTGGTGGAGTGAAATTAATGGCAATTGAAAGGGATACAATTGCTTGGAAATGTTATTCATGTGTATTATGCAGATTAAATGAGCTCCCACAAGGAGATTTAAGTGCTATAGGACCTGCTGTTAAACTACAGTAAGTGGATTGTGACGGAAACTTGCCAACTAAAACAAGAATAAACCAAAAGGATATGGCTTTAAGTTATACACTGCAAAGTCTTCAATTCTTGATGTGTTTTAGAATTCATTGCAAGTTTATGGGATTTTTACATTTTAACAAAATGAGATTTAACATGTGGTGACTCCTTGAATTATAAATGATAGTCCTGCAAAAGAGCAATGATGATCCTGATAAATCTTATCATTTTGTTCAAGCTTATTTTGTTGGCTGTGTTTAAGGCTGAAAACAAAATCATTTTTGTTCCTCCTTTTAGGGGCACAAGAAGTTCTCATTGATCCAGGTACATTATTTTCATGCATGTTTCCAAAGTATTTTCTTTCATTATTTGCATATGTTTTGCATTTGTATAGACAGTTACTGCCACTGGCCAAAACTAGGACTAATTCCAGATGTTTCAGGTTTTGGCTATAAATCTTGAGGAAGCAAAGAGCCTGAAGGGTAACTGGCACAAAATAAATGATGTAGTTCCATGATTGTGTCCCTGGAAATTTTAACTAAGATTGTTTCTTCTTATGAATAGGGAAGATTTAAATTCTTTTTTTAAACCAACCAACCTAAGTAGTCCCATGTAGTCTTGCAGTGTCATGGGGCTCTCTCAGTCATCAGTAACAAAGATTTTACACTTAACTTCCATAAAAACCGTAAGGTATTAATGTACAGATGTGCTTGGCAGGTTGATAAACGTATCAAATAGTTGTTTTAGCATTTGAGCATGTAAAAGCATCTATTTCTGAAAGTATGTTTAACAGATACTTTAACTCTCTGTCCATTGAGAGTTAGGTCCAGCTCTGAAACACAAAAATTCCTTTGCCATCTCGATAGGGAACCTTTTGGAAAAATAAATTACCATATAATCCTACAGCTGAGCATGTATAAATCTACAGAACCTTGCCAAACCTTAGGTGTATGTTTTCAACTCTGTTGTGTTAACTCTGCAATAAAATTAATTTCTAGACATAAAATGTTCATGTTCTTTGTAATACCCCAGATTTCCTTGGCTTCTACTTTAGCTTCTTACCCCTTATTTATGTAAACACTCTTTCTGTCTCTCGCCTTCTTTCTCGTATAAGAAAAACAATTTCTTGCTGGGCCTCAGGTAATTTTCCATTAAACATGGAAGGCTCAGATTTGCTGGCCTTTGTTGCAACATAACACTTGGTTTTCTGTGATTAGGCAGAGGGAAGAGAAGTATGTTTTAAATGGTTGGAGGAGGTCACTGTTCTAATAACTAGTTCATAAAAAATAGCATTTTTTTTGTTAGATGTGCTTTAAAACTACAGTTTTTAAGTAGAACAAGGAATAATTGAAAGATTAAAACTACATATTCAGGCAATCTAGCTTTAGTAATCTAATATTCATCATCTCAATATTCAGATAAGTGCAAAAGATGATGAAGATATTTGTTTTTTACTAAGTGAAAGATTATTTCCTGTTTGCTGCTTTATGATTGAATCCAGTTTTCATTTGTACTCTTTAGCATAGTAAAACAGAACTAGTGTTTTCTAGGCAGGGCATGATTTCTTTCTATGTAGAACAAGTATTTGTGTATGCTTTGGTCAAACCTACAGCATATCCTAGTTTTCTTCATAGATATTTAGTATTTGCTGAAAGTTCTTCTGCTCATTTCTTACCCTGTTCTCTTCCAGGTGCTCTGACTTCAAATGGTATTAATGCAGATACCAGTGCTGAGATAGGACGTGCCAAGAATTGCCTTAGTCCTGAAGACATCATAGATAAATATAAAGAAGCCATTTCTTACTATGGCAAGGTAATCCTGCTTAATTTTAACAAACTTCTCTGAAATTCTTGTGAATAATGAATTGCTGTGGTTTTGGTTTCAGAGGATCTTCTAAAGCACGTGGAATAAAGTTTGTAAACCTTATGATAATGGAAGAAACAGGAATAATTTATGCTGTTGAATGAAGTGCTTGGTTTAGAGTCTGGGAATGTCAGAACTTAGGTCAAAGACAACAGCAATGTGCTGAGTAAGCTATTTACTGTGCCTTGTAGTACCTGGAGGTTTTGGATTAATTGTCTTATATTTTTAAAGCACTCTAAGCAGAAGTATTAGGTATTTGAAGGTATGTATGTTAACTGTTACACATGTTTATGGTCTTTAGTACATACATCATCAACTCTAGTGATGCTGTTATGTATTGTGTAAGCTGAATGCTTATTTACTGTGCCTGCTGGAAGGTTCTCTGGGGAATTCGGGAGTTTCTGAAGAGGTTGCTGACAATGGATATGATCTTAAGGGCTTGTTCAGGGAGGCTGGGATTTAGAGCATGTGGAGAAGTAGAGGGTCATGGAGGAAAGGTGAAGGACAAACATTTTTAAAAGAGGATTTGGAAAAGTTAAACAGTTCTCAGCTCTGCTGGAGCATTTCTTTAGATCTTTGTGCAAATGCTCAGTGCATAATATAAAGGTGATAAGGTAGTTTAATGTTTGCATTCATAACATGAAGAGGAAAAAATTATGCTGTGACAATAGTGGCTCAGTATCCACATTGACAGTAAAATAAGTTTAATTGTATTGCAGTGTAGTTATTTATGCTTTAATCACTGTTTAATTTCAGGTATCTCTCTAGTGTGATACTGAAAGTATCTTTAGACTAAGCTATGTAAATAGGATGTGGCATTTCTGTGTCTGTTGAAGAGGACTCTTCAAATGAAACAAGATAAATTCCATATGTGAGTTAATTTATGATCAGGAGCAGTGAAAGGTGATAGCTTTGAGGTTAGTTTCACATATTTTTGAATCCATCAATAGAACAGTAATTCTCAAGTATGCATTCAGGTTTTTGTTACCTTAAGGGTAAGTTGCTCATCTAGAAAGAATGATTTCTTTAGAAGGATAAAATTGGGCAGTATATTTATATTTTGATTATAATAATATGCATTATGCTCTCAGCAAGTAATAACTTTGCATCTTTGCAACTTTACTTGCAAAGATCTTTGTCTTGGGACCGATCTGTAACTGTTCAACACAAACATAGTTAGCTTTTGTCTAAGACATAAAGGTAGAATAACTTGTAGTTCTAATGCTGAGGAAGCAGCATTATGTATTCTTTTCTTTCTATGTATTTTTTGTTACCACTTTAAGGAACTTTTGTAGCATCTTCTAAAATGGATTCAGTCCCCAGTGATATGGTTTTTGCTGATATAAATACATGAGAGTCTTGGGGAAGAGTGGCTGGAAAGCTGCTCATGGAAAAGGACCTGGGTGTGCGGATTGACGGAGCTGAACATGAGCAGCTTGTGCCCAGGCAGCCAAGAAGCCACCAGCATCCTGGCCTGTATCAGCAATAGTGTGGCCAGCAGGGCCAGGGCAGTGATTGTCCCCCTGTACTGGGCACTGGTGAGGCTGCACCTCGAATCCTGTGTTCAGTTCTGGGCCCCTCACTGCAAGAGAGACATTGAGGTGCTGGAGCAGGGCCAGAGAAGGGCACTGGAGCTGGTGCAGGGCCTGGAGCACAAGTGCGATGAGGAACAGCTGAGGGACCTGGGGGGGTTTAGTTTGGAGAAGAGTAGGCTCAGGGGGGACCTTCTCACTCTCTACAACTGCCTGACAGGAGGTTGTAGTGAAGTGGAGTCGGTCTCTTCTCCCACATAATGGGTGACAGGACAAGAGGAAACGGCCTCAAGCTGCACCAGGCGAGGTTTAGATTGGATATTAGGAACAACTTCTTCACTGAGAGCGTGGTCAGGCATTGGAACAGGCTGCCCAGGGCAGTGGTGGAGTCAGTGTCCCTGGAAGTGTTCACAAACCATGTAGATGAGGCCCTCAGTGACATGGTTTAGTGGCAGCCTTGGCAGTGCTGGGGTAATGGTTGGACTTGATGATCTTAATGGTCTTTTCCAACCCAGTTGATTCTGTGATTCTGTGAGAGGAATACATAACTGCTTTGGTGAAGTAACTCTTGCATTTTGTTCTGAGCTTTATTTTCCTCATTAGATTTCAAACATGATAAATACTCAAGCAGAGTTTAACTTCAGCAGGAAATGGGCTGACTGAAATATCCAATATCAGCATTGTTTGAGGAAATAACTAGATCGGATTGTCTAGAAAATAGCCTGTTCGTTGCAGAGCTCAGACAGATCAATGCACATCTACTTTGTCTCCTGCCTTTCTTAAGGAAGCTGGATAACTGCAACAGTCATTTACAGAAAATGGTTTGTAAATAGATACTAGAAAACTCAGAATGGTTCGTAATTCACTTGTCATCAGTGATAATGTTTTAACTAAAGAGAAAATTGATGCAGTAAAACGAAAGTTGTTGCTACAGCATCCTGTCCTATATAAAGTATTTCATAATAAGTAGAAAAGGTAAGTTTAATTCCTCATTTATCACGATAGAACAGTTTCAGGTGGTGATGAATTACTGTAAAACTGACCCTTTTGCTTACATACCTCTTACACTGTGAAGGTAGTATTTATTTCTTTGTTGCAGACACCTCACCTGCACCCACATATATACGACATTGCCCCAAATGATCCTGATATTCCCAACTTTTCTCCTCATCTGAACTCTCTCTAAAGTTGTGTTATGTCTCAGAATAAGGAAAGTGAGTGAAGAGGCTGAAAGCCATTGTTTTGCATAATAACATTTTAGATGACACCTTAATTTTCACTTGGATATATGCTGATAATTTAACAGTATAGTCACTGGCATGAAGGAATTGCTGGGTTTGGAAGATATGACAGCTGATTTATGTGTTGAGCAGAAATACTTATCAAATCTAACAGGTGCAATACTTCAATATAATTTTAATTTTCTCCCTTTTCAAGTACAAGAATGCTGGAGTGATTGAACTGGAAGCCTGCGTGAAGGCAGTGAGAGTCCTCGCAATACAGAAAAGGAGCATGGAAGCCTCTGAGTTTCTTCAGAACGCAGTTTATATCAACCTTCGTCAGGTCAGTGTGGAAAGTCCATTTATTCTTTTCTTGCCTGACAGATTATACTGAACTGTGAAAGTTACCCAGATTCAGGGGACCTCAGTTCATTTTCTGTATCACCACCTTCCTTCTCGCTGTGACTTCGGAGGATTTTCACATCTGTGAGTCTGCTTTAAAAGGTATTCAGAGTTCATCTAAAAACATGAGGGCTTAGGTTCAGATTAAAGACTCTTGGTTTTTCTCCCTTGTGAAGAAAAAAATCCAGTTGTTTTGTTGTGATGTTTTACTAGAGAAAAATAGCTGCTTGGGACAGATCTGCAATGGATTTTTTTAGTATTTTGTTCAATGAAACTGTGAGCAAATCAGAAATGGCAATGCTTAGGAGTGGTGAGAATGAATGATCTTAGGGTGCTGAGGTGCTGGCACAGGGTGCCCAGAGAAGCTGTGGCTGCCCCATCCCTGGCAGTGTTCAAGGCCAGGTTGGACACAGGGGCTTGGAGCAACCTACTCCAGTGGAAGGTGTCCCTGCCCATGGCAGGGGGTTGGAACTGGATGAGGTCTAAGGTCCCTTCCAACACAGACCATTCTACAATTCTTTGATTCTATGTATTTTTGTTGTAGTTCAGTCAGAATTTAGGGAGTTAATGCAGCAGAGTGTTTGACACTGTTTTCTGTAGCTTTCTCTTAAACAAACTGGCAAGATGCAAAGCGGGTGAGTGGTCTGCAAATGGGTAGAAAGTTGGCTGCCAGCTGCACTTGGAGGGTGGCGATGAAAGGTTTTTACCTGGGCTGGTAGCTTGTCACAAGTGGGGTCTCTGAGGGTTTGATACAGGGCACCATGCTGTTCAACATCTTCAGAAGTTATCTGCATGATGGAATTGATAATGATATCAAACTGGGTATCAAAATGAATGCATTAGGTGGAGGAAAAAAAACATGTGGAGCAGCTTTCTTCCTGCTAGAGTAGGTAACGTTAATCTGGCACCTCATGTTCTTGCAGTAGCTTTTAGGGATTCTGATAAACTGGTTTCAAGTTGTTCTGTATTTTATTTTCGTGCCTTGTGTCCTTTCCAACTGCATTGATTCATGAAAGTTTTCAGCTTGGCACAATTGCCTTTTTACAACTCTTGTAGGGATTAGTCTTTTATATGGATGGGCGGTATTTTTGCACTGGGCCTCGTCTTGTGTTTTCATTTCTGAGGGAAATAGAAACTTCAGCTTCAAAAATTGTCTGAAACTTTCTATAATGATTTGCTAGACTTATCTGCCTGTGTCTTTGTATCCTGAAGTACTAAGATCTGAACTACTAGACAAGGTCATGATGCTTTCTGTGGAAAGTAAGGCTGCTTTGAGGTCTCTCGTATCCCTATATCCAAAATCAGAAGTGACTTTTGAAAACAGACTTTTTTTTGGTAGTTATATTAGGATTTAAGTGACTAAAAGATGTTTCGAAGCTTCATTTATAAGACCTAATTATTTCTGTTAAAGTTAACCAGTGTGGCATCATCTTTTACTTTTGAAGGTTTAAATATCTGAAGTGAAATGCACAGAATCCACTGATTGATACCTTCAGGTTTGAAGAATGAGTTGCAGAAACACTGTTTCTGTCCCTTAGAGCTATTTTTGGGTGAAGTTTGTCATTTTAAACGCCTTTGCAAAACGTGTTAGAGTCATTTAAAATACTTTATGTTGCTTTTGGTTGTGCATGCCAGGTGTTGTGCGCTAGGTGTCAGCATTGGTCCACCTTCAGAACTCAGTATTGCTTGTTAGCGGGATGTAGGCTTGAAGTAGTTGGTAGTTTCCGGAGTTTTGCAGTAGTTTCTTCTTGGCTGTCTGATTTCAAAGCAAGATAGTCATTCAAACCAGAGGGGAACACAATGGTTACTTCGGACTTGTGCCAATATATTGATAAGCTAAAGAAGCACATGTTGGTAGTGCCTTATCAAGTTTGTTTCAACTTTAAGCCTAACGGGGCTTTCACTAAATTCTTCCTCACTAGTTGGCGGTCTGCATATGTATAGTATCATGGAATGAAAATTTTGTGGCTTACAAGATCAGAGACATAAAAAAATCAAGACAGTATTTTTTTTACTTTCGCAGCCTGAGATTTAAAGATTATTAATTAGATTCAATCTTAAAGGGATGAAAATGTTTAACTTGGTAAATCAATAGATTCTAGAAATGGTATTTTTTCTTGCGTTCTTATTATGCACATGAATATTGTTAGGTAAGGGGCCTAGAGGAGTGCTGGAGAGGGACTTTTTATACAGGCATGTAGTAACAGGACAAGGGAGAATGGCTTTGAACTGACAGAGGGGAGATTTAGATTAGATATTAGGTAGAAGTTCTTCCCTGTGAGGGTGCTGAGGCGCTGACACAGGGTGCCCAGAGAAGCTGTGGCTGCCCCATCCCTGGCAGTGTTCAAGGCCAGGTTGGACACAGGGGCTTGGAGCAACCTGCTCTAGTGGAAGGTGTCCCTGCCCGTGGCAGGGGGTTGGAACTGGATGAGCTTTAAGATCCTTTCCAACCCAAACCAGACTGTGATTCTATGATCATGTTAAACATCTTCCATAAAATGTGGAGCTCTTACTGACTGTTTTGACTATTTACTTGTTGGTACTACTGACATTACTGACATAAGTATTTATTCTTTAGCAAATAAAGTTGCTAAAGAGCTCTATCTTTGCTGCTTTTGTTAGCTGTTGAACTTGAAACAAGCTGAAGTTCTCCTGTCAGTAAAAGCTGTCATGACTGACTATATGCAAATTCCCGGGCCTTCTTAGTGTTGGAGATGTCTCTACTACATTTTTCTCCCCTCCTGCTATTTTTTTTGTTTTAAACTCAGATATATGCTTTAAAATATTGCTTAAAACCAATCCTTTTCTCTTTTCCCCTTTACATTTCAGCTTTCAGAAGAAGAAAAAATCCAGCGCTACAGCATTCTGTCTGAGCTGTACGAGCGGATCGGCTTCCACCGCAAGTCTGCTTTCTTCAAGCGCATAGCAGCGATGCAGTGTGCAGCCCCCAGCATCCCCGAGCCTGGCTGGAGGGCCTGCTACAAACTGCTTTTGGAAACCCTCCCTGGCTATAGCTTATCGTTGGATCCTAAAGATTTCAGCAAAGGTAAGTGTCTCTGGGAAAGTATTAGCAGAGGACGTCACTCAGCTGGCTTTCTAGAACTGATTTCTTTGAGAGATATCAAATAAAGCCAATGTCATTTGCTTACCCAAAGCTAATTGCAGCAAATAGCAGTTCTTTAACACTGCACCTTCACTTTTTCTTAGTGTTGCTTTCAAAGACTTAAATGAATGTATTGCTGTATTTCCCCCGTTGGCAGCAAATAATTGTTTTATTTATGAGAGCTTCATTTCTACTTTTCTTTCAAAGATCTTTGGTTTTGACTATACACTTCTCAGTACAAAAAAGACCATGTTTTATTTTCAAGTATTTTTTTCAATAAAGTTCCTTCAACTTCTGCATCAGCAGTTGTATTTCTTCTGGTATTTGGTGCTGTTTGATCTTATAATGAAAGAATGAAAGAGTCTTTTGCATATTTTTTAATGTGTATATATATATATATATAGACAGACATATGTATAATGTAATTATACATCTATATATATTTGACCCTATCTGTAGGGTCAAATTTGTCACATTTTCCCACAAATTAGATCAGAGTGGTATTATTTGTAAGCTTAGCATTTGGTTAAGACACTTCAACAGGTTTTGGAGGCTATATACCATTTGAATTACTATTTTGTTGCATCTATTAAAAACCAAAGGAAAAAATAGTCCATAAGAACACATGCCAATTCCTGTAGCTGTTAAATACTGTGTTCACTTTCTGCAAGCTGTGTTCTGCCTCCTGCCTTTCTTTAGGTAAACTATGCTTCAATGATTTTATCAATGTTATCCAAAGCTGTATATAAAGTAGTAATCTATAAAGTTGCCTTGATTTTAATATACCATGCTGCATTTTTCCTCTGAGAGAAGACACAGCTAATATGCTGCTTGGGAACTGCTTTCAAGTAAACCTTTGTTGCCCCAAAACTTGCATTCTTTTGTATAGTAGAATTTTTGGGACCATTCACTAAATGTTGTAGCTGCAGGAAAGGAGCAGCAAGCAATGGGCTGTGCATGTGCTGGTGGAAAAGAGGTGGAGTTTACTAGTATAAAACCTCTGAACTGGTTTAAATATCAATGAACAGCAGCTGGAATATTATTCTCCCTTTTGTGAGAGTACATTGGGTATTTTTGAGATTCCAGTTTGATGTTTTAATTTCAGTTGTCAGTTTGGTTGGTTCTGTATGTGCTAGGTCACTTAGCCGTTGAAGTAATGGAGCTATCCAGTCAGTTCAGTCAAGGATGTACATGGAGAAACTTACCTGACTAGCTACTAGGTGATACCTTCCAAGCTGTCTTAGCTCCACTGATGAAACAGGCATGTGAACAACCCACTGTATGTGTGGATTGTTGGTTATTTTTAAAACTGGTGTGATTTTAGCAGTCACTGAAAGAAATTATTTGTAAGAGGAGGCAGAAAATGCCAAGTGGACTAGACAGAAAGATACAGAGGATCTCAGAAGAGGGGATGTGCTGGAATTGTGCCTGGACACAGTTTACCCTGTGCCACCTCCTGCTTCCCCAATCCAGAGTAAGCACACCCTGTGGGACAAGACATCTGTACACCATGGAGGAGCCCACATATTGGCCCCAATCACGAACAGGGGTTGGAACTAGTTGATCTTTAAGGTCCCTTCCAACCCAATTATGCCGTGGCCTGTGATAGAAAAGGAGAAGACTGGAGTGGGACTGTGTGGGAGAAGAGGCTGTAGAAGGTTTGCAAGAAGTGATGACATGATTGGTGTTTATCTTTCACATTTACCTTACCTTCATGTTGCACTGAAGTGCTTTGTCTGATTTTTACCCCTAAAATGGCTGTTTCAGTGACATATGGAAAGATCACTGTAAACTCTAAGAACTACTTGATAAGAACAACATTTCACATGTGAAAAATAACAAGACTTTCAAGGTTTGGTTGCAGTAAGTATTGCTAGAAAAGTTTGCTAAATGCCGAAGGGTGATACTAGAAAGAAGATTCTGTAGAAGTTTATGAAGTATTGCACATCTTGGCATAGCTGTTACTTAGAAATTATTGCTCTTGCTTACTACTAAAAGCAGGTTAAGTTTTGTGGAGAGTACTGCATATTATGGTTTTGAAAGAAAAGTTGCACTGTGATGATGTCTTTATTGTTACCATAGATACTTTGCAAATATGAAGTGATTTACAGCCTGAAACTTAGTTTTTAAAGACTGAAAATCAGCAAATGTGCCTCATGTCATGTAGTTTTATTGCTTCTAATTGACTTTTCATGGCCAGGAGAGAATTTAGAGAAAATACCTTTTGCTTGATGTTTAAAGAGATTTAACAAATACTTGATTTGGATAAAAATTAAGTTTCTGTATGAAACTATGAGTGTGGTGAGGCACTTGCACAGGGTGCCCAGAGAAGCTGTGGCTGCCCCATCCCTGGCAGTGTTCAAGGCTAGGTTGGACACAGGGGCTTGGAGCAACCTGCTCTAGTGGAAGGTGTCCCTGCCCGTGGCAGGGGGTTGGAACTAGAGGAGCTTTAAGGTCCCTTCATCCCAAACCATTCTATGGTTCTAAATCTCATGTGAATTTCTTGTTCAGAGAATTTAAAAAATAAGACACATTAAACGCTTTGTGTATCGTTTTGTTTTTACTTCATGGAAAGTGTAACTTCATTTTCTGGATTCTGATGATAAATTTAGTGTAGACAAGCATATATTTAGTATAGACAAGTATAGACAAGCATATAAAATGAATTGCTTTCACATTTAAATATTCAAATGCAAAGATCCTAATTTTTCTTTTGAGTACAGGATTTGGATTTTGTAATTATTGGTTCCATTGGGTGATTCTTATAAGTATCATTCAATTATTGCTTGGTATATAAAGGAAACATAACTTTGTGATGACTTCTACCTTTCAAAAGTAGTAAATGACTGCTTACTTTATAGGAACTCACAGAGGATGGGCTGCAGTACAGATGCGTTTGCTTCATGAACTAGTATATGCTTCCAGAAGAATGGGCAATCCTGCTCTGTGTGTCAGGCATCTGTCTTTCCTGCTCCAGACCATGCTGGATTTTCTTTCTGATCAAGGTATGGTTTTTAAAAGGAAGATATTTGTACTTTCTTCTGTACTACACTCAAACAATGTGGCTTTGAGTTGAAATATACTTACTTTGAGAAGTAAAGAAGAGCACAGAAGAGATGGAATTCTATGTATGCTGGAAGTAGCTTATTGATGGTATTCAATTACATATACAGTGTTATTAGCTTTAAATATTACTGTTCTGACCTTGATGTGTAGTAACCTATAATAAAAATTCCTTTAATATTTTCCATCTGTAGATTGACTCCCTCAAGCCTAATGCTCTATTTCCTCTGTAAGAATTAAGACTATGATCACATGGCTTAATTTATGCGTGGATTAAAAAAAGAAGTATTATTTAAAAATGCTACCAGATTTCATAAGTGCTTTTAATGAAGAGATTGAGAGGAATTGAGGTTGAAAAGTAAATTCAGAAGAGTATGTGGTAGTTCAGACTGAATCTACCATGAGTTTTCTGACGAACCATTCATAGTGCGGATACAGATTTCATCTAAGAGAGTAGGCATGATCCTTGTCTCAGTGTTTGAGACAATGACCTTGTAGAAGCTGAACATGACGGAGTTGGATTAAACGCTGTTTAACATGGGCAATAGGTTTAAGTTTCTGTGGTTTCTTTCAAAAGGTATTTTTTAATCCGGCAATAAATTTCAGTGGAATTTATTAGATTTGTCAGTGGATGCAATGGAATGAATGTGTCTGGATGATTTTTAGAAATGGTAGTTGTGTGTGAGAACCTGTCGTGGTTTGAGCCCAGCCGGTAACTCAGAACCACGCAGCCGCTTGCTCCCTCCCTTCTTCCTCCCCCCGCTCCCAGAGAGATGGGGAGGAGAATTGGAAGAATGTAACTCCCACGGGTTGAGATAAGAGCAGTCCAGTAACTAAGGTATAATACAAACCACTACTGCTACCACCAATGATAGTAATGACAAGGGAGATAACAAGGGGAGAGGATACAATTGCTCACCACCCGCCGACCAATACCCAGCCCGACCCGAGCAGTGATCTGGGCCTTCACGGTGACTCCCCCCAGTTTATATACTGGGCATGACGTGCTGTGGTATGGAATACCCCTTTGGCTAGTTTGGGTCAGGTGTCCTGTCTCTGCTTCCTCCCGGCTTCCCCTCCTCCCTGGCAGAGCATGAGACTGAGAAAGTCCTTGATCAGAGTAAATATCACTTAGCAACAACTGAAAACATCGGTGTTATCAGCGTTGTTCTCTGGCTAAAGTTGAAAACACAGCACTGCACCAGCTACTAAGAAGGAGAAAAATGACTGCTTTAGCTGAGCCCAGGACAGAACCCTTTTGTGGGGAAGGACCATGCAGCATTTACAAAGTCAGCTGCAAAAGCAAAAAGTGAAGTATTTTTCCTAAGATACATAATACAAACAAAACAGTTGTCAAGCAGGTTTGTTTATCACCCAGAGTAAAGGGATTGAACTAGTGATGAAAGGTTTTAAAAAATGTTTTTATTCACAGTAAGCAAGGTAAAAAGTGCATTTTTTCCCTCAGTATTCCCTTGTTTTATGATAAAGAGGATGGGAGTAGCATGTTGTGGTTTTTCTCTTTTCTCCATTAGTTATGGCCAAATGTCAGGCCTCATTGACTCCTGCAGCAAAGAAATTCGCTGCTGAGCTTTAGATCCTTGCCTGCTGGTGAATTCCCTCTGTTTAGTGGCTCAAATCAGTAGAGGGGAAAGGAGAGGAGCTGAAAGGAACTAATAAACTGGAATAAATGATCTTTCTGTCTGTAGATCTTACTTGCAGTCAAAAGGTCCTGGGATACTCCAGGGCTTTTAATGAAGCTTAGTTGATGTATGTATGGAAAGCTTGGTTGAAGGCAAGGTTTTAAGCTCTTCTGCTGTGCTTGTCTACATATGACATCGCTAATCCCTAATCCTAAAAAGGTTTGAAATCTTGAAGTAAGGCAGTTTTTGTTTCTTGTCTTCAGACATTATATGCTTGAGTAAATCTGTGGTAACAGGGATGTTTAGTGTCTTTGAAAAATCAAACTAAATGCTCTCCAGTGCGTTTGAAAAGTAGCTGAATCTTTTCATCTTTCTCTCCTGAAGGCATCCAAAATAGAACTCGCTGGTTTATTTGAAGTCTTTTATTGATAGCGTGTTGCTCAGACGCGGTTAGTGGTGTTCCAAACTAGTTGGAGTGTGGATGACAGTGCCAGAAATGTATTTATGAGATTGATATTGTGTGATGTTATGCAAGGGTCTATTTAGCATAGAGAATGACTTAAAATTCATAGTTCTTTTGAAAATGTCAGAATATTAGGGGAAAAATAAACCAACAAAACTCCTTCAACCTTGGACTGTGGTAGAGGACAAAAGCGAGATGATTTGAATGCTAAGATTTATGTTACTGACTGTTTTAAGTCTGTGAACCATTTCCCTTATAATTTGAACTTCTAGAATGTGTTGTAATTAGTATTCTTCGCTGATAAGAACATGACTGAAACATTCAGGGTTTTTTTAACCAATTAAAGGTTGAATTAGGAAACTGAAGTAGTACAGTAGCATTGGTGATCAAGAATGCTGACTCTTCTTAAAACTTAAATTTTTGCCTGCGTTTTTTCTTAAATCTAATAAACTTCGTTTTTTTTAAAGCCTGTAATTGATAATATAAGTCAAATCCCACACTTCTATTTAAAAATCAGGTAGTTTGCAGATCATCTTTAAAACCAGAGCAAGCGGAAGTGAAAACTCTAGCTGGTAACTTTCAGCTTAAAGCATTTGGCATTGGAACTTAATGTTCTAACCCTGTTTGTCTTTAGGATGAGCTGCCTCTAGACACAGGAAAAAGAACATTCATTCCGGTTTGTTAATCTAATTCTGTTAATTTACTAGTTCAGTTGATGTTGAGATACTGAGACTTCAGAAAACAGAAAAAATTGATTTCTTCTTCAAGCAGGAGTTCAGAAGATGAAATTTAGTGGTTATGTGAAAGATCTATTAGTTAGAAGCTCTTGCTTCTACTCCCAGAGCCCAAATGCATAGTCAAAACTGATTTGTGTTTGAAATGAAACTTTCTTTTATTTTAATTGAATGATACTTGAGAATTATTTTAAAATACAACTTTTGTATATGTTTACTTGAATTATAATTTCTAACCATGCAGCCTGGCAAATCTGAGTAAAAATATCATCAAGGAAATGGGAGATGTCAGTCACTATTTTAACAACATGGAAGCTAAGAGTCTGATTTAAAATTAAGCTATTTAGTTACATAAATATGTAAAATGCAGTCTTCTGCTTAGCAAAAAAGAGGTACCAAATTCTGCATAAAAGCTCTAATCTCAAGCCATTATGTTTTAACGTTAACAGGCCCTTGAGAATCACTCTTTCTTTAACTAAGAATTAAAATGTGCAATTGCGAAGTTGCTTGGAATTAAATCTCACTCTTTTGCATAATGCTTTTTGAACCATAACACTGTGTGTAGACCTCCCACTGAATTCGATTCGGGTAAGGTCAGATACTTGGGAAAAATCCAATATTTTGTTGTGGATCTTTATTGATAATATCCATATGACTTAAAAGGACTGTGATGTGTATTGTGTGCAGGTGATTCTGGGTTAACTCCGCTATGGTTCTGTTAGGGACTGCCTAAACACAGAGCTTCATTACAAATACACCTTTGATATGATCTTAAGGTCTTTTCCAACCCTAACCATTCTATGTTTCTATGATAGAAGCATGCCCTCCCCAGAGTGGATACTCATCACCTTGGCCACACTCATTGATTCTGCTGGAAGACATGAAATCTTTGACAGAAGACTTGTTATGATACTCCTCTTCAACCAGAGGACAGATGAGGTCCTGCATGTGATGCAGAACTTAGGGGATTTCTTTGCTGTAGCTGGATATTTTATCTTCAGAAGCAAACCATATCAGCAGAGTTCATCAGACTCCATCAGGAAGGATTTCTCTGTGTGGATTTTGATTTTCAGTATGCCTACTTTATATATTTCCATACAGGCATTGCACAGGAGATACTGCAGAGTGGCTGAGCTCATTGCTTGGTCAGGAGTTAGTTGTTTTTAAGGTTTGTCTCAGATAGCAACTGCATGCCATGGCTGTGCTTGGTCAGTTGGGATGATAAAAGCATAGGTATATTTAAGGCAAAGGTTTTTGTTCCTTTCAAAGGTCCAGAGTTGAATTTTCAGACATATCCCTAGTTGTCTTAATTTCACTGATATGATTCTGACCTCCATGATGGCAGCGTTCCATCCCTACTGCACTACTGGCTATTACTTGGCACTTCAAAATCATCTGACATGTTGATCCATGCCACGCAAACCATAGAAGTTTGTAAGTTTGGCTCCAAGCTTTTTTCTCATGAAAACAATCTCTCACCATCCAGAAGATGCTTATTCTCAGCCTGTGCTGAGATTATCCTCCCAGTGAAGAATTTCTGCCCAAATTTCTGCTGACTGCTATCTCAGTTCCCCTCATCCTCTAGATCAGTTGTGATAGACTTGTCAGTGTTGGCCGGGCAGACCACTTTGATGCCTTTGACAGCTTGGAGTTGTTGGTAGCTGGAAGACCAAGGACTGCACACCAATAATCTGAGATCGCTTTCAGAACCTTTTTATCCTCTTTTCAATTCTGCAGTGCTCAGGTGATGGCTGACATGTCAACTGTGAGGTCTGTGCCTTGTGCAAAGAAGTGATGAGCTTGATCTAAGAAAAAAACCCCTAAACCTTCATCTTCAGAAATTATGGTTAAGCCTGGACTGATCGTAATTTGATGATGTCAGGCAGTGTCTGACAACTCTTAAAATATGCCTTTCTATCTCACAGCTTGAAAGAGGAAACTATGCAGTATTTTACAGACGTTTTTATTTATAGAACAGATTGCATATGCATTCACTTGGCGAGATTTAAATTTCAAATTGCTCTGTAGAAATATGGGAAATAAGGAAGAATATTAAACTGGGCTCATAAAAATTGACAGCTAGACCAAAAGCGAATGTGTAAATGCCTTTAAGCGTAACCCTTCTGCTAAGCATATTGGCAACAGTAAAGACCAGACTCAGTTTCTGAGCATCTTTACTTCAAACATTGTCTTGAATTTCCACCCAAACACCTAGGAAAATGAAATCAAGCTGCATGAGCCCTTGCTGAGCTGTACTAAATAGTGTTTCGCTGGAGAAAGGAGTGAGGATAATCTATAAACTGCTGCTACTGTAGAGCATGGAGAATTTAAAACTACTTCTTGTTTTGAGGGACAGCTGGAGCAGCTTGTTGCTGTATGTTCACCTGGCCGTATCCTGTTCCCTTGTTTATGTCTTGCTATGACTTTCTCCTTTTTCCCCAGTGTGGAATGCCATAGCAAAGGTTCTTGAGAGCTTTTCTCATTGAGCTAGTTGCTTGCCATTCCTGCCCTGTGATTGCTGTTCTTCCTGCCTAATCCCATAGTGCTCCTCCTTTTATTTCTCCTGTTCTTCATATTTAGGTCGCAGGAAACGAGACTGCAAGTATTAGAAATAAAATGTAGGATAAATATAAATGTCTGATTTTAAAATAAAACCTTGACAGTAGTATTAAAAAGGAGATACATAAAAGTAAAGAAGGTAATTCCAAGAAATTAAAAGGAGTGGTATGTTTGCTCGTAGCATTGAGACTGCTTAAAGATGTCACAGTAGATTCTCAGTAAATGTGTTCTCCATTAAAATAAATAAGAATGGAAAAGCAAGGGTAGTTAAACAGCAAAATAAAAGCAGTTAGGGGAGGAAAAGAAGAAGTTTACTGTATAAAAGTGAATGTTGTGTCCAAACATAGAAAGGAGAAGGGAATGTCAATCCTGCTAAATTAAATGAGGTGGGGGAGGAACATAAGCCCAGAAAAGATTTTGAGGCATAACTTGCTGAACTTATGAAAGCTAATAACTTCTTCAGACATATTAGAAGTAGGAAGCCTGCCAGAACTGAAACATAATTGAGGTATAAAAAGAGACACTCAGGGAAGATTAAGCTGATCAGAAAATTTTGATCAAGATTTTCTGTTTAGGAAGAAAGATTCTGAGGTTTGGTCCTTCTTTAACAGAGAATAAATCTGTGGTATTCTTCCAAAGTGCAATTAGAAATGGTTTATGGTGCAGTGTGATCTGAACTGTAAAATGATCAGTAACGGAGTTCAGGTACCAGGTAAGGTTCAAAGATGTTAAAAGAATGGTGAAATTAAACAATTGAACTGCTAACATTCCCACTGACTGGATTTCTTAAATTGTCTTCGTTCTCATTTTAAAATTACAAATGGCAAATGCATCTTTACGTTTCTTTTAAGAGCTCAGAGATGGATGGAAGTTCTTCTGAGGTGGATGTCTCTGCAGTGTAGCTGTCTGCATCCCCATCGTCCTAATGATCCTGTCCATCCCAGTGACTCTTCTGACAGGATTCATCACTCCCTTTACACATACACGTCTATCTTAGTATTGACTAGGTGTCTGCACCCTAACTTAGTCATCAGTGCTTCTCTTCGTAGATTCCCAGGTTGGAAGGGTCCTCAAGGATCATCTGGGCCAACCTTTCTGGGCAAAGCATGGCCTAGATTAGATGCCCCAGCACCCTGTGCAGCCAAATATTGAGAGTCCAGTGTTGAGGAATCCACCACTTCTCTGGAGAGGTTATTCCAATGAGTGATTGTTCAAATTGTTAAAAATTTCCTTCTTGTGTCAGAAATTATAGTAAATAACAGTGGGTGTACGGATAATTGTGACATGATGGGAAGGAGTTAGAACACCTTTGAAGTGTGACTTATTTCCAAGGAGTGATGGAGCATTAAAATAAGTGTGATTTAGTTAATACAATGTTCCTGAATTAAACAAACCCAACCAACCAACCAAAAAACCTTTTGGTACATTGATTAGTTAGTGATTAGAAGAGATAGAATCAATAAGTGAATGAGATTGTGGTGTTGAGGAAAGAGATTTATGAATCATGTGGCTTTTGCTTTTCAAAACAGTTTTAAACTGTTAGGAAACTGGCAAAAATGGCAATATCACAATCTGTTGCTGGGCCAGGGTTATTTAGAAGAGTTTCCAGAGTAGACTTCGTTGTGATATTGTTTCTTGAGAGTGGGAAGTAAGAGATCCTGTGTGGAAACCTTCTCTCAGAAGCTCTGCTTATGCTGACCATCTCAAGTAATCCCCTGAAGTGCATGTAATGTAGGCACCAACTGCTTTGCTCTACAGGCTCCTTTCCTTTTGTGCTGCAGTACTTGGTAATACAGACATAGCCTGTCAGTACTTCGCAATGTTTAATCACAAGGAACGTTATTCCCAAATACTGCATTTAATTTAGGACAGCGTTTCCCCCGGGATCCTTTATAGTGTGTAAATTAATTTTTAGAAAGGTAAAAGTTACTGATTCCAAGGGCTGAAAGGAATGACGTTTTAATCAGACTGAAGGGAGAATATAATGCAAATTAAAGCTTGATGTAAACTTCTGAGCTGAAGTGAGGTTTCCTTAACTGACACTAATGAACTGGTTTTAATGCACTGTGTTGTATTTTAGTTGACAAAGTACTTGCACGTTGTTTTCGCCTAACCAATACATCTTTCAAAAGGGAGCTAGTTTGGTTGGTCTTGTAATATTAAAATGAGCTGTTTCAGCATGGAGACTGAAATGTTCAATATAATTACCAGGGAATATTTATAGCAGCATGGTAGCTTCTTAGCTATTAATTGGAAATCTTTTTACAGCTTCAGCGTAGTACTATATGTTATCTGTGTACATATCTATGAAAAAATATATATTTGTATATATAAAGTGTAATTGAAGAGAGGTGTCACCTCCTGTGTGTTTGATGTATAGCAGGGGCACAATATGATGTAAGAATGAATATATTAAAGCTTGAATGGAAATGCTTTCTGACATATTGTAATAAAAGGCTTGGAGATTGTGCATGAAGTAGGAGGAAGCTTCTCAGAAGCCATTTAACTCTTATTCATCATGGTACTGTGACTTTTCCTTCTTTTCATCTAGTGCTGTTTTCTTCAGCTGTGTACTATAAAACTTCAGCACTGTTCTGTACTCTTGTTCCTGAGAGTTGCTTTATCTGCAGCACTTCTTCCTGCCTTTTTTAACCCCTCCTTTATTTTTATTTTCTTTTTAAATTCAAGACAGTAGCAGCAGAGTAAAACTCTCTGGGCTTGCTTTCTTCTTCTATATCTCTCTCTGGAATTGGTGTTTTCTAGAGACAAGCTGGCTTATTAAATAACTTCACTCAAACTTTTATATTAAGAAGGTGTACTTTATGTTCCTGAAATACATGTCTTTTAGACTATGTAGAAAGTGAAGCCACACAATGCCTATACATATTTATGTGTTTCAAATAATGATCTGTTTATCCCAGGGTTCCTTGAGAAAGTCTGGTTCAGATCCCAATTCAGTGGGTTTATTTTTCTTGAAGTGGAATAAATAAATGAGACACACTAAACTAGCAACAGCAATAAGAGATTTAAATTCATTTGCGTAGCACAAAGTACGAAGACCAAAAGTTGTAAGCCATGTTACGTGAGAGAAAAAATAATGTACTGTAGATAAAATGAAGACTCGTCCCACTTGTCCAGCATTATAAATAAACCCGAAAATCTTCCATGCATGATTTACCTCTGTTTAGACTTGTATGTTGATGAGATACAGTCAAAAATCCAGTCAATACCATATCCAGATTCGAATATCCATCATTACAATAGAATAGTGCATTTCTTTATGACAAAAGTTTCCTAATAATTTGTTTAAAGTAATTCATGAAAAAAACAAATCTGAGCTTTTTAGCTCAAAATTCCTATGTTCGTGTAGATTCCTCTGATTTTTGAAGAAGCCTGATTAGATTAATTGAGGAAAAAGACACAAGTGTTCAAGTGAAGACAAGTTGCAAAGTTTAGTTTGGGGAGGACATACTTCAGTTGGCAATATGAAGACGTGAAGAATTTGTGCTGTATTTTTAAAAGCTACTGTTTTTGTACTGAAGGAAGTACAGCCCTTTCCTGACCTGCATCAAAAGGAGCGTGGCCAGCAGGTTGTTCTCCCCCTCTATTCTGCTCTCATGAGACCCCCCTGGAGTGCTGCGTCCAGCTCTGGGGCCTCCCAGAAGCTGGACATAAGAAGAATGTGGACCTGTTAGAGCAAGTCCAGAGGAGGCCATGAAGATGCTACAAGGGCTGGAGCAGTTCTGCTGTGGAGACAGTCTGAGAGAGTTGGGCTTGTCAGCCTGAAGAAGGCTCCAGGGAGACCTTAAAGCAGCTCCCGGTGCCTAAAGGGGCCAACAAGAAAGCTGAAGAGGGACTTTTTGCTAGGACATATAGGGATAGGACAAGGGGAATGGCTTGAAGTTGTCAGAAGGTAGATTTAGATTAGATGTTAGGAAGTTCTTCCCTGTGAGGGTGCTGAGGCGCTGGCACAGGGTGCCCAGAGAAGCTGTGGCTGCCCCATCCCTGGCAGTGTTCAAGGCCAGGTTGGACACAGGGGCTTGGAGCAACCTGCTCTAGTGGAAGGTGTCCCTGCCTGTGGCAGGGGGTTGGAACTGGGTTAGCTTTAAGATCCCTTCCAACCCAAACCACTCTATGATTCCATGAATTCTCACTCACTTTGGTAATTTTGTCATTCAGTTGGCCGGTCAGCTTGCACGTGCTTCCTGTCTAAGTGATGACCTAATGAATATAGGTAGGAGTCTGAAATGTAGCTGTTCAGGGCAGTATAAAAACATAGGTAAGTGATGAGATTTATTACAGGAGAGAATATTGGAATGAGAACCCAGTATTCCTCATGTTGCTTTCAAAACAACTTGTTCAAGTATCAGATCTCCCTCAGCAGTTTGAAGTTGTGCTTACTTGCTCTACGTGTTTTTCAGAAAAATATTAGAGATGCTTTTTGTTTACTAAAACTGTAGAAAATGCTGTCATCTAATGCCCATCAGACTTAATGTCATGGAAAACCAGGTGATGTTTGCCTGCAAATTAGAGGAGACCTGCCCTGTTCTAATGAGTTAAACCACTATAATACTGAATTAGTGGCTCGATCGTACAAGTCTCGCTAAGGCGCTTCACTCTCCACCTTACCTTGCTTGTGGTAGGGAATGTGCTGAGTATGCAGCTACGATGCTTACCATCCATCTACATCTATCCGAAACTGGAGTTGAGGGACTGCCTGAAAGGTCATGGAGACTTTTGCATACATGCTATTAGTCTAGTCAAGCTGAGAAGTCTGTAGTGGCTACTGTCTACGAATACTCAATTTCTACTTCAGCTTTTTTGAGGGTCTTAATGTATTTTGTATTTTCAATAATGTATTTTGTAATTTCAATAATTTTTGAAATTATTTTTTACTGTAAAGAATACACTGCATCTTGACATCAGGATGATGCTGAAGAAGGCAGGGCAATGCTGAAGATACTCCTGGCAGCAGACCCACACTGACCTTGTTTTTCTTCTCTAGTTGTACCAGGGGTCACCAAGCAATTCTCTTCTTTCTTTTGTGAAGGAAATATATATGTTTTTGGGTACAGAACCTACTGTTTCTCTTGCTATTAATGCTGTCAGACTGACTTTTCTGTCTCGTTACATATTACTAGTAATTTATCAAGGAGATGTTGGTGTCTTTCTTCCTGAGAGAGTTGGGTAGGCCAGCTGGGACTGACTGCTCCAGGTCGTCTTGGACTTCTCCTTTGTGAATGTTATTTGCTGTTTTCAAGGGGGAAGGAAAAGCTCAGCCAGCACCAAGAACCCTGGGTACTAGGGTTTGTTTTTTTTTGTGAAAACATTGATTCTGGGCTTATCACCAGGGAAAAAATTGAAGTCAGAGGGCTTTGAGCTATTAGTTTCCTGAGTTCCATTTTCAATTTTTAGTGAGTTCCGTAAGGAAACAGCAAGTTGTTTGTCTTCCAGAGTAATTGGCAGGTCAGACATAAAATGTTCCCTTCCTTCCTTCTACCTTGCTGTAGGTTGTTCTGTAAGGCACACAGTGACTGGAGCAAAACAAGGTCAACCAATTATTTGCCAGAGAACTAATGCATTTTTAATATTTGACTTAGTTTTTAATGGGTAGTGACTGAGACCCAGTCTGAGTATTTAAAATTCGTTCAAATATGAAAGAGCTAAAATGTACAGTTAGAGCAATTGTGTTCATCTGATTTTATCTGTTACTTGCGAAGGCGTGAAATACTGTTTGTGTGATACTGTTAAATCACAGTTACTGAAGTGCTTAAAAATACTAGTCTGTAACTGACCTTTCCTTCCTGTCCTGGTCTGTTTTTTCAATGTCTCTGTTATTGTGAAATACTGCTTCATGTTATTGTGAAAATAGCAGAAAATCTCTTCTTTTTCACATTTAGAAGCGTTCAGTCACAAATGTGCACTAACTGTGCAACTGAAGCATTCAGATTTTTGTGTTCTCACATTAGAAGAAGGTCCAGAAAGATCCGGGACAAAACCAATGTTCATTGTGTTGCCAAGAAGTGGTTAAGCAAAAAATTATCAAGAATATTGGTGGACTTGCAAAACTTGAAGTCAGAAGCAGTCAAAAAATGATGATGAAACCAATTTGGTATGAAATGGGGGAATTATGCTAGGAGGTAATACTAGGCAAACAGAAGTATGTGCTCGAGTGGCAACACTGGCTGTGACTTGGTTGGATCTTTCAGTGAGTCTGGAGAGAAACTGGAGGAAATAAGACACTGAACGTAGTTATTTCAGATGAGAAAATAACCCATCATTTCTCACTCAGTATATGACTCCCTGTAATACCTACAGGTGAGTATCCACTAGTGTTCCCAGCTGCAAAGCAGGCTTTTAAAGCTGTGAATTCACAGGTCAAAGGATCAAGTGGTAATTGCTTTACTGCTGACATACACAAGCATGAAGACACTAGGTGGGTGAAAACCTCCAAGAATAACTGTTTTCTGTTTCGTCTTTGCAAAGAGAAAGAGAAGTACTGGTGATAAGTGTTCCAGTCACAGATAGTCATCTCAACTAGAGGTCAGGAAGACTCAGTAGTAGAATAGATTCTTCCGGGAGGTTTGCGTAGTTTCTGATTATGTGTCAGAGTATGATGACAGCCAGGCAGATGCTAGGAGAATTCAGAGCTGTTTGAAGGTAGCAGTCTGTGCAGGTTTTTGGCAGCTATTAGGCTTTTCAAATTTGACTAAGTAGAGAAGTTTGAATCATTCATTCATACCACAGAGGTCTGGTAGCAGAGGTGCTCAATGGAGAAATGCTGGAGAAGGACTTTCTACAAGGGCATGTAGCGATAGGACAAGGGATAATGGCTTTAACCTGACACAGAGGAGATTTAGATTAGATATAAGGAAGAAATTCTCCACTGTGAGGGTGCTGAGGCACTGGCACAGGGTGCCCAGAGAAGCTGTGGCTGCCCCATCCCTGGCAGTGTTCAAGGCCAGGTTGGACACAGGGGCTTGGAGCAACCTGCTCTAGTGGAAGGTGTCCCTGCCCGTGGCAGGGGGTTGGAACTGGATGAGCTTTAAGGTCCCTTCCAACCCAAAACATTCTGTGATTCTATGAAGATTTGTTTTAGAAGTGGCTCTTGAATAGGATTACGCAGCTCTTGCTCTTCTGCATCATGAATGCTTCTTGATACATCCTGTTGATGTAGATTCCTTTAGCATCTCAGCTGCGATGAGGTGCTAAGTAAAAAGTTATAGAGCTACTGGCTTGGTAACAGCGTGTTTTAAATGACATTTCGTAAAGTATCAGCATAGAAAAATGCCTTGTTTAAACCTTGTCTTTGCAAAAGCATTCTGAGCTTCTACTGTGAAGTAAAAATGTGACTCTCAAATCTATACAAATTATTTTTGCAAGTGGCAGCATGCTTTCTTTGAATACAATAATTGACAGCGTTTCACACTAGGAAATGAAAGCCACTTCTTCAGAATGACAGACCTCTGGTTTGATTGAGAATTAAGCTCATACTGTAGTGTTGTCTTCATCAGTCTTGGTAGCTGTGACGCTTTCCATTTCAGTGGATTCTACTTGTGCTATACGCCCTTGTTCACCTAACCTGGAAAATAACAACCTAAATGCTGTAGCCTAAAATTTTTCTTAAAGTACTCAGTCTTAAACCACAATTCCTGGCTGTGCTACACTGATCTGAATGTATGTTTATGTCTGGTAATGTATTTTTTGGGCACATTTCCTACACACAAATAAAATGTGGTGAGTGGCTCAAGAGACAGTTCAGTGAAGCATAGACAGAAGCAAAGCAATTTGTCAGTTATATGGCATTAATTTCATAGTGAAGGCGATTACAATCAATGTTTATTTGCTTTGAAAGAGTACTCATGGCCTTAGAAGCTTACAGACTAAGCTGGATTGATGTGGGCAGCACTAACATTGATGGATGTTAGTGCCTTTCAAGGTGTTTTGGGCAGTGACGTGGTTTACTGGATGTTTCTCTCACATTTTTCTCAGTCTTCCCTCTCACAGCTGCTCTGCAGGACTTTTTACCCTTTCTTGGGGTGCTGAGGCACTGGCACAGGGTGCCCAGAGAAGCTGTGGCTGCCCCATCCCTGGCAGTGTTCAAGGCCAGGTAGGACACAGGGGCTTGGAGCAACCTGCTCTAGTGGAAGGTGTCCCTGCCCGTGGCAGGGGGTTGGAACTAGATGGTCTTAAGGTTCTTTCCAACCCAAACCAGTCTGTGATTCTATGAATTCTTAAATATATTATTATAGTTGTGCCTCCAGCACTGTTGATGGGCTCAGCTTTGGGCAGTGATGGATCTGTTTTGGAGCTGGCTGGAACTAGCTGTCTCTGGCGTGGAGGTACTCCTGGTGTCTTCTCCCAAAGGCCACCCTTGCAGCACCCCTCTCTATCAAAACCGTGCTGCATAAACCCAATGCACTTATCTAAGCAGCATTTTTGGAGAGTAGTATTTGCTATTGCCCTTCCCTTTTCTATTTTATCATTCAATATTTTGATCTCTGAAGTATTTTGTAGAAACAGTTTAGTTATTGAATAGTTATTTTTTATTGGTAGCATGTGTGTGGAGGAATGTTCACTGTACTTTAAAACAACATAGGTGTAAGACTTTTCACCTATGTCAGCCTTCCCTCTAAACACATACTCTCTGGCTTGTTTCTGTTTGCTGACTCCCATTTCATCAGTGAAAATACAGTTTTGTGTTCAGGCCATGCATTTCCAAATAGGCTTTTTTTTTTCTCTCTGGAGTATCTATTGTTGAAAATGATTGTTGGGTAAAAGTCATAAGCATTTACTGTTTGTTATGTAAGATAACCCAAGTAATGTATGTTTGTCTGAACATTCTTGTATTTTAAGTAAAACCAAAGAGAAACTTTCCTACCAGTTGTTACGATTTAGTAGCATAATATAATAGAAGTGTTTTAAGAATTAGGTAGTTTTAACACAAGGTAACATCAAAAGTAATTTGTTTCTGTTCTTTGGTGTTGTCCATTCTAATGTTTCAAAGCAGGGCTTGTTCACTGTTGTTATTAGCCATAATATGCTTGAGGCCAGTTGTGTTGGAGATGTAGATTTACTTGATAAATTGTAGAAATTTTTGACAATGAAAACTAACAAAAAGTAGGTATAAACTGACACTTTAAAAATCCTGACAAATCCAGAAAACTTTCTTGCTTAAGGTTGCTTAATTATATTTGATCCATTCATTAAGGCTTCTGAAGCCTAACTCTAAGCATTGTATACAAAAATTAGTTGGCATTCCATGGATTTTGCATAAACACAAAAAAACCCCCACGTAAAACTTTGGGTCATAACTTTAGCTTAAATTTTTGTGACATGTGTGTCAGAAATTGTTTTTTAATTTTGCTTTCAACAAATTTGTCTTCTAGAAAAGAAAGATGTGACACAGAGCTTGGAAAGCTACACCGCAAAATGCCCTGGTACGATGGAATTCATCACTCTTCCAGATGGTTTGAAGTTACCTCCTGTTCCATTCACCAAATTGCCTATTGTGAGGTAAGACTCCAAAATATAATCTCTAACTTTTCCACGGTACCTGTCACATTTTAAAAGATCCTGGAAGGATAGAGTCTTCTATAACAGTTGTTCACAGTAATATGGAACAATGTCAAAATGTCAACTTGTTTTGAGAAGTTACTAGGCAAAAATAGAGCCTTTGAGCAGAAAATACTTTCTGTGGCCTTTAGTTTCAGGAGGAGAGTGGCTTTTTTTGTTTTAAACTGTCATTCAAGAGTTTCTGATACAGCTGAGATATGCAGCTGAGATTTAAGTTAGATACCTGGTCATAATGAAGGTCTGCAAGTTGGATGCTGTCTCTATCTGTGGAGCTTGGAACTCAGCTGGAACTGATGCTTTTTGTAGCTGTTCCTTTCCAGATGTTGCATTTTGAAGCTGGCACCTTTACTGGCCAGTTCTAAATCTGTGTTCATTTTTGTGCCTGGGTGCCAAAGCACGTCGTGCAGTCAGTCCAATGAATAATACTGTGTTTAGATGAAAGCCTAGCATGAGGCATTAGAGTCAAGGACAGAAAACAGCTAGTGGGCATCAATGATAAAAGAAAAGGCTAAAAAAAATCTTTGTCAACAAGTGACTTTTTTGAAGAAAAGATTATTTCTATTCATAACAAATATGGTAGAAGTTACTGAAAAGAGCTCTCATAGAGATTTGAGTTCACAGTGGGAAGCCATCAAACATTTCATGAAGCAAAAGTTGTAGTATCAAAGAACATAGGAGATAATAAAATGTATAACCAAATAGTGAAAATTATATTGATTTTCAGATTTTAGTTCTTAAAATGAAAATACATGTTTTACTAACTTCTTACTTTTTTCCACATTTACTGAAGAAAGAGACCTTGTCTAACTATTTGTAGTGCATTTAATATGATAGGTCTGTTCACACTAACAATGTTGTGTGGGAGGTGCTTGCTTAGGGTGCAGGTTTGACCAGAGCATATGGCTCTCTGTGGGCAGATGGAATTGGAATGGTCACACCACTTCTAGTGTCCTGGGAAAAGTGTTTTGTCTCCTGGTTGGAGCAAGTACAAAGCTGTGCACTGATGGACCACCTGGGTCACCCCTCTTTTAATATGTACTCATGGGGTAAACATCTTCCTTGAGGTCTTCCAGCATTGTCCCCTCAGTGTATTCAGTTGAATAGGAATTCCACCGATGAGGAATCTGGGATGACTTCGCAGATACCTGCTTTGTGTTGCTTCCACTGTATTTCAGTGGTGCAGTGCATACTTTGGAGTTGCAGCTGGTATCAGCTTCTTGGTTGGAAAACATGCAATGTGGACGTATGATCCCAAAACCATAACTGTTAGAACTAAAGCTGTATATTACAGTGGGAATGTTAGTTGACTAATTTATTATCACCTGACCTTGGGGTTGATTTAGTTTCACAAAAAATCTATGTATAGAGCTAAACTGGTCATATTTGACCATCCTAGATCGTGTTTGCAATCAAAACACATAGGTAGTCATTTCCAGGTTTTTCTAACATAATTTAGGTATCTGCTTTAGGATGAGTTGAATTACTGACTTACGTGGACTATATTGACTCATTTTGCATTGGCTTCTTGGTAGAGCAGCCTCTAGCAGACCTCCATATAACATCACCTGTCCCTGCCCTCCCTTTAATCCTGACCCATAAGCTCTTGGTTGGCTTTTCCATCCCAAAGGATAGCTCCATGCACTCCAGGTGGTCATTGACATAGAGGGCAACAGTCACTCCTTGTCTCCCCTGCCTGTCCTTCCTGAAGATCTTGTATCCTTTCTTCCAACACTCCATAGGAGCCATGCAACCATGCCAATAAGATCATAGGTCTGCAGGCATGCAAATGTCTATAACTCCTTGTTATTCCCCATGCTACGTACGTTTGCATAGAGGCATTTAAGTTTGTATGCTGAAGGGGACAAGCACATTGTCTTTGCTTGTTATTCCTAGTTCTAGCTTTAAGAAATTGCTCACCATCCAGGTGTTTCATTTACACCATCAGCTTGCGCTGACCTAGCTGCACTTGGAACATATAACATACTTGCTACTGTTTTGCCATGGGGTAAGGAACCCAACATCAGCAGTATTTAACAGTGAAGAATTTACGTTCGTGCTCTTGTCCTCCTCCCCCTTTTCTTGTCTTTTGAAAGTTCTAGAAAAGCCATAGTGATAAAAAATTGGTAATCCAGCAAAATACTAGTTGTGTCTAAATATAAAGCCTCCGTTTATATCTACACAGCAGGCATAGTGTGCTGTAGAGCTGTCCAGCTAGTTGGAAAATAGCCATGGTTCAGGAGTGCAGAGCTCTTTCAGCTAAATCATGCTAATTTTTGAGACATAAACTATAAGTGTGTGGAAATGTGGTTTTGATCAATGTTGGATAATCTATGTTTATGATTCAATCCGTGCTAGAGCCCTCTAGAAACATCCACATGTGCTGACAATGATGGCTTCTATTTACTGTTGGCATTTCATGGTCTGCTAGCTTTTAATCCATTTAATGGAGGGTGCTTAATTTGGATGCAGATTTCTTAATCAAACTACTGTCAAACAGTGAAATGCCACAATGAAACTGGAACATGGTTGCACTGTTACCTTCTTCTCCCCTGTGCCCATAAAGCAATAAAAGACATTTGCCTTGGCAAAACCTTTATATTCCATTACTCATGTTAACTAGTATGTAATGTCTACCTGGCCTTTATTTAAGTATGGTATTCTTTATAGTCTTTCTTTTTTGTGGTGTGCATCATGTCTGTTAACTAGATGCTTGGTCTATTATCAATGTGCTTTAAATATTCTCATATTGTTTTCTTTTTGAATTTGGTGATTTTCTCTTTTTTTGACGTTTCATATACCTTAGAGCAATCTGGAAAGCTCCTTGATGAATTTTTATTTCTTTTGATGAAGCTTCATAAATTAGAAGGACATTGGATTGGGAAGTATTCCATTACAGCAGAGTATGAAATAATCATCTAGTGTTTTCTCAAAATCCAGAATGATTTATTGCCTTTCTGTTCTAATAGATACAGTATTCCAATTTTCATAACTTACTTGTGTTAAAACTCATTTTCTTACTAATATACTTAAGAAAAAAACCCTTCATTCCATTTCACCACTGGTGTCTTTTAGTTGTTCTTACATGCTTTTGTTACTACTTTAAATTTACATGGAGCCACTTTTTTTCCTTCCCTCTGTCTACTTACTAGACTGGCATTTTGGGTTCAAAACTTGGCGTTTGGGTTCGAACTTAAACAGGGGAAGTTTAGGTTAGATCTAAGGAAGAAGTTCTTTACAGTGAGGGTGCTGAGGCACTGGAATGGGTTGCCCAAGGAAGTTGTGAATGCTCCATCCCTGGCAGTGTTCAAGGCCAGGTTGGACAGAGCCTTGGGTGGCATGGTCTAGTGCGAGGTGTCCGTGCCCATGGCAGGGGGGTTGGAACTGGGTGATCTTAAGGTCCTTTCCAACCCTGAGTATTCTATGATTCTATTTTTTTATTTATCTCCATTTCCCCTCTAAGCAAGATATTGGTTTTAGTTAACACAACTTCTTCCAAATACAAGATTTTGATCTTTTGGGTAGCTAGTGAAATTGTTTTGTAATTCCTGATTGTCACTCATTCAGTCAGGCTGGGCCAGGGACTGGAAAATGTACGTTATTGAAGCTTTCCACACAAAGAAATTAAATTATTTGCCATGTTCTATGTATGACCTGTGAGGGTACAGCTGATGTGGTTGAAGACTATTCCTTCCACTGTCATGTGTTAAGGTAAAACAGGTTATCCACTGGTATTTATATAATAATGATGGATGAGCCAAAGCACTTCTCTCTCTATAAATTAAGGTTGCTTTTTATTAGCGCTTTATCAAATTTAATGTTTGCTTCCTCAAGTAAGTATCATTCTCATGTTTGGCTTTAAGTTGCATTCTAATTTCTAGCAGAACTGTATCAGAAGTTTTAAAATATGAAATATTCAGGAATCTGTCATAGTTACTCTTTATTTTTCAGGCTCACGTCTGTTATTTTGCATTCGATTATGATGTAGACACTATCACCAGCAGATAATATATGGATGTGATTTATTTCTTGTTCCAAGATAATTTTAGTGTTATCTAGTAACTTCTCAGGTGTTTAATATTGCAGAGATAACATGTCTGTGTAGTGCTACTCTTATAGCTTTGTTATTTTTCAGCAGTAGCTCATTATCTTGGTTTTCTTGTATGTATGTACTCTGTATAACTGTGCTGACTTTTCATGCACTCAATACCAGTTTATTGTTTTGAAGTAAGGTATGATTCTGTAGCTTTGGCAAGTGAATGACTTCAGTGCTATCCTGTAAATGACACAAAATTGTTTTAATAAAGAATACTTACCTGCTTTTCAAAGTGAAGGTACTTATAGAATCATAGAATCACAGAGTGGTTTGGGTTTGAAGGGACCTTAAAGATCATCTAGTTCCAACCCTCTGCCACAGGCAGGGACACCTCCCACTAGAGCAGGTTGCTCCAAGCCCCTGTGTCCAACCTGGCCTTGAACACTGCCAGGGATGGGGCAGCCACAGCTTCTCTGGGCAACCTGTTTCCAGGTTATTTTATTTTATATTATAATTTCCCAACTAAATTTTAAGTTATTTCTATGACCTTTACAGTGGAAGAAGGCAGGTTTCTTTCTTAGTGCTCCAGTGCTCTCATCACAGTATTTGGAGCACTTCATAAAACATGAGAACTTAATCATGTACTGTAACATTTATTATCTCTCTGGTTTATTATGGCATTAGCAAGGAATTCCAGTGAGTTAAGTTTTGCAGTGGGAGGTGGATGTAGGAAAGGGGGGAAGAAGGGAATTAATCTTTGAACAAGTTGGAGTTTTCTAGCATTCTTGCACTTGGCCTCTTAATTGGTTTTAGAAGTCTCCTTGGGTTTTAGCTGGACTCTTACTCATGTGGATTCTAAATCACCTATCTGGTTAGGTTTGGTTTTGTTGGTTTCTACAGAAGATGTTTTTCCTTTGGTTTTTCTTTTCTGAGAGCTTTCTGAAACTTTGTCTTCAGTTTCCTTGGGTTGGCATTACTTTCTTTTGTACCGTAGGTGTTTACTTCACGTTTTCCATTTCATGTATTTTAATCACTACTCAGAATGGCATTTAGTATTTATCAGTTCATTTTTAACACAACCATCTATTACAAAATAAAATAGAAAGAATAAAACTTTATAAAATGATTTTTACTCAACAGATCTGTGAAGCTCTTGAACCTCCCAACCAGTCTCCGACCTCACAAAGTGAAAAGTCTGCTTGGGCAGAATGTGTCAACCAAAAGCCCCTTCATATATTCTCCGATTATTGCTCACAGTCGTGGGGAAGAACGAAGTAAGAAAATAGGTAAGAATATTTTTCATCATTTTCCATTGTTTTGTTAAATTACAAAATCTTCCTTGGTCAAGGAAAGCAAATCTGAGAATTACTTTCTTGTGTTGGAAATAATTAGCTTTTTAGCCTAAAGTTCTGAAGGAGCAAAGTTTTGTTCTCCATGGGACAGCTTCACATTGAAAAGAGGAATAAAGTCTGAGAGATGATAAAGTTGATCTTCAGAGGAGATAAACTCATTTTATTTCCATGTCACACGGAAGAGAAATCAGGGAAAACTTAGCTCTGCTACGTTCTGTTCAGCAGTAGCCAGCTTAGGCAGTTATCATGTGTGGTGCCCTGAGCTCGATGCGTTGCTCTGGTTTGTGCTTTTCTGATAAGGGTATCATCATGAACATGAAGAAATTGGGATGAATGAGCTGCAGTTTCTTGGACGAAAGATGCAAATCCATAGGAAACTGGACTGAGGTAGTTCACCACCCATAGAATCCCAGTGTTAGACCACTGGGATTTAAAATAGGTTTTCAGTTTATTGCTTTCAGGAGAAAAAAATCATCTAGCTGACATCTTATTATGATTTAACCTGCGTTTTTTGAAATGGTTCAAGTTAGGATTTGTGTGTGTGCTGCATGTACCATAGGAGTTTATCTTCTACAGGGCAGTAGCTCCTTTTACATCTTTATTTAGTCTGAGGAGATGTCTGAACTGCGTGTGTTCCTGGAAAACATTTGTCTTTTGAAGTCCATACACAGTGCATTCACTTTTAAAAGCCTTTAATGTTTCATTCAAAGTTTCGCAAACAAAAGAATATACAAAATAGAATCAGATACTTCCTTTGAAAGGAGCTGAGAAATTTAATGAGCTTTGAAACTAATGAGAATATTTTAATTGCCTATATTTAACTTTAATGAGAAACAATTGACATTAACAAATGAACTGTGGTTTTCTTACATGGAAGTATGTAAGCCATATTTCGGTTAAATTATTGTTAAAGCAAAGGAAATCAAGTACTGCTGACAAACCAAAGGGAAACAAAATCCTTTAGAAAGTCTTGAAATGCTTCCAGCTTTCAGTGTGATAAGCTTTTCTGATTGGAAACAACAAATGGGATAATTCTTTTCTGGTTAAATTGCTTTAATTGTATGCTTGTCATAAGAAATAAACCAACTGATTTTGATATAAAGTGGTTTTTTTTGTTGTTTCAAAGTGCTGATAGTCTAAAGCAGAAAGAATGTATAATATAGTTGCATTAGTACATCTGGCAACTAGTGTCATACCTATATTAAATGATATAAATGTAGCTCTTTACCGAAGACCATATAACCTAGTTTTACCTTTCCTTTCTAAAGCTTTTTCCCCAAGGAAGCAAGTCTGTACCATTGCCCTGGTGTCTTTTACATGGGGTGCTACACCTTCTGGAAAGGAGACCAAAGGCAGATAGGGAGATCTCTAGAAGTGGGACTGTCTTTTTGGTGGTGGTAGGGAGTAGTCATGTTTTCCTGTTGGAATGAGAAGACTATATATGTATATAGAAGACTCTCTCACTGTATATATATATATATAGACTATATGTGTTTATATATATTCACATGAATGTATATTCCCCCACGAATGAATCATAGAACAGCCCAGGGTGGAAGGGACCTCAAAAGATCCTCTGGCCCAACATTTCATGAGAAAGGAAGCCTAGATAAGATCATCTAGCACCCTGTCCAGTTGCATCTTCAAAAGCTCCAATAATGTGGACTCCATCACGTTCTTGGGGAGGTTGTTCCAGTGAATGATTGTTCTCACTGTAAAAAATTTCTCATTATTAGATGAAACCTCTCTTGGTGCAGCTTGTACTCATTGCCCTTTGCCTTTTCCATCTCTCGCCTTGTGAAGAGAGCCTCTCTCCTCTTTGTAGCAACCCTTTAAGTAGTGGAACACTGAAAAGTTCACGCCTGAGCCTTCTCTTCTCCAGGGAGTAGAGACCTAACTATTTCAGTCTTTCCTCATGGGGTTGTTTCAGCATCCCCTTGATCATCTTCATGGCACTCATCTGGATTGTATCTAGTCTGTCCATGTCTGTCTTGAACTGAGGAGACCAGAACTGGACACAGTACTCCAGGTGTGGCCTGACAATGGCTGAGTAGAGTAGGATGATCACATCTCTGCTAGCATTACCTTTGCAGATGCAGCCCAGGATCCAATTTGCCTTTGTTGCTGCAGCAGCACTCTGCTAGCTCCTGTTCAGCTTGTTGTCTGCCAGGACTCTCAGGTCGACAAAATTGCTCCCCAGCCATATAGAGATCCTAGCCTGTACTGAGCTCTTCGGTTATGTCATTGCAGGTGCAGGGCATTGCACTCATCACAGCTTTGGACACCACCCTCCCAAAGTTAGTTTAAAGCAAGATTGGCAAGTCAGCCATGCTCCTAGTGAAGATTCTCCTGCCTCTTCTTGGCAGGTGGATCTTGTCTCTCCCCAGTAGGCTGTGTTTGTTGAAGAACTTGCCATGATCGTAGAAACCAAGGCCTTAGTGACAATACAAGCCCTGAAGCCAGGTATTGATCTGCATGATGGATTGACTTCTGCCTGCACCCCTATCTCTGATTGGCAAGGCAGAAAAGAAAATCACTTGTGCTCTCAGGGAGTATATTCCAGGAGTATTCTACTGAGGGAGGGATCATACCTGTAAAAATTAAATGATCCTAGAATCCTTTCTTTTTTGAAGGAAGGACAAATTGAAGCATCAGACATCAATGGTTTGTGTTTAACACTTCAATGAAATCAAGATTTCTAATATTCCAGAATCACTTTTTACACAATTATATTGAAAGCATTTTCAGGGAAAACATCCCAATCTTGTGGTAGTTCTTATAATGTGAAAATTAATTTAGAAGGACTGAAGTGCCTACTTTGGCTACAAGAAGTGCCTACGTTGATTCAGTCAAGCATAATGGGGCTTCAGTGCTTAGATCCCTTTGAAGCTCTGTACAATACCTCTTCTGAGGAGTAAATGATTCTTTTGGGGACTGCAAAATGCATAAGACAGTGTGGCCACTAATAGCAGTTAAATAGAAAGAAATTTAGAGGACATCCCTTAGAATTGTGCTTTTGAATATTTTGTTTTAATCACCAGTTTTGCTTTTCAGCTTTCATAGTAATAGAACCTGTTAACCTCTCTGAATGTATGTTTTTAATTTCCACTAGCATTAATTGCAGTTAAACATTTGCATTAAGTACATCTCCCTTGAGCTCTCTAATATTGCTTGCAAAATGTAATCAGATAGTAAATGATTGTGAATGTACGATTAGGGTACAGATGGTTTCAACTGTGAATTACAGTCCTAATGTATATGTAAGTCTTTTTTACTGGGCACTTTTAAATATCCTAGTGAAAAAGTGTTAGTAACGCATGTTAACGTTGAGTAAACTAGTAAAAGTAAATCCACAAATGTTATAAATTAGCTCATAGCCATGATTTATTTAACCAAACCAGTTAAACCACCTTTGTTTATTTGCACAGCAGGTCCTCAGCTTGTGTGGAGGATCTCATCACATTCAGTTTTAAGTCTGAATGTCAGGTGCATGCGGTTAACTGAGAAATTTGGAAGGCAGACAGGACCTTGTGGGCTGAAGAGGTTATGAAGTGCTGATGTAAAATAATCTTTCTGCATCGAACAGTTCCTTCGAACTTGCATTTCTGCTGCTGCCATCCGTTCCATAAACTTCTTGCCTCCTTAAATCAAAAAAACCACCCAAATATGGAACTTGGCAGGAGAAAGTGTCTTGAAAGTAGAACCTCTGTCTCATGTTGTGAAATATGTATTTTCAGTTGATCTTATTACCTGACCTATTTTTGTTCGTTGTCTTTCCTAAGTATTTTCACAAGTTACCTAATAATATGTTATTGCTTAAGTCTCCCATTTTGTCAACCTCAGAAAATCTGTATCCATAGGTCTTACTGTCATCTTCCCCTCCCACAGCATCTCCCAAACTACTTACTGTTTCCCAAAGAAAATTAATAGGAGAAAACTAAGGTAGCATCTTGCTGGTGAGCAGTTGTTTCCTTCTTAATTTAGAACAATCTCATATTTACTCTATATCATCAGCTGTGTCTATATGAAGATCTGTTCCAATTATTTTCAATTTCCTTCTTCCTGTTGTGTTCATTCCTTACGTAGTTGCTGCTTAACTCAGTTAAATATCCAAGGCGATGTACCTGTATAAGACTTTAAGTGCTTAACATTAAGGATGTGTGTAAGTACTGGTTTGAATGAATGCCTGAGTTAATTTTGCCAATGTAATGTTGGGTTTTTGGGCCGCTGTTACTATTATTTACTCCATTGCTTTGCTTGGGATTTATAGCTTGTGTCCCGCCATGCACGTGAACAGGACTCGGATTGTGAAGATTATATGGAGATGTTAATTTAAAACATAGGATAATACAGCAATCTGACAGCTCAGCTGCTGATGTTTTTTTATGACACTGTGATTAGGTTAATTCCTGCATTAATTTTATAATCATTCCATGTAGACTTCCAGTGGGTCCAAGGAGATGTATGTGAAGTTCAGCTGATGGTGTACAACCCTATGCCTTTTGAGCTCCGAGTAGAAAACATGGTAGGTATCTTTCTAAATCTCCTCTTTCTGTTAGTTTTCTGGAAAAAATTCTCATATGGACTCTTCTAAAATAGTTTAAAAGAACCATTTGACTCAGTATAACCTCAGTTCAACAGTGCAGTACTGTAAATTTTCTCATATTGGTTGGAGATGAGGTATTGAAATGAAAATCTCTGCTACTCAGTGTTTAAACGCTTTGCTGTTACTGACCCATAAATCAGTTCTGCACCTTTCTGCACTGACTAGAACTCATGCTACATAATTTACATATACTGGTTTTCAAGTAATAATTATATCCCCAAACCTAATAATTAGTGTATATTTGCTACTGTTGTTTGAAAATCTGCATTCCTCTTTATGCCAACTAGGAGGATTTTTTCTTAATTGTTCTCTATTTAAAGGTAGAAAGTCCTCCAACTACCAAAGCAATTTAATTTTCACTCAGTGCTAATCCAATGTTGCCCTTTATGTTAAATATTTTACGTTTAATTTTGCTTTAAAAAATAAACCCTGTCTCTTAGAGCCCATTGTTAGTCTGGAGAAGAGAAGGCTCAGGGGGGACCTTATTGCTCTCTACAACTGCCTTAAAGGAGGTTGTAGTGAGGTGGGATTGGTCCCTTCTCCCAAGTAACAAGTGATAGGTCAAGAGGAAACGGCCTCAAGCTGTGCCAGGAGAGGTTTAGATAGGATATTAGGAACAATATGTTCACTGAGAGCGTGCTCAGGCATTGGAACAGGCTGCCGAGGGCAGTGATGGAGTGACTGTCCCTGGAAGCATTCACAAACCATGTAGATGAGGTCCTCTGTGACATGGGTTAGTGGTGGCCTTGGCAGTGCTGGGGTAATGGTTGGACTTGATGATCTTAAAGGTCTTTTCCAGCTTACGTGATTCTATGATTCTATGGTTCTCTAAGTGAATCAGCATGTATTTATTTGCTCAGCATTTTTGTTTGCTTTATTGATAGGTCTACTGCAGTGGCTAGTCAAACAATTTAACTTAAATTACTGGGTAATATGGCACATATAATAAAGTGGTTTTCCATGGGAAATGAATGTGCCCAAAGGTTGTACTTATAGCATGCTACAGTTCATTCTTGGAAGCTGACACACTGGTTTCTTCAGCAACATTTTCTCTAACCCTCACAGAAGTATTCCAAATTGTTAGGAGTGAATTGAAAAAGTGATTGTAAAGCTGTACATCAGAAAGGACTCTATGTAGGAATTAATTTATTTAAGAACATTTAGGTTTATGGTCTAATTTCTATTGTGTAAGTAAGTAATGATGTCATTATATATTTAAAAAACTTTATGTTTGGGTAATTCCTTAATTTCTTAATGAGGAAATTTCTTACGAGTGCTTACACGCACTTAAGAACTCAGAACGCAGTTATTTGCATAGATGTGCGTTCCATCCGTTCCCTGAGCGAATTAATTGTAATAGCGTCAATACTTCTTTTTACTGTTAGCATAATCAAGTTATGTGTTTGAATTAATATTGAATTCCAGTTTCATTGGTAAGCAGAAGAGGAAGCAGGCATGCAATCTAGATACAAATAATTGGAGTGATTAACGTAACTCTTTAGTCAGTGCTCCATAAATAGAGTGCTTTGAGAAATTCTGCTGTGCGTTCGTGTCAGCTCATTGGTAGAAATGAGTTGATTTTGCTTGATTTGTCTGTGATAGCAAGACTGTAGCCAGCAAGTTGAGGAAAGTAATTATTCCCCTCAATTTGGCATTTGAGAGACAATGTCTTTAGAACCAACGCCAGTTTTGAGCTCCCTGTGCAATAGAAATATTGACGTAGTGGTGTCAGTTCAGCAGTGTTACCAAGGTGATTGGCAGGCTGGAGTATATGACACATGAGGTCAGGTTCAAGAGCTATATCTGTTGAATTTGTAGAGAAGAATGCTGGGGTAATTCCTATTTCTTTCTTCGATCCCAAAATGGGAAAGTGTAGTGAAAATGGAATCAGACTCTCACTGGAGATGCCCAATCTAAGAGTGAGAGTTGTTGCAGCTATGGAAAACTTTCCTAATAGAAAATTCCCTCTTTTCCAGTCATGAGGGTGATCATACACTAGAACTGGTTGCGCAGAGAGAGCATGGGATCTCCACCTTGAGAAATCTTCAAAACTTGAGCTATAGGACAGTGAAAAACCTAAACTACTATCAAAGCTGGCCTTGTTTTGAGCAGTGGGCTGGGCTAGAGGACCTTTAGTCATTTCCTTCCAGCCTAGATTGTTCTTGTTTTCCAGTCTCATCTGTGAGCTTTCTAGAATGCGGGAATAGTTATTTCTTTATCACAAGAATAAACTGTTCTCGTTTTATTTCAATAATTCAAAGCATTGTTTAATATTTTAAGAGGTTTTGTTTTATTATTAACATGTACTCATGCCTGCAGTCCCCATGCCCCTTTGTTGTCTGATTTCTCATCTTGTATCACATTCTTTTATATTAGTCTCACAGAATCATTTTCATAGCAAGTGTATCCTTTTCTTTGAGTAGTGGGAGTTTCAGCTTGCTTGTCCTACAGCCTTTTTCCTTCTGAGTCAGTACCTTACCCTTGCAGTATGACTACTTATTCAAGCTTGCTTCCAGTGATGGGCAGTACTTAGAATTCTTCGTTGCTTGATTTCCTTTGTTTTTTACCCTTTTTGTGGTCCACCATTAATCATAGAATCATAGAATAGTTAAGGTTGGAAAGGACCTTAAGATCATCCAGTTCCAACCGCCCTGCCATGGGCAGGGACACCTCGCACTAAGCCATGTCACCTAAGGCTGTGTCCAGCCTGGCCTTGAACACTGCCAGGGATGGAGCATTCAGAACTTTGTTGGGCAAACCATTCCAGTGCCTCATCACCCTCACATTAAAGAGCTTCTTCCTTATATCTAACCTAAATTTCCCCTGGTTAAGGTTGAATCTGATACCCCTTGTCCTACCGCCACAGTCCCTAATGAAGAGTCCCTCCCCAGCATCCTTATAGGCCCCCTTCAGATACTGGAAGGCTGCTCTGAGGTCTCCACACGGCTTCTCTTCTCCAGGCTGAACAGCAGTAAATAGTAAATAAAATACTTTTATTCTAATTTTCTTCTTTCTCTCATCTTATAATTTCTGATTTCTTGTTCTGTTGGTTTACTCGTTTCATGTTAAATGAATACTGGAAGCATCGATCCAACCTTCAATCATGATACTTTTCCCAATGTGTTTTCTTAGGTTTTATGGCTCAAAGTTGTGATGGTAAACAACTTCGTATTGAGCACAAGTCATTAAGTAGAATGATTCCCCATTGAAAGCCTTTTCTATTTTTCTTCATGATTTGAACTATTAATGCCAGGTACATGTAGTTTAAGGTATGCTGAAGTAAAAGAACTGGAATTTTTACACTTGACATGAGACTGTGGACACAAGACTTTGATCAGTGTTGCTTTGATGATAAGCCCTGTACTATCTGCAAAGTTGATGCTGTTTTTGTTTTATTGTTCTCAAAGCTCTTTGCCCATCTTTCTTATTCCTTCTGTTTATTTCCTGTCATGCATATTCATGATTTTGGACTCTGATTAGATAGCCATTCTTCATGTGTGTCCCATTTCTGTGTTACTTTTCTGTCTTTTTCTATTTCATGTTTTTGCTTTGTCTGTGTAGTTAGGAGGCTGATCCATTGAAAGGTGCAATAGTGTTTGTAACATGACAGACAAATACGTTTAAATATGGAAGGGTTTGTTTTAGTCAATAATTTGAAGTCGGAGAGGCCATTGGGATGATTAGAGGAAGTGCTTTAATAAAACTTAGCAGGAATCTTAAATCAACAGAGTGAGAGCGTGACAAAAATGAGCCAAGCTAGCTTTGAGTGCAGTGGATTAGACAGATTATCTTTGCTGTCCTGGTGGTGGAGCCGAAGTTAACAGGAGCTGTGATGTTCAGCTGTAAATAAGTGTATACACCACTTTACTTTTTCTTCCAGGAATATTGATTTCTGTATAGACTCGTTCAGGTATGTGAATGAGAGCCTCTATCTCTTTTGCAGTTACTAAGACTCTTTTTCTGTCCAGGAAAAAATGATCTTCAGATTTCAGGCCTTCAAAACCTCCCCCCCGCCCAAAATAAACCTCTGGGAAATCTCTGATGGATATTTTTGTATCTTTGGGCAAACATTTGAAGTTAAAGAAAGTACGGTCTAGCGAGATCCACTGTTAATATAAAATGAATGTAAAGATACATTGCAAGGTTTTCCTACTTTTTCCTACTGTTTCTCAAGTTTCATATTAAGGGGTGGGGGGGGGGAAGCTTAGAAAGTTTGAGGCATTGTTATTTATTGAGTGAAAGCATTTTTTCCTGCACCTGCTGTAGAAGATACAGCCTTGGTTCTAAGGCGGCTACAATATATAGAGAGCAGCGTGTTTAATAAATATTCTCTGCATTTAATAAATGATTATCAAGAAACTAAAAAATACTACCCCAAACCATAGACTCATCAAATGGTTAGGGTTGGAAAGGACCTTAAGATCATCTCATTCCGAGGGTCATCTAGTGCTAGGTCCTGTCCAACCTGGCCTTTGAGGGGCATCCATGACGTTTCCAGTGCCTCACCATCCTCACAGTAAAGAACTTCTTCCTTATATCTGACCTGAACTTCCCCTGTTTCAGTTTGAACCCATCACCCCTTGTCCTGTCACTACAGTCCCTGATGAAGAGTCCCTCTCCAGCATCCTTGTAGCCCCCTTCAGACACTGGAAGCTGCTCTGAGGTCTCCACGCAGCTTCTCTTCTCCAGCCTGAACAGCCCCAACTTTCTCAGCCTGTCCCCATATGGGATGTGCTCCAGCCCCTGATCATCCTCGTGGCCTCCTCTGGACTTGCTCTAATATAGGGATAATGTAATTTACAGTATGAAGTCATTATTCAAACAGAAAGTCTTTGTTCTGTAGTTCTTCAGTTTGGGGCTGTATTTATTTGAAGACATTTTAAGTGTGGTATTTTAATTAATGGTGCTGTAAGAATAGCTTTTAGATTTTTTTTGTAAGCTTCAAAACTATACTATTAGCGAAGAGCTCCATGTTAATGTTTAAAAATACCATCTAAAGTTTTGATAAATCTTTCTAATCAATCCCATAACTTAGTTTATGATCATTTAAATTGTTTCCATGAACCAGTCTTTAGTGAATTCACATCTTTGAATTGTTTCTGCCATCTTGAGAGGATATTTACTTGCTGATACGCTACATTTAATTCAAGCTATATTGAGCAAGAATGTGCACAAGAAAGGTGAGGGGGAGAAGGATAAAAATGACATGTTTGGTGTTTTCTAGGTCTGCCTAAAATAACCTTAGTAGAAATAGTAGGGTAATTTTCCTTTTAAATAAACCTCTGACCCATTTTGTATAACATATTTGACGACGTTGTATAAAGTACGTTCAGCATAAAAACCAACTTTGAAAGCAATGTTACTTTAAAAAAAAGAATGGTTGCATTTCAGGATTGGTTAGTAAAGCCTAAAAAAAGCAGTTACGTACTCATGTTGCTTTAACAGCATCCCCAAATGCTACCATTTACATCCAAGTTGTTTTGTTACTCTAAAACTAAATCGAGGTTTGAAGTGATTGAAAGACATGCAGTGATAATAGCATGCATATATTCACTAAGACAGTTTAAATTGCTTTATAAGAATACATGGAAATGTAGGATTGGTTTTTTGTGTGTGTGTATGATTCATATATTCTCTGAAGAAAGCCTTGCATCTGGGTGAACTTTTGCTATAAGGTCAGAAAGAGCAATGATTACTAAATATTGTTACTTGAAATAAGGAATAAGACTCTAGGGAAAAAGAAATCTTAGCAGTTATTGCCTTTTTTTGTGTGTTGGATATGTTTGGCTAAAGGATATGACAGCACTTCAGCCTTGATTTGGTTTTCACTGTTCATCTAAACAATTTTTAGGCACCAGAGGGCAATGTTGGGCAAATATTGCTGACTTCTGCTATTCAGCAAACAGTGATATTGAAAATGTCTTTCAGTCATTTGTAGATCTGTCATTGTCTTTTCAAACTTATTTGTGTGGGTTAAGTTTTAAGGGTAAGTATCTTGATTTCAGTTTGCTTCTGGAACTCTGAAGCCTAATTGAGGTTTATATTGGATTTTTGTTCATTTCAATGAGTTTTTATGTTTTCTTAATATCTTTACTTTAAAAACTTAAAGTTTTACTGAATACTAAAACTCTTACGATGGGAGAAATGAATGTTCTATGCTCTTTCATGGGATAATACGCTTGAAGCTCTTTTATTTCTAGTCCAGGCATAGTTTGTGCTTAGTGTGGGTGTTTTGGCATTTGCATTGCATTTGTTCTCTAGAAAATCTCTTCGTTTTCATGGGTTTTGTTGTTAAAGAATAGCCTGAGAATGTATTCTTACTGCATTGTGAGAAAGATACATTGTGCTGAGGACTTATTTTGCTTTAGCAGCTACCTGTGATCAACGTGCTGTGTTTGTGATCAGCATGATCCAAGGGTGTCATTTTGATACCATTTCAGGGGTAGGGAACGATGTACACTATATATAGCTTGTTTTTTTCCCTTGACTGTTACTAAATCATTTTAATACCATCAATTTCAATACTCTTAAGAGTAAGTATTCCTTTTTGTCCATAAGCACGTGCATGTTTTGGGTGATTGTGCTCCAGATACATTCACGTGCCTTTTCGTCTGTTACTGTCTCTATTAACCTTGATTTTTGTCTGGATTTTGTCTGCTGTTAGTACACTCCTCTTAAACCCTTCGGCAAGGAAGGTGGTTTCTCTGACAGCTGAGTTGCAGTCATTGTTTCTCCTGAGCCTTGACCATTAACCTTTAAAAATATTACCATTGATTAAATTTTTCTCAGGTCATTTCCCTACTTTATTTCCCTTTGTGGTTGTGAGCTTTAGTTTCTCCAGGGTTACTTGGCTCTGATCCATTCCAAGCCTCAATTCCCTGCAACGAAGGAGCTCATAGGTGTCATAGCTCAAACTGTTAGCTGGGCAGTAAGGTTTTGACTGGCACCTTTGGGGTCATATGGCAGCCTGTATATGCGCACACATGGCTACTTTAGATGCATTTCTTGAGGCTGTGCTGGTTTATGGCCACACTTGAAGTTAGTTTTGCCTTTACAGGAACCAAAAGGGCTTTCAGGGCAATGTCTTTCCACGTACCCCCTTCAGTTCAGTTTGATAGTGGAGGATGTCTAATTGCTGGGATGGGGGACTAATTCTTACTAAGTAAGAGCACAAGACTGGTTATACTGCAAGAAGTGAAATAGATGTATGTAAACGTATGTCCTGACATCCAGCTTGATTAAAAATGTGAAGTAGATGAGTAAGGATGTGGGAGAAATCTCACTCACTGCTTCCCTGTCCCCCGTGCCTGAAGGAAAACTGGGCTAATTAGGACCATGCCTTAATGAGGAGCTTCCCATATTCAAGAAAAGTGACCTGACTATGATTTCACAATGGCATTGTAAGGAGTATTTTGTGTATGTTTGTAGGCACTTGATCTGCTGGCTAATTTGAGGAATTAGCAAGTAATGGAAAAAAATTATGTGTATTAATTGTTACAAGGTAAGTTCAATGCAGTATTAGGAAGGAAGTTTGAACTGGAAAGGCTTTCCAGTTTAACCACTGAATTAAATTACCTAATCCTCTCTTAGACACTACCACTGAGGGACATTTTAAAACTCCCTAGGTAAACATGCTGGGAATGGTTAATGTGGAGTTGGCTCTGCTTCAGAGTAGGGAGGTGGATTAGATAATATTCAGAGGTCCCTATCAGTTCTGTTTATTTACATTTGCTATAGCTGATACTGAACAAGACATTGGTGGGGGTTTTCTTTGTCATTGATTTCTTTTTAGTACTTCAAGTACTTGCGTGAAAGTATTTAGTTGAGGTGAATCCTGAATAATTCAAATATATTTGGATGTTTGGCCAAGTGATAGCTCAGTGCTTTTGGGACCGAAATACTCTTACAAAGCCTTTTGTACCTGTTTTCACAGTGAGTTTTGGAGAGTATATAGGGTCACCTTTGTTTATGTTCTGAGATTTGCTTCAGCCAAAGCAAAAGCAGAGTGATTATGAAGAAGACTGCAGCTAAGTCAATATTAGTGTGAATGTTCACCCCATTTCTGTGGGGTGAATCCCACTGGAAGGATTCATGTTCAGTCACATGCAATCAATTTTGTTTCATCATATCTAATATTAGTTTGTATTGGCTAGTTATCACAATAATTATTCTGAGTTATTGCAAGGAATATTTCACCAAGAATGCAGACAAGGCCTGTTTAAGCTTCCAGCTACATAAACAAACATACCTGTTTGAAAAGCAGGGATCAAGCTTGCATTTATGAAGTGGCAATCAGAAAGTGTCAGTACCCTGGTGCACTGGTGGTGAATGTATAGGAAGGAAGAATTAGGTTTTACTTGTGTGTTTGTGGATTGTTTCTGATAGCTGAAATCTCCATGTTGAAGTGGGGAAAAACTCAAATTCAGTAGAAATGAGGGTTTGACAATGTATTTTCTTACAACTCAAGCAAAATTGATGAAATCAAATTCCCACCTCAGATCCTGAAACACATTCCACAGTAGAATACACATCTTGCCCTAATTCTAGATGCGTGCTTCAGTCACTGGAACTTAAAACCCAAAGTAACTGCTGTGAGCAAATGGGAATAAATCATAAAAGTTTGGGTGATGTAAAATGCAGGGGATTAAAATAGAAGTATATATCATAAAAAGTAAGTGTATAGCAGTCATGGATTTATCTATGTAATATGACTTTTTTCAGGGTCTGCTGACAACAGGAGTAGAATTCGAATCTCTTCCTGCGGCTCTTTCTCTACCTGCAGAATCTGGTCTCTATCCGGTTACTCTTGTTGGTGTTCCTCAAACTACTGGGCAGATCACTGTCAATGGTAAGGGGCGTCTTTACTCATTCTCTTTCTAGCAAAACAACCGTGTGTCTTAAATCTCTGTTGATTACATAAATTAGTATGTCACATACATATTTATCACTGTGAATTCCCCTCAGTAAGTTAAAGTAAAAACAAAAAAGACATGTTTTCTATACTAGCCTTCATTAAAAACGTGGCCTGATAAGTTGCTTGCTTGCAACAGCAGTAATGAACACATACTTACCATATCTCATGTATGAGAAGAAAAGGATAATGAACACAAGCTCCCCTTTATGAACACTTTCATTTGGAAAGCTTCTGAGGAGGATTACTTGAACCTTTTCATAAGAAAACAGAAGATAATCTTGCAGTTCATTTTTCTTAATCAACTGTGTTCATGTAAGATTACAGAAGTTTTTGCAGATTGTTTCTGTAGAAACAATTTAGCCAATGTGTGCAGTGTGCTGCAGTTGAGATATCGTTTCGTTAATAAGCCTAAATAAAATGGTGTTTGTAGTAAGTAAAGAGAATTCAAGAGCTTTTGTAGAAGACGAGCCGATCAGTCTCCTTGAAAAGGAGGTATATGTGAAGGTGATAGATTCAACATGTACTAGGACTGAATCATCTTAACAACACACAATTTTAGGTGCCTGTTCCTGGAATAAAGAGTTACAGGGAAAGAACCATTTTAATAAAGCTAAACACTAGAAGAAGATGGCTTTGAACTTGAAGAAGCACTGTTCTCACAGATTTTTACCTAAGTGCTTTTCTGTCTATTCATAAAATGATTCTTCTTATGACTTTTTTTCCTTTTCCAGAAACTCTTTCAGTAAGTACAGAATAGCATCAAAGCATTCAGAACATTTGTGCTGTAGTTGTCTGCTTTTAGTTCCACATACTAAAAATATATTGCAAGTAGAGGAGTTGATTTCTGTACTTGGTGGCTGTTTGTGTGCCAATATATCAAAGTTTCCTTTAGATATAGCTTATATATATTGGCTGGTAAGGAATTGGAGTACAGGTGCTTTCCAACTAAAATCAGCTTTTTAGAGGATAAGCTGTGGACTTTTATGGCGGGTGTATAGAATTAGAGAATGGTTTGGGTTCCACTAGAGCAAGTTGCTCCAAGCCCTGTCCAACCCAGCCTTGAACACTGCCAGGGATGGGGCAGCCACAGCTTCTCTGAGCACCCAGTGCTCGTGTCTGACCACACTCACAGTAAAATGATGCCCAATCTAGATCTCCTCTCTTTCAGTTTAAAGCCATTCCCCCTTGTCCTGTCCCTGTGTGCCCTTGTAAAAAGTCCCACTCCAGCTTTCATGTCAGCCCCCCAGGTTATTGGAAGGCTGCTCTAAGGTCTCCCCTTCAGGAGCCTTGTGTTCTCCAGGCTGCCCCAGCCCAGCTCTCTCAGCCTGGCTCCAGAGCAGAGCTGCTCCAGCCCTCGCAGCATCTTCATGGCCTCCTCTGGGCTTGCTCCAACAGCTCCACATCCTTGTTATGTTGGGGGCCCATGAACTGGATGCAGGGCTGCAGGGGTGGTCTCACGAGAGCAGAGTAGAGGGGGAGAATCACCTCCTTGGACCTGCTGATCATGCTTCTTTTGACACAGTCCTGGATACTGGGCAGACCAGGCTTTCTGGGCTGGTGTCTGTATGTGGGTGTGCATATTTTTATGCATATATACTTCTTTTTTTTAACTAAATAATTTCCTTTAGCGTTCTTTTAGCTTCTGGTTACAGTTGAGACTCTTTCCTATAAACAGTTTTTGGAGGATGTAGGGAATTGTTAACATATGCTGAAGGCTAACAAGTTTTATGTGCACCAGTGAATAAAATGTGGTATAAAATCTTCATCTCTATACCCTGTCTTGTCATGTTGAACTAGTAAAGGATTTCACAGAACTTACCATAATGTGTGGTAGAAATAATGGAGGTTTAAGGTTTAGTTTGTTTTTCATTTTACATGTCACAGATAAAAAGCCATACGTGATTGTTGTTTCTATGTTGTCGTGTAGTTGTAAATATTATTTAGGAGATTTGAAAACCTTTTACATATTTTGCATCTGAAGAAGATTCTCCTGTAAAGAAAGTGGTGGTTTTGGGTAGCAGAAATATTGACAAGATCTGACTGGTAAGCTCTTTTAGACCTTTCAGAAAACAGAAATATTCACAACATACTGGTGTTTTCTTCTAAAAATCAGGTTATCACACTTCAGTTTTTGGTGTCTTCAGTGACTGCCTTCTGGACAATCTGCCAGGAGTCAAGACCAATGGCTGTACTGTCGAAGTCATTCCAGCTTTGCCAAGGCTGCAGATCAGTACCTCTCTTCCAAGGTGAGAAACTGAGTTGAAGTTTGATTTTATTTGGTCATATTAAGCATTAGTCACATGCTGAATAAAATGTCTTTTGTCTGAGGATATAATCAGTGCTTTAGTAAAATAAGACATAGACTGTATCTCTGCTATTTACTTTAGAATAGAAATCTAAGTTTTTTGTTTTACTGGTTGAAACCTTGTGATTTCATAGAAAATATTTTGAGATTTAATCAACTGAGGGATGATTAAACCATGTTGTAGAACAGTGTAATGGTTATTCATTATTAAAGTCATACTTCTAAAGGAATGAATCTTTTAAAGGCGAAATGTTCATAGAATCTTGGAGTAAAGAGGTAATCCATGAAGTAGTGTAGGTTGGAAAGCGTGCCTCTGGAGGTCATCTTATCCAGGATCTTGCTCAAAGCAGGGTATGTATGGCATTTAGAAGTGATGTAACTGAGTGTTAGATTAGGTTGCCCAGGGCACGATCTAGTGAAGTTTTCATCGTTTCCATGGATGGCGTTTCTATCATCTCTCTAGGAAATCAGTTCCAATGTCTGACCACATTCAGAAGAGTAAAAATCGCCCTCTCTTTTCTTCTTCAAACTGAACCAACCCATCACTTCGAACCTGTACTTTTATGTCATGTGTTCTTGCCTCCTAATAATTTTGATAACCCTCTTCTTGACTTGCTCCAATATATCAATATTTCCATTGTTCAGGAGGGGCCCAGACTTGATACCATACTACAGAAACAATATGTTTAAGACATACAGGAAGAATCAACTAAAATAACTTCCTATACACTCATCAAAAAGGACCCAGAAGTAGAGTGGGGTTTCAGGCAGGTTATTTGGAGCTTTTTATTAGTGAAGAATGTGTCTAATTCCAGGATTTTAGAGAGAACTGGTAAGACAATGGGTCAATTCAGTTTTTGGAACTGTTCAAGGTTCAAGAGCATTCACCTATTAAGCTGCATGTTGGTGATTATATCTCAGAGTCTTACCATCCATTACCATTTTAGAAAGTGCTTTAAAAGTACAGACTTTCAGGTGTGTTTATTTATTTATTTAATATTCCTTTTATGTATGGTTTACTCAGTGAAGCAAAGGAACCAGTTTGGTTCTTACTTTCCCATACTGAATTCTACTTTGCTGCTGTGGAATGGCCTGTGTTGGTGGCGTTGTATTACAAAGATATAAAGTAATACCCTAATGAAGACAGCCAAATAATAAAACACTGCAATTAAGTTACATGCTGGTAAATTCCCTATAAAAATTCTGCTAGATATGGAGTCTGTGTGGTTTAGCTGCAATTAAATTAATATTGGGTAGCTAAAGTTATGAATATATTAAAGAACATCATGGGTTTGAAATACAGAGGGAATTGCAAGTGTTCCTAAGTGAGCATAGTGTCTGCTGTTTGTGGGTATATGTTCAGCTGATAACATGGAACATTTACAAGGTTTCTTTGTATCTTGGTGTTAAGCATCTGAGGAAACTAAGAATTGATTTTAGCTTCAGTACTTAATCTCAGTTGCCGTGACATCCTTGGAATTCAGGTGTGCTCCTAGCTACCTTGCAGTATGCCAGAGAGGTCTCTGTTTACCATCACTTAACTCCTTCTCCCAGCCCCTGTAATACCAGGAAATTGCCTCATGCAACTCCTATCAAGAGTGTTTTATCCTTTGGGTTCTCCAGAGGATGTTGCACTTCTAAAAGACGTGGTAAAGAAATAAAACAAAGAACATTCTTCGTTTACAGACAGCAGGATAAATCTGAATCCGATTTCTTGCATCTTTGCCAAGAAAGGTGGTAGACACGCCAAACCTGGAGACATTCAAGGCCATGTGGATGTGGTTCTGAGCAACCTGATCTAGTCGAAGATGTCCCTGCTTATTGCAGGGGTGTTGGACTAGATGAGCTTTGAAGGTCTCTTCCAACCCAAACTGTTCTATGATTCTGTGATGTTGCTGGTTTACTTTACATTTACATTTGCATTGACACCCATCTTGCCAACATTTGATGTTGACTTCTATTCTTGAGAGAGTCTTTTCCTGACAGAGCACATTGGTTTTTACAGCTGATTGTCTTTGGAACCTTCTACTGAAGCTGAGCTGCCTTTTCTTAATTTTTCACCAAATTTATTTATTTTGAATTATTTGAGCTAAACTTGATAATGTATTTATTGCCTTGTTTCTTTGTAGGTGAAACTGCTCATAAATAGGAAAAAGTTTGTTTGAAAGGTCAAAGATAGATATCTATTCATAATTTCTTCAACAGTTGACTGATCTAATAGTAATTTTTGGATATAGTCGTATTGGCAAGAATAATTCCAGGCCTTTCTAAGCATACCATAATGTCTTGTTAGAACTGTAAAATCTTTTTTTATTGATCTGTGCTATGGAAGGTCAATTTAATATGCTTAATTTAGCAGAAACTGTAATGAAGCTTGCTGTGGGTTGAAACTTTGTTAGTATATATTTTCATCATTCTACTTATGCATAAATTTATATGTATCATATATATAGTAGATAAAAATATGACACTACTTAGTAAAACAGTCTTGGTGGAAAAAGCCTATAAAGTAAGAAACTTGAGGGAAGAAAATGAAAATTAATAAATAGAGTAACAGAGGAGTTCTAATATGGATGAACTTGGAAACTTGGACAAATGTTAGGTATTTTCACAGGAACCAAAAGGTTTTGAGCCAGTGTGCCAGGTCACTTTCTTGATGAGTCCTTTCTAATATAGTGGAATAACTGTGCAATATTGTGTGCCCCATCTCTTACCATCCCATGCTAGTAGTACCCTCTACTGGATCCTCTGTCTCCACTTTGTAACACCTCAGCTATCACACCAGTCCTATGTTTCTCTCACTATGTTAGTGATAAATACCTCACTCTACCTAGTACACCTGCTTGTTACTCCTATCTATATAAAACTATGGTTGTGCCAAACAGAGGTAACAGAAATAAAGCAATTAGGTGTAGCCACCAGGTCAAAAGATAAAATCCTGCTACAGCTTTTGTAAGTCAAAGCAAAGTTGCAGGCAGGTCAGCACAAGTTCAGAGCAGTCCTAGAATCAGAATGGTTTGGGTTGGAAAGGATATTTAAAGATCATCTAAAGATCATCTGCACAGCAGGGACCATTTTTCGCTAGAGCAGGTTGCTCCAAGCCCCTGTGTCCAACCTGGCCTTGAACACTGCCAGGGATGGGGCAGCCACAGCTTCTCTGGGCAACTTGTGCCAGTGCCTCGCCACCCTAATCATAAAATAATTCTTACTTATGTCCAATCTGAACCTACCCTCTGCCAGTTTAAAGCCATTCCTCCTTGTCCTGTCACTACAAGCCTCGATTAAAAAGTCTGTGTCTTTCTTACAAGCCCCCTCTAAGAATTGAAATGCCACAAAGTCTCCCCAGAGCCTTCGCTTCTAGAGACCTGACAGCCCCAGCTCTCTCAGCATGTCTCCATAGCAGAGGTGCTCCAGCGCCCTGATAATCTCCAGCCTTCTCTGGCCTGGCTCCAGGAGGCCCATGTCCTTACGTTGTTGCTCCCAGAGCTGGACACCATTCTCCAGTTGGGGTCTCATGAGAGTGGAGCAGAGGAGGAGAATCACCTCCCTCAACCTGCTGGTCACGCTTCTTTGGGTGCAGACCAGGATACAGTTGGCTTTCTGGGCTGCAAGCGCACATTGCTGGATAATATCTCATTCTTCATCTACCAGTATCCCTTTGACAAGCCTCAGTTCTGAGGTCTTGCAAGTCCAGAATAAAGCTGAAACAAGGTATACATGAATTGGGATGGTTTTTAATTTTAAGAAGCTGCGTTACAGAAAAGGATTAGTTTGGGCTCAGGTTTCAGGTGTACATCTATACAGTAATTGAAGGTGCCATTTGTTTGGTTTGTTAGTTTGCAATTCCATGATACTTTTGTCTAAATATGAGGGGAGCAAAGAAATTCTTTCTTTAGTGTCATTCCAAACGCCCAAACTTCAGAGTGCTGCAATGATAACCATACAGGACAGTAAATTTTAAATGATCAAAACAATGTGGTTTAAGTACTTTTCATAGGTGCGTTCTGAAAGACTAAGATTTACTCTTGTTTGTGGAGGTTGCTTATATTGTGTTCAAGAAAGACAGGATCGAGAGAAAGGATGGCAGAAAAACTTACTGAAAGAAGTTGCTGAACCTGGGTTTACGAACAGATTTATTGGTCATTAGTCTCAGTAGCTTTTGCCCTTGTATCCTTGATGCCTTCTGACCACTTTGCATTAGCATGAAAAATACAGTCAGAAATTGAACCTCTGCCCATCTGTCTTGTTCTGCAATCTTCCTTCCCTCATTCATGTTCTAAAAAGTTCATTTATATTCACTGTTTCACCTTTCACTCAATGAATGTCTTCCACGATCCATTCCCATAAGGTTTCTGCCCTCTGCTGTCCACTAAACTGCATCCTCCCAACTCTCACGTTACTTCTCCTAGCAGAGGTCAAGGTTACTGCTCGATTCTCTTTTATCTATGATGTGTTGTCATAGTGCTGTGTATATCTGCTCTTTCAATAATTGACTGGTTTGACACATTTGTTACTTTAAAAATGAAATCCTTCATACTCATTTAAATAAATTCTCATGTTTCTGAAGCTTTAGATACCCAGGCATTTTCTCTAGCACATAAAACTCATAGAATATTCTTTTTTCATCTCTTTACAATATATTGCTCTCCTACATATATCTTACCTCATGTTTCTGATATTGTTAGGATCCCTTAAGAAAAGTTTGAGTGAACGGCTGCATGAGACAGTGCTGTTTATGTGTCATTGAAGAGTCACAGCCTGGTTTGGGTTGGAAGGGACCTTAAAGCTCATCCAGTTCCAGCCCCCTGCCACAGGCAGGGACACCTGCCACTAGAGCAGGTTGCTCCAAGCCCCTGTGTCCAACCTGGCCTTGAACACTGCCAGGGATGGGGCAGCCACAGCTTCTCTGGGCAGCCTGTGCCAGCGCCTCAGCACCCTCACAGGGAAGAGCTTCTGCCTCAGAGCTCATCTCAATCTCCCCCCTGTCAGTTCAAAGCCATTCCCCTTTGTCCCATCACTACATTCTTATAAAAAGTCCCAAAAATATCATATATTGGTGGAGTTTGGTAATGCCTAACAATGTAAGATGATGTGTCCTCACGTGTGAGTACAAAGCTTTCATCTCTTCTGAGGTTTCTCCTATCAGCTGACTTCATTCTTACTTTTGTAATTTTTATGGGCTAATCAGAGGCCTTGCAGAGGACCTGGTTTCTCCAATGTAGTGCTCAACTTCATATTCTACTCATTGATACTCGTTGTTACTCAACACTAGGATTCTATCACTGGGTAGATCAGATATCAATTCTGTCAAGTTCACTCATTCTAATGACCTGTTTTTCTTTTCTTCTCTTTTCCCTTTCTTACTTTTCTCCCGTTTTCTGCAATTTTAAACTAGCTTTCACAGCCAGAAATACATATTTTATATTGTTTGAAGTCTGACTTGTCTTACGCATAAATTATTAACATTTGTCCTTAATGGTTATAAAAAAGATTCTGGCTAAAATGAGAGTGGGAAATTAATATCTTCAAGATTGGAGAGCAGTAGTTTCTGAGTCTTCAAGGAATAGTTTATAGAATATACAGAGTAATATAGAATATATGTATTTTTATTAAATATATAGTTATATATATAGTAAATAGTAGCTTGGGTAGGCTTTTAACATTCTAATCATAATATTTTGTTCTTGTGTTACATTTTGCAGGTCTGCTCATACACTTCAGCCTTCTTCAGGGGATGAAATCTCTACTAATGTGTCTGTCCAGCTGTACAACGGAGAGACCCAACAGCTTATCATCAAGTTAGAAAATATTGGAACAGAACCACTGGAGAAACTAGAGGTCACAGCAAAAACAGTCAACACCAAGGGTGTGTATGCTGATTTATGCTTCTAGATAACAATGGTAACTTTTCTCTGATAAAAGAGGGACTAGTTGAGTTATGCTTCTTTTAGATCAGTTTAGAATAAATCTTGTAATCCATGTTACGGAACTGGAATAATTTACTTTGATTTTATTGTAGGAATATAGAAATGAAAGAGAATGAATGAAAATGAAAGGAGCCGTAGAACCATCTGTGTGTTAAATGGTATCAGCTTTTTGAAAATCTAGATTTCATTTTAATGTTACTTAGGAAAGTAAAATCCTGAGGCATTAACGAGCAAAAGGCAGGAATCTTGGGTCTAAATTTTTTCTCCTTATGTCTAAATATACTGATTAGTTAATTAAATAAATTACCATTAGCAGTAATGTCTTATTTGAGGGAATTGAAGTAAATAAGCCTACTTCTCTGTCACTCACTGAACAATAAGAAAAGAATTGGGTAAAAGACTTTAAAAACCAAGGCAATGAATGAAATAAGCTATTGTGAGTTAAATTGGAGGTATGGAAGAAATACAGTACATCTCCTGCTCCCACTTATTTCTCCTAAAATACTCTCTATATATTAGTATTAAAAAGTAGTCTGATGGGCGAACCTTGCTTTTGTTTTGTGATGTGTTTTATCAGTTTTGGTTTGTCCTCTGAGGCATTGTTACAAAAATGATTATGAACAGAAGCACTGCAGATGACAAGCAAGATAATCTTTATTGACAATAGAAATACCTTGTTTTAGTGCAGGTTTTGTTCTGTCAATGACAGAGTATTAAAATGCAGTGTGATACCTGGTGATTTTTGTTCACTTCAGCGTTTGAGCTCGTTGACTCTTTTCGTTAACAGAGTATCCTCTTCTCTGTAACCTGAGAGAATCAGAGTTGCCAATCATTTAAGAATAGATTTTCTGCCTGAGACTTGTTACCAAGAATGATTTTAGAAGCTGAAATGTATGATGACTTACTGTTCTTTCTTCAGGAAATCCATCGTGCTTCTGTGCTTGGTGCTGTATGTATGTAACAGAAAGACCAAATACAGCACACATATTGAATGGTGAACTTGATGAAATAAAATGTATTGAGTGGTGAAATATATGGGCCTCTGAATCAGATATTAATCAGACCCTTAGTACATAACATTACACAATTAATTGGTTCAGAATTTTGAAAAAGTGACTTGTCAACTTTAAATCCATCATAATTCAGTTACAACTTCTGTTAAAAACAGTAGGGAAAAAGGAGAAAAATCGATATACGCAGCTATGAGTTCAGCAGAACCTCAATTTTACTTAATCCTTCATTTTCTTTCTCTGTAGAAAATGCCTACAATGAAACCTGTTTATGTATTTGACAGATTCTTAGATGTTAAGGGTGATAATTCTCTTTATCAGAAAAAGGAAAGTTTTTCTGAGTATGCATATTTCTTAAATCATCATTTTGGAAAAACAGAAATGAGAGCATGTTTTGAGAGGCACCAAATGATATTTGTTCTGGGTCTGAGAACCTTGCCATCAAAACCGTAGAATAATAGACGTCTACATGGGCAGGGACCTCTGGAAATAGTTTTAAACAACGTCCTTGTGAAGGAAAAAGTCTACATCAGGTTATCCAGAGTCCTGTCAAGTAGAATCTTCAGTTTCTTGTCTTGTTCAGACTGAGATCATGATATTCAGAAGCAAAATGCACCCCTATTTTTGGAACTGTATGCTTGAGATAAACCCTGTTATCAGAGGAAAATATACAAGTATGACTTTTTACATCACTGTGTGCTGTGGGTATGATGTAAAGCACTGAAATATGCGATCTGTGGCAGAAGAGCCACATTAAGCATGTTATTTCAAATGTGGTTGCATGTAGGCCTTGCAAAGGATGGACCTTTGCCTTCTTGGCAAATGGACTCTCTTCCATTTTAGTTATTATTGTAAATTGATACAAATACATAAAGATGGACTCACAAAATAGTGTGACATGTGACATGGGATTCTGGTGATCAATGAGGAACTTAAGATTTGTGATGTCAGCAGCTCAGTTTAGTCAGTGAGTACTGTGTGCATGGAAATAATGTGGGTGCAACGTTAAACCATCTCTAATAGCAATACAAACTCTTAACTTCATATATAATATCAAGTTGAGAGCATATGCAGACGCTTATGAACTGACTGTAGTGCATTAAGAAGTTGTCTCTTGGATGTTCTTTACTACTCCTCAGCTGCAATGTGCCTGTGATTTAAGCTGCTCAAGGTCTCCTTGAAAGCTGTTAGGCATCTTCATCTGCCATGACCACAGCTTGCCTGTCAGCTTGGGAGCCCATGAGAAGTTGTTGTCTAATTTCATCCAAATGCAGAGTTTTCAATCATCCTTTATTTCACCTGTTTTACTTTGAGTATTTTAGTCTTGGCTCGTAAATCTTTTGTACCTGCTGCACGCCTGCCTCTCTGACTTACTTTCCTTGTGTTTCTGGGGCCATCTTTTAGCACAAAGATGAATGCTGGAAATGGCAAACATTCTCTGGATGGGATTAACTGTTGCGGTGCAGTGCCCTTCATTATGTTAGCTGTAGCCAGTAGCTTCTCTTGAGGAAGCCCACTTCTCCACTTATTTTCAATGGCGTCTTGTGAATGAGAACCTCTGGAGATCAGGCTTTGAAACTTGCCTTCCCTTACTTCCTCTCTTCTGTTCTTTCAGGTGCACCTCTTTAGGGCTTTTTCCACTCAGGCCCTCAGATAAATGACCAGAAATTGCAGCTCACCCTTTGCAGCTCACCACAGGGTTTTTGAGTCCTTTAGCAGCCGTGCATTACGAACAGATCCCGAGGCAAATCAGCAAAAGGGAAAGGGACTTGTCATGCTGGCACAATAAACACGTCTGTCATGTCTTTTAATGTCTCGTTGCACGACCCTGTCTACGAGGCTGTGGTGTCTGTAGGCTGGACGTCACATGTATACTGTCAAGGTCAACTCTGTGTCACCTCGCATTGTCCTTCAGTAGATCAGATAGTCTAATACTTTTTTTAGAATGATGACGTGCAAAGCTGGATGCCTTTCGTAGACTCATAGAATTATTTGGGTTGGAAGGGACCTTAAAGATCATCCAGTTCCAACCCCCTGCCACGGGCAGGGACACCTTCCACTAGAGCAGGTTGCTCCAAGCCCCTGTGTCCAACCTGGCCTTGAACACTGCCAGGGATGGGGCAGCCACAGCTTCTCTGTGCACCCTGTGCCAGTGCCTCAGCACCCTCACAGGAAAGAGCTTCTTCCTTGTATCTAGTCTAAATCTCTCTGTCAGTTTAAAGTCATTCCTCTTTGTCCTATCACTACATGCCCTGTAAAAAGTCCCATCCTTTGTTTCCAGTCAGTTCTTGTCAGAGGCTTGCTAGGTCTCAGTTATGGGGTGCACTCTAAAAGCTTTGATAACCCAACTGCTTGATCCACTTGGGCAAATGTAATACTGATGTTATCAAACTTGAAGCCCTGAGAGTGTGCCAGGCGTTCTTACCAGCCGCACAAGTTTTTAGGCTCTAGCAGTGAGCACCAGCTGCACACACTGAATGAACTTGGATGATGAAGGAAAACCTCAATGAACTTTCTTAGAAGTGGTTGACCTCTGGAATTTAAACATAGAGAAATGAATTCCCCTGTCTAGCTGTATTCTTCCCATGGTCTTGGAACACATCTGCTTGCGGTCTCAGCTGTTTAACTGTGCCAAACCACAAATAGAATCGTAGAATGGTTTGGGTTGGAAAAGACGTTAACATCATCTAGTTCCAACCCCCCTGCCATGGGCAGGGACACCTCACACTAGACCATGTCACCCAGGGCTCTGTCCAACCTGGCCTTGAACACTGCCAGGGATGGAGCATTCACCGCTTCTCTGGGCAACCCCTTCCAGTGCCTCAGCACCCTCACAGTAAAGAACTTCTTCTTTATATCTCACCTGAACTTCCCCTGTTTCAGTTTGAACCCATCACCCCTTGTCCTGTCAACTACTATTGATGATGAAGAGTCCCTCTCCAGCACCTTTGTAGCCCCCTTCAGACACTGGAAGCTGCTCTGAGGTCTCCACGCAGCTTCTCTTCTCCAGGCTGAACAGCCCCAACCTTCTCAGCCTGTCTTCATACGGGAGGTGCTCCAGCCCTCTTATCATCCTCGTGGCCTCCTCTGGACTTGCTCCAACAGCTCCATGTCCTTTGTATGTTGAGGACACCAGAACTGTACACACTACTCCAAGTGAGGTCTCATGAGAGCAGAGTAGAGGGGCAGGATCCCCTCCTTCGACCTGCTGGTCACGCTTCTTTTGATGCAGCCCAGGATACGGTTGGTTTCTGGGCTGCGAGTGCACACTGAAGCCGGCTCATGTTAAGCTTCTCATCAACCAACACCCCCAAGTCCTTCTCCGCAGGGCTGCTCTGAGTCTCTTCTCTGCCCAACCTGTAGCTGCAAAATAAAAACCTACTCTGAGATCCAGGTAACCCATTTTAAGAACTGTGGATATCCAGGAATAGATCTGTTTATCTGTTTTTTTGCCAAACAAAACTGTCAAGTCTTTCAAATTGGGTGTGTTCCACAGAGAGTTGTGGCTTTTCTCCAGTTAGTCCAAACATCCTTGTGAAGGTAGGACAAGAAGAAGTGTTAGTGTTTCAGCCCCAGTCTAGCTGCCACGAATTCACTAACTGGGTTTCTCAGCTGAAGTCTCTTCTCTGCCCACACTGGCTGATTGAGATCATGATTTTGTATGATTCTTACTATTTTTTCCACTCATACATATACTAAATGCTTCGTTATTTTAGAGCCATTTTTCCCCTCTTTTTAGGGATACTTGCTAATTGCCTAGAGGAAACTCTGCTGTGTGTGTTTACTTTGTAAAGAGCGTAACAAGTCCTGCAAGTTCATTTCTATCTACCAGATCTGAATTCAAAATACTCTGGATTGTCTCCTCAATTCGAAAGGTGGTGTTTTTTCCCAATATCAGAGTAAAATTAATAATAATATTGGCATGCAGCCTATGAGCCAATGAATTTACTGGTGCTTTTAACCTTGTAATTCTAGTGTGCACACCCCGGTTTCTCATTAAAAACAAAAGGTAGCAGATACTCTGAATTGCTAAATATACAGTTTTCATTTTTACTAGAATTTCATACACTTGGGGAAGTTAAGATGTATGAATGCCAGTGCTTATGAATTCAGAACTTGTAGTTATTTTGAGGTCCTGTGTACTGTGCTAGGAATATCAATTTCAGTTGGTGAGGCATGAAGAATCAGACGTGCAGATGACCGTAGAAGTCTGAAGAGCTTTGTTACCGTGAAACACGTCAGATTTCTGTCTTCAGGTGTCTGATCGTAATTGCATTTAGTGTACTTTGTGCATATTGAATTCAGAGATGTGGAGTTCTCTGGTCTCGTCCTTCCGTGCTACTTGGAAGCTGCTCGTGCATTTGTATTTCTTTTTAGCTGCTCAGCTTGAGAAGCAGCAGTTCTGGTTGTTCCACCCAGGCTTCACCTTTCAGCTGTAGTCTGTTAGGTTTTCCTTTCCACGCAATTTCTTTTTGTCCTTACTTTTAAACTCTTTTCCCCCAGTTTTCCAAGTGGACCTCCAGGCTCAGCTTCATCTTTTTATCCTCCTGTGTTTTTTGCAGATTTGTGTTTGTCAGGAATCTACAGATACGCTTATAACACTATTCTACATATATACAGTTTATTGGATGCTTTAAGTTCAGGTTGCAGTTTGAGGCTATCTGCTGATCGTAAAGCTGTGGTTAACAGAGGATTCAGTTCCATCCTGTCATATTCACCCACAGAAAGACAAAGATGTAAGATTTTACATGTCCTACTAGGGCTAATGGTCCATCTCACTCAATACTCACTAGGGGATGCTGCTTAGGGAGAGCATGCAAGTCTTTCCACTGTCGTGTTTCTCTTGTGCTTGCTCAGCATGTAGATGTGTGCATACATACTCTTTTTTAATTATCCCTTTGTGGATTTGCCTATCCCCTTCTGAAGCTGCTGATACTGCTTGCCTCTGCAGCCTCCTGTAGCAACAAATTCCAGAAGTTCACTACCAGATGGGTAGAAAAGTGCTGTATCTGTTTTAATCTGATCTCTTCTTAGTTTTATCAAATGTTCCCCGTTCTGAGACCAGGGAATTTAGTGAGCAACAGTTCTGCATTCACTTTATCTGCCGTCTTTGTAATGTTTACAATCTGCAGTCATCTTTCCCTGCTCAGCCTTTCAGACCGAAGGGTCTCTGCTCACAAGGCAGCTGCTCCACACCTTCATCATTTTAGTTACTGTTCTTTGGGCTGTCTCTAGTTCTAGTATGTCCTCCATGTAGTACAGAGATCATACCTGCAAGTGTTTAGGATGTGAGCACACCAAAGTTCTATACAGTGGCAAACTGCTTCCCCCTCAGACTTGCTCTCAGTATCCTTCCTGATGATGACCTGGGTTTTTTGCTTTGTTTGGTTTTCTGTTGCTGCTCATGTGGCGATTCCATAAGTCAACTGTGAGAAGCCATGGTGACTCCATGGTTTCTTTGTGGAGTTGCAATTGCCAGTTCCAAGTTCCGGGCATAGCTTGTATTTCACCACCTCACCCAATTGTATTATTTTACCTTTATGTATATTGAAGTCCGTTTTTTGCTTGCTCACTTGATTTCATGAGGTCCTTTTGAGTTTCTTGTTTATGATGTTACTACTTCCCCAAATGATTTTGAAATCTACTCAGGATAAACTCTCTGGAAATGAATCTGATCAAGTGGTGGATGTAATTTACAGAACAATTTAATGCTGATAGCATTTTGTTTTGGCAGACCTTAAAATCTGTTAAGAGTTATACCGGTGTAGGGTAACCCAAAGTCAGATTATGGGTAAGCTGTTCCGTTTGTTACAATTTTAGTGATTTAATATTAAGTAAAATAAATAATAAAAGAAGTTAATAATTTAAACTCGTAACTAACAGGCACTTGTAACTTGTTTGGTAAACACAAATTTGGGACTGTAGAAACTACTGAATGAAGGCATGCCTCAAATGAGACAGGTTCCCACTGAACTGAAAGGTTTGAAGCACCATGCCATAGTATAGAAGCTCTTCCCTGTGAGGGTGCTGAGGTGCTGGCACAGACTTTTCCCAGAGAAGCTGTGGCTGCCCCATCCCTGGCAGTGTTCAAGGCCAGGTTGGACACAGGGGCTTGGAGCAACCTGCTCTAGTGGAAGGTGTCCCTGCCCGTGGCAGGGGGTTGGAACTGGATGAGCTTTAAGGTCCCTTCCAACCTGAACCATTCTATGATTCCATGAGTCTATAATTCACTCTGATAATGATTACTGAACAAGCTGAAGAAAACATTATTAAACTATAAACCAATCTCAGATAAATATAAATTAGATTTTTGTCTACAGCTTAGCTTATAGCTCAGACATTTAGACCTTGTCTTGTAATTGTAGGTGTTACATTTGAGAGTATCTTCAAGGGCTGTTCTCACATGGAAAGTCTTTTCAATTATAATATCTGTCTTCAAATAAATCCCCTACTTAATGAAAATACATTTTGGAAACAATTTGTTCGTTAAACTGAAGATAAGTTCAAGTGCTTGGGAGATGTCATTCTTCTTTGCTTACACTGAGGAAAAACATCCTTTTGGCATAATATAGAATCATAGAATCATAGAATCGTAAGGGTTGGAAAGGACCTTAAGATCATCTAGTTCCAACCCCCCTGCCATGGGCAGGGACACCTTGCCCTAAACCATGTGGCTCAAGGCTCTGTCCAACCTGGCCTTGAACACCGCCAGGGATGGAGCATCCACAACCTCCCTGGGCAACCCATTCCAGTGCTTCACCACCCTCACTGTAAAGAACTTCTTCCTTATATCTAATCTAAACTTCCTCTGTTTAAGTTTGAACCCATTACCCCTTGTCCTACCACTACAGTCCCTAAGGAAGAGTCCCTCCCCAGCATCCTTGTAGACCCCCTTCAGATACTGGAAGGCTGCTATGAGGTCACCACGCAGCCTTCTCTTCTCCAGGCTGAACAGCCCCAACTTTCTCAGCCTGTCTTCATATGGGAGGTGCTCCAGCCCCTGAGCATCCTCGTGGCCCTCCTCTGGACTCGCTCCAACAGCTCCATGTCCTTTTTATGTTGAGGACACCAGAACTGTACGCAGTACTCCAAGTGAGGTCTCACAAGAGCAGAGTAGAGGGGCAGGATCCCCTCCTTCGACCTGCTGGTCACGCTTCTTTTGATGCAGCCCAGGATACGGTTGGCTTTCTGGGCTGCAAGCGCACACTGCTGGCTCATGTTAAGCTTCTCGTCAACCAACACCCCCAAGTCCTTTTCTGCAGGGCTGCTCTGAATCTCTTCTCTGCCCAGCCTGTAGCAGTGCCTGGGATTGCCCCGACCCAGATGTAGGACCTTACACTTGGCTTGGTTAAACTTCATAAGGTTGGCATCGGCCCACCTCACAAGCGTGTCAAGGTCCCTCTGGATGGCATCCCTTCCCTCCAGCGTATCAACCGAACCACACAGCTTGGTGTCATCGGCAAACTTGCTGAGGGCGCATTCAATCCCACTGTCCATGTCACCGACAAAGATGTTGAACAGGACCGGTCCCAACACCGATCCCTGAGGGACACCACTCGTTACAGGTTTCCAACTGGACATCGAGCCATTTACCACAACTCTTTGTGTGCGGCCATCGAGCCAGTTTTTTATCCACCGAGTGGTCCATCTATCAAATTGATGTCTCTCCAATTTAGAGACAAGGATGTCATGTGGGACAGTGTCGAATGCTTTGCACAAGTCCAGGTAGATGACATCAACTGCTCTGCCGCTGTCCATCAGTTCCGTGGCTCCATCATAGAAGGCCACCAAATTGGTCAGGCAGGATTTCCCCTTAGTGAAGCCATGTTGGCTGTCACCAACCACCTCGTTGTTTTTCATGTGCCTTAGCATGTTTTCCAGGAGAAACTGTTCCAAGATTTTGCCAGGCACAGAGGTGAGGCTGACTGGTCTGTAGTTCCCCGGGTCTTCCACCTTCCCCTTCTTGAAAATGGGGGTTATATTACCCTTCTTCCAGTCATCGGGAAACTTCACCTGACTGCCAGGATTTTTCGAATATGATGGACAGTGGCTTAGCAACTTCATTCGCCAGCTCCTTCAGGACCCGTGGATGGATTTCATCAGGTCCCATCGACTTGTGCACGTTCAGGTTCTTAAGATGGTCTCGAACCTGATCCTCTCCTACAGTGGGCCTAAGGTCTTCGTTCTCACAGTCCCTGCATTTGCTTTCCAAGACTTGGGTTGTGTTTTTTTACTTATCAGGAAAAGGGGATAGAGATTGCTCTTCTTGCTAAGCTACTTCTTTTCTTGAAAATAAAAGAAAATCAGAACACTGATATGGTTACAGCTAACTTATTAGAGGAGGTCGAGATGACTTTAAGAAGACAATTACTAGGACAATATTTTTATTCTTGCCTCATATGTGTTATAAAGATGTCTATAATATTGATTTGATGTGAAAAAGCACAAGACAACAATTGATGGTCTGTGAGAAAAACTCGTCTTAGGCACAAAGGAGTCTTTTTTTTTTTTAGGTAGAAGTTAATGGAAAAATATTCACTTTTGTTTCTGTGCAAAACAACCAAGTTTGGACTGGAATTCTAATGATCTTTTTAAAAAGGTCCTTAATTCTAGATGGTAGTTGTTCAGGCAGTATTCCCACCCTGTTTTCACAGACGGGGATCATAGATGAGGGTTTTGAGAGGCTCTGAAATGCCAGTACACTAACTTGCTCTTACATACAGTAGCCTGATGTGAAGTAGAGATGAGCTGTGTGACTTTTGGTGGTCCCTGTGTTACACAAAGCAGTGCTCAAATGGTGTTTCATAGAACCATAGAATGGTTTGGGTTGGAAAGGACCTTAAGATCATCCAGTTCCAACCCCCTGCCATGGCAGGGACACCTCACACTAGACCATGTCACCCAAGGCTGTGTCCAGCCTGGCCTTGAACACTGCCAGGGATGGAGCATTCACAATTTCCTCGGGCAACCCATTCCAGTGCCTCACCACCCTCACAGTAAAGAACTTCTTCCTTATATCTAATCTAAACTTCTCCTGTTTAAGTTTGAAGCCATTACCCCTTGTCCTATCACTACAGTTTCATTGAGCCTCTAGGAGAATTCTTCAGTGTAGTTTGGAGATGGTATGCATTGCTACAGTAGATGAATAAACATAGTATTAGGATTCGATCAGTTAAACCAGCATGTTTATTTTCTGTATTACAGACTTTTCTTAAGTGTTTAGCATTGTATGGTGTTGCAAATGTTAATCAATTTATGGAAGTAGTGGGTTAACCCTGGCCAGAACTGAAGCCCACAACCAGTTGCTTGCTCATTCCCATGTTGTTTCCCCCGTCAGGGTGGGGAAGTGAATCAGAAGGACAAAAGTGAGAAGACTCACAGCTAAAGATTGTTTAATAAGCAAAGGAAAGAGGAAGAAAAAAACAAAACAAAATGACATTTTATGGCATGGAATCATAGGATCACAGAATGGTTTGTGTTGGAAGGGACCTTGAAGCTCATTCAATTCCAACCCCCTGCCACGGGCAGGGACACCTTCCACTAGAGCAGGTTGCTCCAAGCCCCTGTGTCCAACCTGGCCTTGAACACTGCCAGGGATGGGGCAGCCACAGCTTCTCTGAGCAGCTTCTCTGGCGATGCAGAGAGGGAAAAGAGAAAGCTTTGATGCCATGCAACTGCTACAGGAATAGCCAAAAAGCTGGTGAACTATCAACACTGTTCTAGTCACAAATCCAAAACACAGCACGAGGCAGGCCCCTGTGAAGAAAATTAACTCCATTTCAGCCAGACACTCTATAATGGCTTTCCTACCCCGGGATTATTCTAATGTAGCAAAGAAATAAGATATTAGCAGATATTTCTTGTGCCTATTTAGTATCTGAAGTAAGGTGAATGCAGGAAGAAGTCACAGTGTTATTGTATCATTGTAATCTGTAACAACCTTTTCTGTTATTCTGAAAAGAAAAAATTTCTCTTACGTAAAGTTCACAGAGTATCACTGTTTGATTGCTTTTGCTGAAGGTACTGAAATACCTCTAGCTTTTGGCATGCTTCAGAACTTGATGTGAGACATAACTAATTTGCCCTTCCTCCTAAAGGAGACATAACCTTCTGCTCCTCTTTATTTCAAGATGGATCTTTCGATGTTACTGGAGCACTGAGGAGACTGAATAACTGGATAAATTATCTCAGTGTATTGATGAACAGTAAATAATAGGGTTATTTTCCTCAAATTGTCTTCTGGCATGTTAGGCTTGGGAGAAAGGTTAATTATTACAGATTCCCTGTCTCATATGGACTAATGATAAATAGTTTATCAAATAAATATCTTTTAACACAAACTAATCCTGTTTGGTCTCGTATACTTTATGCTTCTCAGTTTTGAGAAAAGGACTTTATGTTATGAAAGAGCCAACGGTCTTTCCAGTCTTCTCCTTGCTTGATAAGTAATTAAGTAATGATGTTAGTTATAAACTTAAATGTATATAAAGCTTATATATATGCTCATGAAAGAATTACTTATTTTCATACAGAGAAGCTGTATGGAGACTTCTTGAGTTGGAAGCTAGAAGATACACTCTCCCAATTTCCTCTAAAACCTGGAAAGATTGCAACACTTACTGTAAACATTAAAGTGAAGCTGGACTTTTCATGCCAAGAAAACCTTCTGCAAGATCTCAGTGATGGTAAGTTTGTAATTCCCTCTTGCTGCGAGGTTTGTACGTACTTCTGTGTGTACAACTTCTGTACATACTCTTATCCGCTTGTTTTACCTTATTTTTACCCTTATCCAATTTGGTTTTACAATATGGTGTGTGATGTGGCTGTGTGTTTTCATATTTTTGTCTTGTAACCCAAAGATAATTCTTCAGTGAGCTGTAGGGATTGAAGACTGAATTTTTGTGACAACTATGTGCGTGACAGTCTGACCAAACAGACCCATGATGAGACCTTGCCCTGGTATCTTTTTAAATCTTTCTTGACGGAGAGTGTTTTTGATGTGTGTCTTTGTGTCCTTATCTTACGAAGATAAAAATAGTTTGCAAACATCAGTGGGCTTTCCAGAGAAACAACATGAAGTTGACTAGTTAGTTATCCAAGATTATAGAATTAGTAATTGTGGTTGACTGCAGTTTTGCTAGAAGTGACATACTGAAATGTCCCAGCACAAGAGGGATGTGGACCTGCTTGAGCAAGTCCAGAGGAGGCCACGGACATGCTCTGAGGGCTGGAGCAGCTCTGCTCTGGAGCCAGGCTGAGAGAGCTGGGCTGGGGCAGCCTGGAGAAGAGAAGGCTCCTGAAGGGGAGACCTTAGAGCAGCTCCCAGTGCCTAAAGGGACAAGACAGAAAGCTGGAGAGGGGCTTTTGACAAGGGCAGATAGGGATAGGACAAGGGGGAATGGCTTCGACCTGCCAGAGGGGAGATTTAGATTAGACATTAGGAAGAAGTGCTTTACTATCAAGGTGGTGAGACAACGGAACAGGGTGCCCAGAGGCTGCTCCATCCCTGGCAGTGTTCAAGGCCAGGTTGGACACGGGGGCTTGGGGCAACCTGGTCTGGTGGAAGGTGTCCCTGCCCATGGCAGAGGGGTGGAACTGATTGAACTTTAAGGTCCTTTCCAACCCAAACCATTCTAGAAGTCTATGAAATGTAGGGCAAAATGCCGTAATATTTGTTCTGAAAGAAAGTTTCATCTGTTTAAACTCATAGTTTCTTTTGAATAAAAAGCCCCACAATGTTTGCTTGTATTAGAATTATCTGGAATTACAAGTACCAGATACTTGTAATGAAGATTTCCTTTTTATAACAAACACACAGTCTCACTGGAGTAATTGCTATACTCTGTATTTTTTCAATTGCATGATATATTTGCACTGATTGGATTAACTTGACAAAACAAGATATTCCTGTATTAAAAAAGTATCATTATTATTTGGACTGTTTCCCAGAATCCAGTTGCAGGTATGCTTATCAGTATCATTAATCCTTAGAAAGTAGATGTTTTCACTGTAGCAAAAATACAACAAAATTCCTTGCGTAGCTTATTGAAGCAGAACAGGACTGATTTCCATGAGCCATCTTGCAAATGTGTTTAGACAGAAATTGTATTAATTGTTAGTAAATATTAAAAGACTTTGTTTTTTAAGCCTCCCTGGTGTAAAATACAGAAACTAGATAAAATATTTGTGGTTTTAATGGCACAAAACCCAGTGTTGCTGCACTAAGATTTACTTATTGGAAAAGCTGATAGTGGAGGAAGTCCATTCTGGGATATCACTGTGCAAACACAGCTGCCAAGGAATTGAGGCTTTGAGAAATGCCCTTGATAGAAAATGTAATTCCATGCAGCACAATTTCTGCTAGAAATTGAGACCCAGGGGTTGGGGGAGCAGATCTGACGCTGACTGTGGGAGGATTTTACTGTTTCAGGAGCAGATGATGCCACATTACTTAGAGATCACTGAACTTTTGGTCCTCGCGTACCCTGTAGATGACCTCTCTTTTCCATGGAAATTCTAATGGTTTATTGCTTCCTTATTTTACAAGAGCTTTTCTTAGCTCAAAATTAAATTCATTGTTTATTACATTGTGTGGAAAAGGGTACAAGTCAGTTGATTCAAAATTTAAAGTGAATTTAGGAAGCTTATACATTGGCAGGTTAACATTAATAGAAAAGAAAGCAGAGTAATTCAGCTCATGGCCATAGGATTCCAGGCTTTTTTTTTTTTCTCCTTGTTTTCCTTTTAATTCTTCCCCCAATAGCAAGATGTCCGGCACAATCTTTTTGTTTCAAGACAAACATTGGTCAACAGTTGGACTTGATGATCCTAAAGGTCTTTTCCAACCTAAATGATTCTGTGATTCTAAATGAGAAGGAACTTGATCAATGTAATCAGTATAACATGTATCAAAGTCAGTATTTTAAAAGCCAGACATTACTGTCTCTTTTGCAGTTCTGTTGATTTCATTTTTGTAACTTCCGAATACTTATATATCTATAGAATTTCCTTCGCTTGCCCTGTCTCCAAAAAGCTTTCAAGGCTCTGTGAAGCTGCGCTTGCCCAGCAGTTTTTCAGATGAAATCACATACAAACAGAATATTTTATAGAAGGAGAAGGTAATGTACTTGTCAGGTTTGACATCAAACAGTTGTGGGATTTGGATTTGGGCCTCTCTTTCTTACCTGTATCTAACTTCTGTGGGACAGCATACAAATAAGATCTTTGAAGAACATTTTTACCTTATTATGTCTGGCTTCTTTGAATGGTTGTGGAACTGAAGCCTGGGAGCAATTCAACCTTTTCTCATTCAATGATGATAAAGGAGTAGAATCCTTTAGTGTCTCTTTAGAACTTTAGTTATGTTTGAGTGCTATTTACTGTGTGTAATCTGAAAGTATTATTAGAGACGCTGAGTACATTGACATCTTTACTTGCTACTTCACTTTTTCTGTATTGCTTTTAATGTTGCAAGTATTGTACTTTCTACAGAGGCAGGATAGAGCCTGAAGAACAGTAAAGAGCTAGAAAAATCAGTGGTAACTGTGACGTGACTTTTAATCATATGGTAGCTATGGTAGCTTTTTCTTCTGAAGACCAGATTTACAATGATGATCAAAATACTTTTGTCTTCTAAAAGTAATGCCCTTAGCAGGGCGTCTGTTACTTTGATCTGTTTTCATTTGCTGCTGAAATTGTTTCCTTTTATGCTGTTTGTAATCAGGACATAGGACAGAAAGGATAAATTACTGTTGTTTCTGATGATACACTTATCCAATTGGAAAATAAACTAAGTTATCAATCAAAATTGCTGATCTAATTCTTGTGTGTTGATGGTATACCATCTTGTAAAGAAAAATATTAGATGTTCTTCTAGATTAAAGGAAACTAAAACACATGAGTGACTGTACAGGATCAGATCAATGACCGTCTGCTCCAATATCCTGGCTGTGATAGTGGCTAAGAGCAGATGTCTGGGGGAGAATATAGGGAAAATCATGAATATAAGTGCTACCACTTTCCTTTAGGTTCTTGGGCTCCAAGTAAAGTTAGCTTAGGAACTTCCAGAGCCTGATATGGTTTCTCTGGTTTTAGGCATTGTTTGTTAGTGGGGTTTCTCTTTCATAAAATTCTCTGTTCTCTCCATCAGCTCTGTGCAACATGCTGTGGCAAGAAGAATCACAGCTAAATTACTTTTAGCAGCTTTACACTTAGTGGTATCCTTACATTACCTGGTTCTTGTATTGGAAGAAATGGGTAACAGTACATCTTCTAAATATCATACCTACAGTCATGGTTGCCCAAAGAAGTGGTAAATGCTCGTCCCTGGCAGTGTTCAAGGCCAGGTTGGACAGAGCCTTGGGTGACATGGTCTGGTGTGAGGCATACCTACCCAAGGCAGGGGGTTTGAACTAGATGATCTTAAGGTCCTTTCCAACCCAAACCATTCTGTGATTTTATACATTTCCTCATGTCACTGGTACAGTGGTCTCTTTTGCAGACTGAAGGTTTCTAGCTGGCTTAGTTGCTCCTGTCATGGAAACAGTTCTGTATTTTATATATATCAGCCTTGTCCCTTTTGAACTCTTGCAGTTCTGTATATTTGAGGTAGGCTGCACATAGTATTTGAGAGGTAATCTGTGTATTTCTGTAGCAACGTAATGATGCTCTGTAATTTGTTTTATATTACTTTCCTTAAAATAATGCAGTAATGCACTATTTGTCATTTGCTTTTTTGACTATTGCTGAACGTTGAGTGGATAGATTCATGAATCTGTGAACCATAGCTCCAGGATCTTGTTCCTGAACAGTAGCAGTATGCTGAGAGCCTCATATTTCACGTGTCAGTTTAGGATTGTTTTTTCCCATTTATTTATACTGAATTTCATTGGGCATTTAATTGCCCATTTGCCAAGTTTCGTAAGGTCCTAGCTGTGATGTGAGAAACATGCCATTCTGCCTGTGTTGTTCAGGCTTCTGTGCTGGGAATGGGTTAATGCAAATACAGCCTAATAACACGCCAGATAAACATTTAATTTGATTCTAAGGTTGTTAGGTAAGACAGGAGGAAACACTATGTAAGATTCGTCTGGACAAGGCGCTGGGACATCTAGTCCAGATTATGCTTTGCCAAGAAAGGTTGGACCAGATGATCCTTGAGGTCGTTTCCAACCTTGTGTTCTGTGATTCTGTGATCTGCTTGGTACAACCAGGCTTAAGGAGCTCAAGCAGTAAGGTCTCAATCACCTGCTAAAGTGACCTAAAGAGGTCAATGAGATGCTCACATCATCAGCTTAATGAATTCTCCTTCCCAGTCCTTATGCTTTAATTTCTGAAATCCAGTATTTCCCTGATGCTAAATGGAAAAGCACAGTAGCCGCTCTGTCTGGATTGAATTATACATGGTAACTTGTTAAGTGGGAAGCATAGAATCATAGAATGGTTTGGGTTGGAAAGGACCTTAAGATCATGCAGTTCCAACCCCCTGCCGTGGGCAGGGACACCTCACACTAGACCATGTCACCCAAGGCTCTGTCCAGCCTGGCCTTGAACACTGCCAGGGATGGAGCATTTACCACTTCCTTGGGCAGCCCATTCCAGTGCCTCAGCACTCTCACAGTAAAGAACTTCTTCCTTACAGCTAACCTGAACTTCCCCTGTTTAAGTTTAAACCCGTCACCCCTTGTCTTGTCACCACAGGCCCTGATGAAGAGTCCCTCTCCAGCATCCTTGTAGCCCCCTTCAGACACTGGAAGCTGCTCTGAGGTCTCCATGCAGCTTCTCTTCTCCAGCCTGAACAGCCCCAACTTTCTCAGCCTGTCTCATAAACAGAGTCTTAAAAATAACAGAGTCTTAAAAAAGATTCTGTTATATGGGGCCAGTGTTTTCCAAGTTAATGAATTACTCTACAATGAGTACTTCATTATGTAAAATGTTAGTGTTCATTCATTCTGTGTGTAGGGAACATAGACAGGTGTGAGAATATTTAAATCCATAAACTCATCAAAGGAACTAATTAATTACACGCTAAGAGAGAAGCAAATCTGTGCCTTAAGTTGCTCCTTCCTTTCTCTAGGGGAGAAAAGGTTGCAGAGAAATAATAGCATGTGTCTAAAAGCAGTCATCTTGAATATTTATTTTAACATCGGTATGCAAGACCATTGTAAGCTTCATACCCACTTTGTTGCTGTTCTATTTAAAAGGCTAGATTTTATCTACTTAAAAGTGTACCTACCCTCATATAGCATGAAGACAACAGATTTCTTTAGCAGAAAGATACCTGGTTTTGAATTGAAATGTAGTCTTGACAGGTCTTCTGTAAAACTAAGAAGCCTAGAGGACTCTCTGAGGATAATTGTATAACTGATGATGATGATGGAAGTCCTCAGAGATCTTTCGGTATGATCATTTATATGTTACTGTGCTTGGTTGCCTTTATTACATTTAATCATTCAGAATATTCTTTCAAAGTGATGTTATTTCTAAGAAGTTTTTTATCTCTGCAGCTTGAAGATGTCAGTTTAAATTTTGGTTGCATTGTTACTCTGTTCCTCAGAGTAAATGAGGATTTTCCTAACTACAGATGCATCTGTGTCCTCCATAAATTCATCACCGTGTAACTTAAAAAGTACTAATTTTTGGAGAACTTTTCTTACAGGCTTCTTGAATGCCAGCTTTATTCTTACAGAAGATAAGGTGCCTTTTTCTCTTCCAAGTACCTTTTAATCTAGATAAATCATCCTGTCTCATAATTTCACTGATAAAAGGTGGGGGGTTTTTAATAGCATATAAGCACCATGGGACCTTAGCCTCTATAGCAGCCTTCTAGTACCTAAAGGGGCTGACAAGAACGCTGGAGAGGGACTTTTTGCAAGGGCGTGTAGTGACAGGACAAGGGGGAATGGCTTTAAAAAGAAAGAGGGTAGATTTAGATTAGACATTAGGAAGAAGTTCTTCCCTGTGAGGGTGCTGAGGCGCTGGCACAGGCTGCCCAGAGAAGCTGTGGCTGCCCCATCCCTGGCAGTGTTCAAGGCCAGGTTGGACACAGGGGCTTGGAGCAACCTGCTCTAGTGGAAGGTGTCCCTGCCCGTGGCAGGGGGTTGGAGCTGGATGAGCTTTAAGGTCCCTTCAAACCCAAACCACTCTACGATTCTATGATTGATCCTCTAATCAGTAGTACCAGCCACTATACAAATATGTAATGAGAGATGTTTCAGGCCCCAAATCTTTACAATGTAAATAGCTAAGACAGACATGATGCAAATAGCAATAAATTTTGTTACTGGAACATACAGGCTAATTAATCTGCCATCCTGTTACGCTGTTTCATTGCTGAGGCACTTTATTTGAGTATCAAATGCAGTGTGCATAAATAATCTCTAGTCTCTGAATGTGAATTTCGTTATGTGTTCCCTTTTGTTGTATTCACCCTTACTCTAAATTTAACTTCCAATTCTAGTTTAGTTAGTTCAAACCTCAGGAAGGAATCCTTACTCACACTGCATTTGCTATTGTTAACGATTATTACTATGGTCTTCAAATGTAATGGAGTCTCAAAGAAGTACTTAGTTTTCTATGTGTTGTCTCTGCCCTGCTCCTTGGAGCTGGAGATTTGATGCATTCCCAGTAGCTCTGCCTGGAGTGCTGCTACCTATGGTCTCTCGTGTGATAGTCTTAAGTATGTTTTTGGGAGAGGGAAGGAACTGCATCTTAATGTCTCCCTGTACTGGGAAGGGTGAAGTGGATTATATTGCCTTGGAACTCTATCTCCTCATGTGTTATTCCCATCTTTGTTGCAGACAGCAAGTTTCTAAAATTCTGTCTACTTCCAGCAGAATGCAAGATGGATCTTTTTTTTTTCTAGGAAAAAAGGCCTATTCTGGTTTGCATTTGGCAAGAATACTCAATCTCCTGTCTGAAGTTCTTTATTTCTGCATGCTGGAAGTGCTTTAAAACCGTTCCAATATTTTTAGGACAAGTTGCCTACCAAGCGGCTTTTTGTTTTGAAATTTCTATCAGGCAGTGGATTGACAAAAGAAACAAATGGGTTGAGGGAGCATTTAGTTTTCATATTTTATGCTCAAGTTGTGTACTTTCCCATAACTATCATATCTCTTGGGTTATTATTTCAGACTGTTAAAACACTCGTGTAAACAAATAAGTTACTACAGTGGTTTTATGTTTTTTAATATGCAGTAGTTAGTCTCGACTAAGGGCCCCCAGCTGCTTGTTCACTTCCCATCTTAAACAGGATTGGGGGGAGAAAATGAGATGAAACAGCTCATGGGCTGAGGTAAAGACAGAGACATCAGTTACTATTTACTGTCATGGGCAAACCGGACTTGACTTGTGGAAAATTATATGGTTTGCTGCTAAATTAAATAGACCTGGGTGGTGAGAAACAAAAAGATAAACATTCAGACAAAACCTTCCTGCCCCTTTCCCAGTCCCACCTTCACCCCTATATAATATTAGGTATATTTCATGTATCTTCAGAAAACAGCAACATGCATGTTTGTACTGCTATTGGATTATAAGTGTTTCTTCTGTAAAGAAGGAGCAGTTCAACCTAAAATCTTACACCATATTGCATCATACTGCCATTTACCTGTAGACTGCATTGAAATGCAAACAGACTGGTTGCTGGCTTCAGTAGTAAGGTTTCCTTGCCACAGGGTTTGAGACCACCATAATTGTGATGCACATGGAAATGTGTTTGTATTTTTGTCACCTGGATCAGGCCAGCGATCACTATTTAAGACAGTGGTACAAGGGAGCTGTGGGTTAGAATGGGACAGAAGCTGTCCCGTGCCAGCAGTTTCTTCAGTGCTTAGTCATCAGGTTGTAGATGTACAGGTTCAACTCCCTTAGTACTTTCCCTCATTCAAATACAGAACCTGTATTTGCATGCAGCATGCTGTGAAAGTGGCTAATGAAGTTAAATTGACAATTTACTTAACATTTGAGAGGGGATAGGAAATGCTGGTAAGAGATTTTGCTCTGTTGTGACAGCAGTGATTGCGATGTTGGAAAGGCGAGCTGTGTTTTTGCAGTTACCATGGAAAAAGTGTTGGTCATGTGCTGTTACCATGGAAATATTCAATGTGGATTCTAGAAATTAAGAAGATTTCTGGACAGAGTAGAAAGACAATTATTCTTTTTATAGAAAAAGGCTGCTCAAGCTGGTTGACAGTATGGATTGATGAAAGAAAACTGCGGAGGATTTAGCATCTTCATACCTCTGAACTTTGTGAGAGAAAATAAAACATACAAAATCTCAAAAAGTATAAATATCAAGTAATGTAAAACTTGTGGTGAGCTGCTTCATTGATGCTCTGGATTTGTCAATTACCTCTTCTCTTCTACCATAGTTTGCAATCTACCAGGGCTTTTAACAGAATGTGTTTCCCCATTCTGTGGTGGCTGTTTAGTGTCTTGTAGAGGAGCTGGACAAGGTTTAACCACCTTTGCTGCCTGGTCAAAAACTAGAAAAAGTTAAATTATTAAATAAAAACATTGCTAGCAGCAGAGCATTATTTGTTTTTTGTTTTCTGTGAAGTCCTTTTGAACAAAGTTGTGAAGGGTGAGTCATTTGAAGTATAGCACAGTGCCTGGCACTGGGCTCTCTGTTGTATGCCATGTTGGATCTCTACAAACTTGAAACAGAAAGGTTGACCACTACAATGATTACCTTAGACTTTCCTTTTAGCCTGAAGGAGAATCGATGTTTCTGTTACTGTAACACCTCCTTTTGTAGGTACAATGTAGGGATTAAAAAATTCCTTCTTCCCCAGATGAATTGTTTAAACTAACCTTTTCCCTGAGAAAATGAAAATAGAATGGGTGTTTAAAAGATACAACAGTTAAGAAAAGCATTAGTTGTATGTCCGTAATGTTGTTTCAGGTATTATCTATTCCTTTCTCAAAGAAAGGAAAACTTGTGCCTTAGATAAAATGGAAAATCTGACTAATGTCATGCAGTTTTTCATGCTTGGTTTTCATGTTTTTCTTTGCAATTTTATACACAAATCAGTGTCAACTTTTGCTCTAAATACAGAACTGGCAAAAATCATTCATCAATTTGAAAAGAATATTTTTCCTCAGGTAAAACTTTCTATTCTCATTAAAAAAGAGTGGATTTCAAAGCCTGTGATCGAATATACTTATAATGAGTTGTGTTGGCAAGCTGTCTGGAAGTTATTAGTGTATTATTGCTGCAAATCTTAGGCTAATAAGTATGTTTGCTTCAATATCAGTTGGCTTTTAAGAGATTCTAGGAGCTGGTCTAGGAATGGTTTGATACCTGGTATTTCTTGTGCAAGTCAGAAATAAAATACCTCTAAGCCTGTGGAGAATTCTTTCATGCTCTCCCTTCCTTTTCAAAGGTCTTTATAGGTTAGATCAGTGTATGATTTTATGTAGTTATAAGAAAAAAGGCTTTCCTGATTTTAGTTGAATATTAATAAAAACTAAGTTTAGCTGATGTGCTGTCCAGTTTTCCGGGAGAGAAATCGTAATTCATATGATTGTCTTCCCATGTGTAGCTACCCTATTCAGACTTACCCCTTTTGATTTTTTCTATCATCAGTTAGATTCTGCTGATTGATTTTTCTGCAGTGGACCCACATGGAACAAATATGTTTTAATATTTAATATTAATGAACACTCTTAGTTTCAATGTTCATAGAGTTCAGAAGAAGAATTCTAACAGTGAGGAAAACCAGGCTAATGC